>NW_027069489.1:1160361-1250568 GCF_002906115.3 Quercus suber | reverse complement strand
TTTTATCTGTTTCAAGGCACAGCAGAGCTATGTTAGGGTTTCAAAAACAGTATCACAAAAGAAACCGAAAACGATTAAAATACAAGGACTCTAAGCCTATGGTTAGTGTGCCTAAATCTAACATGGCCCACCTGGCTTTCCACGCTTAGTCGGGCAGTGATGGCCGTCATGCCATGCACCCGAGACGATCACATAGTCGTCTTTCATCCCTTTGTTGGATTTGGGGAGGCAAGAAATGAGCCTGACCACGTCCGACCGGGATTTTAAGTAGTACCCCGCGTCTTGCTGGCTGTGGCATTCGTACAGATGCACTACATCGAGCCAGGTGAGGCCCAATCCTAGGTGGAGGTTAAGGTGTTCAATGGCCCCTAGAATCCTAAACATGTTGGGCGCGCACTGCCAGGGAGTGATCCTATGGTTTCGGAGATAGCTAGTAGTAATGGGACCCATGGGGATGGTCATCCCCCCTTCTTTGAAGGCGATAAGAGGAATAACTACTTCTCCCGTCTCCCGGTCCGTTAGAATTTTTTCTGGGGGGCAGTACCTCACACCCACGTTGGGGGGAATGTGGTACGTGGACCTAAATGCTTCTAAACGCTCAGGGGTATCCACCATGTATTCGAGTTTTCCCATGATGCTCAGTTGACACTGATGGCCGAAGAGAAAATTAAAAGATTTGGTGAACGATGACTCACCGGGATTAAATCGGAGAGAGGATTTCAGGCTTGTGGGAAGGTTTTTGATGGCTCTCAGGAAGCCTGAAAGCAGCGATTGGGAGTTTTGGACGGAGCGGTGCGTCTGTTCTCTCTGGAGCGTCTGAAGATTCGCGAAGTGAAGAAGAAATAATGTCCTCTGAAGCTTTATACGGGGTCAAACGAGGGGTCAGGGGCACTCCCGCCCAAATTTCGAAGAACAACCTCAGCCGTTGGATCATTTAATCACCGTTGGATAGGAAGGGCGAAGCGTCACCTGGTGCAATTAATGAGGCGCCTGGGGAATAAGGAAGCCGCAGCGACATTAATGAAGCAGCAGTGCCTATACTTATACACGTGTCAATTCAAGTTTGCCTGTTTACAAGCTTTTGCCCCAGGGGAAGTCAAAATCCTACTTTTTCTCTTCGGATGCGTACGAAAAACTACAATTTTGAGGGGCTAATGTGGGGGAGAAAAACCCAGCCCAGCTTATTCGGCCCAAGGCCCTAAAAGAGGAACATTCTTCATCCGAGGAGATGAAGCCTTCAGTCGGAAGCCCACGCCAATGGGGGATGCCTGGAGACGAACACGTATACCATCCGAGGAGATGCTCATACGTCCGAGCAGTCATGAGTCCTCGGATCCGAAGAGGTTTGATCAAACGCGAGTATGGGAGGTTCAAGTGATCTATTTGACAAGTGTAAGGAGGGAGAGGAACCTCGAACACACATGAAGATAACAGCAACAGGGGAATATCAAGGAGGCGTACTTCAACCACCACATTTAATGCCCTGTACCTACCTTTCTGGCCGCATTTATGTGGACAGGACACCTGAACGGTGCTTTCTCAGCTACCGCCACTCACATAAGGCTAAAGGTGGGATGATGGGACATGTACTCGAGTGGATGCCTGGATGATGAACAAGTGGACGGAGGAGATGTAAGAAGGTAATGCTATATAAGGGAAGGGTACCTCTGATGGAAGGGGATCGAAAAACAGGAGAGAGAAAGGGTACCTTAGATGGTTGTAGCTCCAGCAATTGTAACCCTTGATTATCAATGAACAACTTCTCTTCGGACAGAGTACTCATATTAGTCCGAGAGCACATTAATTCAACTTCTCTCATTGGTGTTGCTGTTTAATACTGTCATTTTCATTATTTGCCTAGCCCTTTCGCCCACTCTCTACAAAATTTATTGTTTTGGGCTCAGAGGGTTCCAAATCCATACCTCCTTGGGCTTGGGCCGCAAAAACTGACCCTACAATATATATATTAATTCTTCTATTAAAAAAAAGTATTACCATGTTTAATCACCCATCCATAGCATACAATTCCAATATTATTGGATTTTTCAATTCTTATCATTTTTAAAAAAAATTATTAATACCCCATGTTAATTTATAAGATAAAATAAAATAACCATTTGTGAAAGCAAGCAATTAAAATAATATATTAAGAGCTTCTCTGATTAATGTGGGACCTAATTGCATTCGTGGATGTGGCCCTCTTTCATTGAAATTTGGAGGAAACAAGGTCATGTATACGTGTTATTTGCATACAAAAGAAAAAAAGAGCCTTCACTGAAAGCACTTTTAACCGTCCTTACCCGGCAAAACACAACTTTCATTTCCCACACAAAAGTTTCATTTCCCACCCAAACTTTTTACTCACATTTCAGCTAAAAAATTTTACTTTTTACTTGCCCAATTAAAAATTTTCATTTCCCCCTACACAAATTTCATTTCCCACGCCACAAAACTCTCATTTTCTCTCTATCTCTCACACAGCCTCTCACATTCACACACACACACACAACCCCGCCGGCGCTGAAGAGCAGAGCCCAACCTAGAGCTGACATGCTGAGCCCAGCGCCTATGAGGCTGAGCCCAGCCATCGACTCCTCTCCTCCCATACCCATCGGCTCTCTCTACCGTCGACCCATACCCATCGGCTCTCTCTCCCTCACCACAAGATCCTTTCTCCCTTTCTCCCTCTCTCCCCTTACCACCCCCATACCCATTCATTTTTCTTCACCATACCCATACCCATACCCATTCCGATTTTGCTTGGTAAATTATTTATTTGATTTTTTGTTTTGATTATTGTGAAATTTTGGGTTTGGATTTGGATACTTAACATTTAGGTTATTTATTTGATTTTTGTGAAATTTGGGTTTGGATTTTGTGGTGTAATATGTAGATAATTTATTTATTTTTTTTAATGATTTATTTTTTTATTTTTTATGTACAATTGAGAACCTCAGAGTGATGCAGAAATTGTTGATGCTAAGCCTCTTGTGCTTTCAAGAGGAACATTGCAGACTGCTGATTCAAAGGAACCATTTGCAAGGTTACATCTCTTGCAATTTTGTCATCTATAAAACGTAGATACTTCTGGTGATGACATGTACTTTAAGTAGTTTTCATTCTAAACTTATGTGATCTAGATTTCATATAGTTGTTAATCCATTCAGAAACTTATTATGTTGCTATAATTTTGAAGAATCTATTAAATTCTAGTATTTCTTTTCTTTTAAGAAATTATGAGAAAGAGCTTATCAGATAATTAAAAATTATGCAATCCGTATGTTTATGGCATGGGGTCTTACTAAAGTGTAGCCAAGTGGTGGTGGAATATTGTATTTCAATAATACTTCCAGTTAGTGGGAATGAATAATTGGAGAGTACATCTATTCCATGAAAGAATAATCACAATAGCCTGCAAGATCTCTTAGTTGGGATTTTTTTGTTGTTCTATTATGGTATTAAAATATGCATAAACTTTAATGATCAAGGAAAACTCTAACTTTTCCTCTACTCCTACATTTTACTTTACACAAAATTTTTGGCCATTCATTATATTATTGAATTGCAACGTAAATTTAATTTCAAAGCTAAAAGAAGTCACTAGAACACCATTGTTAATTCCTTTTTAAATTCTAAATTATCATCTTTTATAAATATTTATTTAAGTTTCTAATGGTTATACCACTGGGAAAAAACAGCTCATTTTTTTTATTAGACTTTTTCTTTTTTCTTTTTTTATGAGGTGGGGTCTCCAGGTGTCATAGGCCATAAAAAAACTTGTAATGGGAGCCAGGTTATCCTATTTTTCTTAACAGTATTATTTATTTCTTCTGTTGGAACCTCCTTTGCATGGTTGCAGGTTGGATAAGCTTATATTAGATGCTATTACCAATCTGAAGGAGCCAAGGGGTTCTGACAGGGCTGCAATTGCTTTGTACATAGAGCTAATCTCACTTGTGTAACTTCAAGCTATGACTTCATAAACCTATCATGCTTGAAGAAACTAATACTAAGTGGTCAAACTTAAAAAAATCTAGTGCTTGTAATGCTTTTAAGTTGTAAAGACCTTCTATTCCAATTCTTTCTTGAACAAATTTCCTTTTCTACCTTCTCTTAGTTTCTAATAAATTGGTGTTCATACTGATACCCATTCCGATTTTGCTTGGTAAGTTATTTATTTGATTTTTTGTTTTGATTATTGTGAAATTTTGGGTTTGGATTTGGATTCTTAACATTCAGGTTATTTATTTAATTTTCAGTTTTGATTGAGAATGTGATCATACATAGACATCTGATAACACGTTGTAAGGTACAAGTGAAGCAGGCAGGCTCTCTATATTATGTGGTTTGGTTTACCAAAAAAAAAAAAAAAAGGTTGTTGACAAACAAGTAGTTGCCAAAAGTGGGTGTCAAATTACCCCCATAAACAAGTGGCTTTCTCTTATTTCTCCTTTGTCCCTCTCTTAAGCCATCTATTATTATCAATCCACCAAAATAATAGTGAAGATTATTTTTGAGTATTTATATTGTTAGTAAGGGTGGGAATGATTAAAGATTTGGGGATTTTTTTTTTTTACAATCTCTTATGGGTCTTGCCCCTTTCCTCCAAACAACATTTTGACCAAGTGGGTTTTTGATTTGTGCAGGTCTGGAGCTGTCTCCAAGTGAAGGCCAACTGAAAGGTATTGTCCTTTTTTCATTTGTGCCATTGTTTCTTCTTTTTCTTCTATTTTTCATGATGTGGTCTTCTTCCTTCATTTTTTTTTTCCAACCTGTTGCTTCTTGTTCTTTGTTTTAAGAATTCCACTGTACACATATGCCTTGAGAGAATTGAAGATGCTCATTTTTTTCTCCACTTGGTTACATATGCTTTCAATACTTTAATGTATTTAAAAAAAAAATTTGAAAAAGAAAAACCTTGACATTTCATTGTCTTCTTTTCCATTTGCCCATTTTGGGGACTTGGAAAAATGCTCTGTTTTCCTTTATAGGGTTTTGTGGAGAATAGGGATTCTTTACCTTTTCATTATGTTCTAATGCAATCTATCTCTTCCTTTGTATTTTCTTAGTTTGAGTATTTGGTTGTGTTATTATAAAATTATGAGTTCTGTGTGTTGAAGTTGTTCATTTACAATATTCTATTTTTCGTGACTAGGCTAGACTAGCAAAGGTCTTCACAATGTGCTTTTTGAGATTCCTTATGGCTTCCAAGTATGTCAACATTTTGCCTGCTAGTGGAACGAAACTTTTAAATGGGGTAATACTTGTCGATCCCAAAATTTTGAACTAAAGCTTCTTGTTGCTGTTGTTGTTGTTGAATATGTCATGCTGATACTCACTTATTATTAACTTACTCTGCAACTTAGATTTATCTATCAGCAAATTTGAGCACCATAACTCATTGTTCCCACTATTTGTGTAATGCAGTTGGTCTTTCCACTTTTACTTCCATGTTTGATATTCTCTCAACTTGGTTTTACTTCCATGTTTGATGTTCTCTCAACTTCGTCAAGCTATCACCATTGAGAAAATGCTTGAATGGTAACAATTATACTTTTCAATCTATGATTTCAAAGCACCACGATGATTTTTTTTCTTTCTTTCTTTCTTTTTAATTACAATTTCATTCGTTTACAGGGGGTTTATTTGGACTATGTGGTTCTGCCAAAGGGTATAATTTTGATTTGCTTTTTGGTTGATGGTTTCAGATGCTCGTTGATGATATTGGAGACGTGAGAATTACTAATGATGGTGCTACAATACTGAAGATGCTATAATTATTTGATGGCTTTTTGTGTACAAAGAACCACATTTAAACTACTGCATTTTTTGGAAGTGTTGAAGGATTTGTTTAAATACTTTGGAACTTTGATAATGGTTATAGACAATGTTATGTATTTGATAATATATTTCTATGTTAATATAATGTTAGTTTGGTAACATTTGTGATGTTATCTAGTTACATTTGTGGTATTGTCTTAGTGGAGCTGAAATTATTACAGGTTATTTGTAATAGATATGTGGGTTTAGAATTCAGGCGAAAAAAAAAAAAAAAAAAAAAAAAAAAAAAAAAAAAAAAAAAAAATCACCTATAGTGGCGAGCAAAAACTGCCGTTGAAGGATTAATATTTTAATATAATTGAAGACCTATAGCAGCATTTTTGGCCTGTCGCAATAGTACAATTTTTTTTTTAGTGCAAAGAACTAATTGCGAGGGTATAAAGGGGGGGAATGTGCAAAATAATCATGGGTAAGAGGAGTATTTGGTTAGTTAGACAACGCGTGAAACTATAAAGAAAACTAGGCATCTCGAGTTTTAAAAAATTGAGATCCATTTACATAAATCTCGAGTTTTAAAAACTCGAGTTCCATGCAAAAAAAATTTTAGTTTTATCGCCCCTATAGTGGCGTTTTTAAGTCTTATAGTGACGTTTTAAAACCCTATAGCAGCGTTTTCCTGCAAATTTTTTTCATAAGTGCTCAATACCAAGTTCAGTGAGCCCTATAGTGGCGTTTTTATGCCCTATACTGACGTTTTAAAGCCCTATAGTGGCGTTTTTCTGCTAAATTTTTTTATAACTCCATTTTAAAGCCCTATAGTGACGTTTTTAAGCCCTATAGCGGCATTTTTGGAACTCGAGTTTTTAAAACTCGATTTTCACTTGGATTTTTTTTACAAATCAACCGTCAAAAACTTGATTTTTATCTTGGAACTCGAGTTTTAGACACTCGAGATGCTAGTTTTCAAAATTCTTTTGCAACGTGACAACTAACTAAATTTTTTAATATTTATTGTTATTTAGAAAAAAAATTCGGTATAAAAGTCCTCATAAATAGTTGTTAACGACGACTGCTTCCCCTCGCTAAAAATAAGTCGTCGACTTTTCTCGTCATTTGGAAATATATTTGTGAGGGCGGATTTATTTAGTAACGACGGTGGATTGCCCTCGTAAATTATCTATTTGCGAAGGTATGGTCGCAAAATCTCTTTTAGTAACAAGAACAAATACGACGGCCTTCGAGGGCCATATACCCTCGCTAATAACCTTTTGCGACAATATTTGACTTTTTGCGAGAGCATTTTACCCTCGCTAGTAGACTCTTTTCTTGTAGTGTATATAATAAAAATTGAGCCTAGAAACTGTGGTTGTGTGAAATGGCTGCACCAAATTGCAATTTTCTAGATAAAAACAAAAGAAAAATATTTTTTTCTTACTTCTTATCAACTTATATTAGTATTTCTCTATAATAAATAAATAAATAACTATTGTCAGTCTTTTAACAAAACATGTAACCCACGATCATATCAACTTCGTTGCTTTTTTGTTTTTCGGTATTATCCATTTTGAAAGGCTTAATTGTTTTTTTCAATTTTTTTTTTTTTTTTTACAGTTTTATCCTATTTGATTTTACATTTGGTTGATAATATTTTGATAAACACAATAGTATTTTGACAGACCTAGCGGACTGAATTGGACAAAAGTATACCAAATAGACTGAATTAGACTGAAGTGGACCAAATGAACAGAAATAGACCCAATGGACAGAAGCAGGGACGAAGCTATCATTTGACTTTTTTAAAATATATATATATATATATGTGTGTGTGTGTGTGTGTGTGTACTAATTTTAGGAATTTTGTTCTATAAAACTACGTACATTTTGTTTCCCTGAAACAATATCATTGATTATTTTAAGCATAATGATATAATCACAAACTTTTTTACAATATTTTTACAAATTGTTTTGATAGCAAATTCTTATTGGTTCGCATAATGGGCCTACTTCTACATCATTTTTTTACTTGTTAATAACCACTTATCATAACAATAATTTATTAAAAAGCTTGTAACTTTAGCATTTTCCTCATTTTAGTGACCATAAAAAAATTTATAAATCTAAAATCTAAAAAAAGATATACAAGCCCAAAAAAAATAGCTTAACAACAAAAATTACAAATAGTAAAACTAAAAGTAATAATAATAAGCTCAATTAACCAATTTTATCCAAAATAAACAACTCTGCCCTTTAAAAAATTCTAAACAAAAATAATTTTGTTCTTTCCCCCCCCCACACACACACACAAAATCTCAACAGCTAAAAACACTGCAAAAAAAGCTGCCTATAGCAGCGGTTTTTTTTTTTAGTGGCGTTTGCAAAAAAATGCCACTATAGGTACCCTATGGTGGCATTTTTCAGAGGACTCTATAGTGGCGTTTTTATACATTGGACCTATAGCTTCGTTTCCAAAAACCTATAGGCCTTGGGCCTATAGTGGCGTTTGTAAAACGCTGCAATAGCCCAACCCAAAAAAATATTTTGAGGGACCTATAGCAGCGTTTCATAAACGCCACTATAGGTCCTTTAAAAAAAACCAATTGAAAATTTTTTTAAAAAGATTCCTCATATATATATATATATATAAAGGACCTATAGCAGCGTTTGCAAATGTCACTATAGGTCCAACAAAAAAATTTTAAAAAAAGGGTAAAAAAAAGTTCAACAAAAACTTTTTTTAAAAATGGACCTATAGCAGGGTTTGAAAATGTCACTATAGGTCCAGCAAAAAGAAGTTTTAAAAAAACGTTAAAAAAGAGTTTAGAACTAAACCAAAAATAAATAAATAAATAAAGGACCTATAGTGGCCTTTGTCGAGCAAAATTCAAAATTCAAAACCCACTTTCCCACCACACTTTCCTACCTACCCCCATTACCTCCACTCAAAATTCGAAACTCACCTACCCCCACTCCCTTATCTCCTCACCTACCTTCAGACTCTCTCTCTCTCTCTCTTCTTCTTTTTTTTTTTCTTTCTTTTTCTCCCTTATCTCCACTCCTCCTTGTTTCTTCTTTTCTCTTTCTTTTTTTCTTTCTTTCACTCTTCTTTCACTTCACACCTAGATTTATTCTTTTCTCTTCATCTCCATTTTGATTTTATCTCCCTTGTTTTATTTGTGGTGGTGTTAATGTTTGTTAGTTTTGGATTTGCAGATGGTGTTATAGCTAGTTGATTTTGTTCAAATTTGTAGATGTTGCTACTATTATGGGATTTGTGATTGCAGAAGGAGTGCTATTGTGTTTGAAGTCATTGGTTGTATAGTCAGGGCCGGCTTAAGGTATTATGGGGCTTAAGGTGACAACTTTAAATGAGGTCTATTCTTATTCTTTGAATATTAATAGAATATTTATTTAACTTTTTTTTTTCATTTAAAATCTTTTTTTAATTATAAATTAAAATTAACCCATCGCATTACTCAATGAATATAAAACTAAAATAATCACTATTTATTGAATGAAGTAACCAAATACTAAAAAATTATGATTGAAAAGTTTAATAAAGTTATATATTTGATATTTCTAAATAGAATTTGAGTATAAATTTATTTACTAGTGGAAAATTAATGAGTTCTTTTAACATTTATGTATGAGAGATTAAATGATTGACCCATTCAATGAAAATATTTTTCTTTAACTGGTTTTTCTTTGATAAAAAAAAAAATACTTTTATTTATTGGTGAATATTTAGGGCTTAATTAATACTTCTATTGTTACAAGAATATCTCTATTGGTAAAAAATTAGGGTCCTTTTTTCATGGGGCCCTTAGGTGGTTGCCTATTTGGCTCACCCATTGAGCCAGCATTGTGTATAGTTGCAAGTAAGCATTTAAAAAAAAAAAATTAATGATTGTTTTGGTTTATTCCTTGTTTGAGATTTCTACATGTGAGCGTGTTGTATTTGATTTTGAATTTTTTTGGGTGGGTTTGTGTTTCATTTTGAATTTACTGGGCTAGCTATAGTGTTTGTATTTTGTTTTATTTTATGTATTTTTTTTTAATCTTTTAATTTAATTAAAATTATAAATACAATTTAATTCAATTTTAAACAAAAAACTTTTGATTACCAAAAATTAATTTTTGGTAATCAAATTTTTTTTGTTGGTGTTTTTGGCTATAGTGGTGTTTTGAAACGCTACTATAGCTAATTTTTTATTAAAAAAATATGAGGGTCTATAGCAGCATTTTTATAAATGTCACTATAGGTCTATAGTCGGGGTACAATAGTAGCGTTTGTAAACGGCACTATAGCAAACGCTACTATAGCCCAAATGGGCCTATAGTGGCGTTTATGAAACGCCACTATAAGTCCAATTTTTTGTAGTAGTAGTAGCAAAGTCAGAGGTTGAAACCACCACACAACCAACAGTAAAGCCACTCCTCCTAACTCAAAGTTCTGACTCCATCCATAGATAGAAGTAGACCGAATTAGACCAAAACTGTACAACACATGAGACTACTACTAGTATGATATATTTTTCTAAAATAAGTGGTTTAAAGTTTCTAACTCGAACCAAGGTTAGAAAAAAGATCGAATAATGTTGAATTAATAATATATATATATATATATAGTAATCTGACTAAAACAACATCCAACAAAGTTTCAAAATATATCTAAGGTGGAGTTTGGATATCATCTGCGTTGTGCATTTGTGTTGTTTTTCTATGAGTTCCGTGCACTGTTCTTGGGACCCGCAAGTACTTTATTCAGAAAAACAACTTTAAAACTAGGTCCCACGGCATTATTCACATATTTAAAAACTATTTTGCTATAGTGTTTTCTGTTTTCTGTTTTCAGTAATAAGCGGTATCTAAACAGATCCTAAATGATATCTTATTATATTTCTTCACTATTTATTACAGAAACTAGGTAGATACTTTCTTATCATTTCAAATCAAGCAAATTTGTAATTTTGTACCATGCTCAAAAATTCCACTATATTGATCCAATTAGAGAGATGTTTGGTGGCAACAAACGAGATAGACAACTATAAACTTCCTGCGAATGAGATGACGCTTCCATAGTCCCATGGTGAACAAGATCAACATATTTCAACAGTTCATATGACATTTGAGTAAAAGTTTCTAAGGAAAACAACTATATTCCAAATAAACACACAATTTGATAAGCATTTCTTGTAGTCAAACCCATAGGCCCAAAGGACTCCTTGGACAGGGGAGGAAAAAATATTATTAACTTTGCAAAAAGATTGAGAAAAATGTAACAATTAAGAGTAGTGCAAGACTGTCAAACCGAAAAAGATTCTCCGACTTTTTAACATCTCACATGCATTGACTCACCTTGACCCTACCCACCCGAATACAAAAACATTAGGTGTGAAAATTTGAATTTCGGTATGCTTTGACTTTAAAACGAGTTAAGATTTCGGTATATGCTCTTTTAAATTTTTTTTGCCATGTTTAGGAATCGATCGGTTTTCAGGAGTACTTATTGATAATCAGTTCGGTCGAACCGTCAAAGAGTTAATTAGCATGCGAGCATTCTTAAAAGACAATTGCATAATTAAAATCTTTCTAATTATTGTCTGGTTCTAATAGACATTTTCTGCCAAGCTGCTCAGATCCTAAAAGAAGTCATTTCTTGTGGAAGGGTATTTGGAACTTACAAGTTCCACACAAGATTAAGCACATGATCTGGAGAGCTACTCACAATGCTCTCCCAACCCTCTGTAATTTGGCTCGAAGAAATGTAGTTAAATCTGTTCTACGCTCAGGGTGTAAGGCAGTTAATGAGGACTCTGTCCATGCCCTTGAGTTGCAAATCACTCATTACCATCTGGGAACGGGGAACCTGATGAGGTAATCAAGAAGTTTTTCAAATATTATTTCAACTCTTTTGCTGATCTGTGGGAAATGTTTCTGAGGATGAGGGACAGGTTGGACCTTAACCTTGTCGCCACACTTTTCTGGTTTATCTGGAATCGAAGAAATTCGGTGAGAGTAGGGGAGGTTGTGGTGGAGATTCATAAGATTCGTCAAAGAGCAATGGCTTTTGTACTGGATTATCAGCATTTACAATGGCCGACTCTTCATCCCCCCAGCAACCAGCTAGAGCCATCTGTTGGAACCCTCCAATTTATCCCCATTTCAAAGTTAATTTTGATGGTGCCACGTTCAACAACTTGGGAGCTGCTGGTTTAAGAGTGGTTGTGCGTTATTCTACAGGTTGTGCTATTGGTGCCATGTGTGAAAGGGTATCTCTACCTATCTCCGTAGCTGTGGTTGAGGCATTGGCTTGTAGGAGGGCACTGGCTTTTTGCTAAGGAATTATGCATTTTTGAGTGTTCCGTAGAGGGTGATGTTGAGGTAATCATCAACGCCATCTTAACTGGAGATACCAAAAACCCGGAGTATGGACATGTGATTGGTGATATTTTGGTGTTAGCTACTGGTCTTGGTTTATGTAATTTTTCTTTTGTTAAATTTATAGGCAATTCAGTTGCCCACTTCTTAGCCAGAAAAGCTATCTCTGGCAGTGAGCTCCAAGTATGGATTGAGTCCACTCTTGCTGATATAGCTCCTTTCGTCACTCATGACTCCTTGTAATTTTATTTTATTCTTCAATAATATTGATCCAATGGGTCGGTTTTCTCAGCCAACAAAAAATTCCTCTCCAGCTACTCTTTTTCTCTACAAAATAGTAATAACAACAATAATCATAATAAGGGCTTTTTGATTGTTTTACACTTAACAGTGTCGGTTTTCACACTCTTTCATATCATAAATAAAATATGAACATCAAATGAAAAAGTGTGGTGGAGATTGTAAAAAACATTTCACATCCAATGATGTGAAACTTTTTTTTTTTTTTTTTATAATGTGATAGCTATAAAAACACCAAAAAAAAAAAAAAAATTTATTAGTTGAGTTATAAAGCTCTTGATAGCTGTAAGACAATATTTAGCCAAATAGAGAACACAAAATTTGTTAATTAAAGAGTGCTTCGTGTTTGATAATTTCTCTCATTCATTACCACTCATAAAATAAACAGATAAAAATAAAAATAAAATTATGTAAGAGTGTGAGGAGATATGGTTGCATGCGTTAAGAAAGAGACTCACTGGTTAGTAGGACAACGTTGCTCGGTTCGGCAACCGTTATTGCAGATGAGAGAAACAAAAACAGAAGAAAGTAGATTATAAGAATCCTAATAAGGAATGCATGAAAACTGGATCCCTGTGTTAAACAATCAAATTATGCGTACTTTTCGTTGGACGTGGAAAATTAAAAATAAAAATCAATCTGTTCGGTTTCTTTCTTTTTTTTACTTCGGTTTTCTTTCCTACCACGTTGTCTTCGATCCCTTTTCTTACTTTGGTTCCCTTTCTTTCATTTCTCTATTCTTTTTCTTTTTAAATAATTTTATACTTTTTTTATGGGTGTCAATTGGCTCAATTGATCAATTTTTTGTTGCTCAACAAACAAGTATGGGGATCAGTAGGGAAACAAGGCTGGATTTTGTTGTTCCTAGTTCCAACGCCATCCCCTTCCTACATATGCCTTATATATTTATTACATAAATACTTCTATATATTTTTAATTATACTAAAGCAATCCTTAGTAGGTAAGTTGGTATATATTTCAATTTTCTCTATATGCAATTCAAGCAGTTCGCCAAAAAAAAAAAATTTACATTTTCTGATTGTTTTGGTTTTAAAGTCAGACAGGTGACCAATTCGATAGGTCCATTTTTAATTTTAAAACCATACCAATGATGTGTTTGGAAGTGGGACTTTTCTCAAATGTGTAAATTGCTAATGGCTGCTTTTAAATATGAGAACTTTAAAGCGTGAGATATGAAAAACAATTGCTGGTTTCATTTGCTTGATATGAATTTAACAACACAAACTGATTTGAACTTTAGGGATTATTCTCTAACAATAACATTTGTGATGCTTTGGATTAGAATAAAAATTTTACATAAAATGGGACAAGTATGCCTCAATTCCATTAGCCTACAACCCAATTAGTTGTAATGGATCAAAAAACAGTAAAAAAATCTTATTAAATAAATTTTATGGAAATTAATAATCAATTTTTGGAGAAATTATCCAGTACGACCAATGTACATCTTTCTCTCACAAATGTTGGTTTTATATGTGAAACTTGCCTTTATGTGAGAGGAATTTGTATTCATAATTTACTAAGTGCATTGAATAATTTCACCATTTTTGTAATTCTACGTACATGGAGAAAAATATTTTCACAAATAAATCTTCTAAATAACACTAGCAAAATGGGACGCAAGATACATGTGAAAGATAGCAAAATATGGGGTAGAGAGTTCTATTTACCGATCTCTACCTGCACAACCATTAATTTGTGGTAGAAAGAAAGAAGGGTGCTATTTACCCAAACCATGCAGCCCATTGAAGGAAAAGGCGAGAAGATGAGAAGATAAAAGAATGGCACAAAAAATTCTTCATTTTTTATCGACCTTTATTCCTGATATACCTAACATTTTGGACCCACATTCAAGAAAGCTGAAGGCTGAAAGCCTACAAATGGGAGAATCACCCATCTGAAGATCAGGATCCTGGGAGTCGCCCTTGGGCAAGCTGACTCCGGGCATTGATTGCAAATTTGCAACAAAAATATTTTACTTTTTCACGAGGAAAAATAGCTTTCAACTAAGAGGAAGTTTGAGAAACAAACCATGAATAAACTAGGAACTCAAGTGCTCCCACTGGATGCATTAGTACTAAATAAAAAAAGGCATTTCTCTATGACAATTTCATACTTGGTCCCCAAATTTTGAGGATCAGCTATGTATACTCAACAAACTAATTAAAACCAATCATATGTATTCTTTTTAACCATTCTATTATAACTGAAGTCATACTCTTTGTCACCCCCATGACTGATTTTTCTTTTTTACTATTTTTACTAAATATTATTTTGAGTCTTCATCTACCTTTTTTTTTCCTCACAACTAAAATCAACTCGCTCTTCCTCACTGGTGAATTTATCGCTCTCTTCTGCACATAATCAAACTATCTCAAGCAACTCTATCTTTATGCGGATTTTCTCATTTCGAATCCTATTAAATAGGTAAAATATATAAAATATTAAATACGTAAAATAAAAAAAGAAAAATATATTAAAAAAATCCAAGTACAAACCAAAATCATTACATTTCTGTATTAACTACAGTTTGTTTCTTTGCTTGGTGCAATTGGTATGGTATTTTAAGTCAATTCTTTAAACTTCTTTCCCGCATGAACTAAGCACTTTAATTAGTTCAATCTCCACTACAATATATACAATATACCCGCATAGCATAACCAATAATTAAGATGCTACAACAAGAAAGGAATTCAAAGGTAACATAACAAACTCACCTTTTCCATCTTGCAGAAATGCTAACATGTGTTCAGTTGAGGTTTCTTTAGGCACTCAGTGTCATAGAAACAACTGAAGAGAGCTTGAATTTTCGGACTTTAGTTGAATTATCTGGCTGAAAGAGAACCTCAGTACTTGATCTTACAGTAACTTCATTCCACTCTGAACCTGAAGCCCCTTCACTCCGATAATCCCGAGGAGAATACAGAACTTGGAGTTTTGAGTGAGCTGCAATTGGCCCATGGAAACTTGAATAAATCGTATGAATCTTAGAGAAACCATAGGTGCGAAAATAGATGAAACAGCATCTAAGAGACGTGTGCGTGTGTAGCACAAATAAGAGGATTTAATCTTCTGATGAATAGCACAAATAATCATGGGAAAAACCACAATTGCATGTAGAAAAGAATAAGGCCTCACTTATTAAAGGGCATCAACTCATTACCAAGTATTCCTTCAGATAACTAGTAATAGGGCAAAAATCAGGGGAATATATAGTCATTTGCTTACTTTTGAATTTTGATAACCTTTACAATAATGATGACCGCTAAAACATGTTAATCTGGTTAAAAATATAGATACATATATTGGTAAGTTATGCAAGCACCTAGCAGGCAATGAACCCACAAACTCACCCTCAACCCTGCTTTTATAAGGGGAGGACATGCCATTTGAGCTAGAGCTCATTAGCCTTGTTGGAAAATGCAGACTATACCGTAAATATAGCAAAGTGTTCAACACACAATATTTTTATCCACATATTCTTTTGCATTTTAAATAGGTGGAAGACCCATAGAATGAGATGGCCTGATAAAGTTTGACCAGACACGAGGTTATTCTCCTCAAAAACAAACTAACATATTTAGTAGCTAGGCTTTATATCTTGAAACTGCATCACACAACTTATTTTTTTCCTTTTTAATCACACAATAACAGATACTAACTGTTAATATGATTTTAGGGCTAACGCACAGGCATAAATTGGCCAACCAATCAAGTTTATGTGCCTGGAAAACTGACGTAAAATGGAATAATCTTAAGCCTTCAATATTCTGTATACCAAATATCTAATCATTAACCATGAGGTATAAGACTCTGGCTCCCTCCTTTAAAATACCAGATTTTCAGTACTCCAACATAACTATCCAAAAAGCAAGCAAAAACTGCAAAAGATGGGAGATTACCTAATCCAAACATGCTCGTCTTTTGGATGATCAGGCGACTAACTTTTGATCTTCTGATATTTTTCAAAGCATTGATGTCTTCTTGTTTCCCCTTGAAATCCAGAAATTCCCCAAGGACATATTTATTTCCTTTAAGCTCTACCCTGCAGAAACAATTAAGAAACAACTGTTCAACAACCATCTAAATTTGAGTGCTGAATGAGGAATATGACCAACTATTTAACAACTTAATTCTGTATAAGGCCTGCAACTTCGAATTGAATTAAGTTTTGCATGATTAGATCATATGATTCTTTTTCTTCTCATTAGAGATATTATGTGAAAAAACCTACAACTAAATCTAATGAGTGCAAATAGGTTCAAGGCTGTCTCAACCATAATGAAATGGTTCCCTGAGCCCATCAACCTAACTCAAAAAGGGTGCTCCTGTTTTTGGGGACTTGGGTTTCTTCGTCCTTGTTTTAAATTGTTAACAGGGATTGGCAACAGGACCAAATTTACAAGAATTTCTTTTTCTTCTTTTTATGTGATAAGGATCCGTAATTATAGGGTAGCTGCTGCTAAATTTAGAATCTCAAGGAATCGAAAGCACTTATGTCAACTTAATAATAGGCAGCTTCACACCACAAAAGATACAATTATTTCTTTACCTCAACAGTCACCACGAAATGCATTTCAAGTAATCAAAATAAATTTCCTATCATGCTTCAAGAGCATAGGCAGTTCCAGCATCCAGTCAATTAAAATGTTTCAAGCATAGTTTAATATCATCCACCAAACATTTGACGTTACACACAAATATATAGGATTATGCAGTATGCAGACAACATATGCATCAAATTTTTAAGATATAGAGAGCAACACACCTATCCCACATTGGAGCTGTGCTAAGGGTGAAATTTAGCTTCTGATGTATTGATTCTTGCATCTCTTTCTTTCCACTACGAAAGGCACCTTTGATCCAACCAGAAAACATGCTCTTTGGTTCTGGTTTCAGTTGTACCCATTGGTCATAGGTAATGACTTCAGATGGAAAAGAGCTTGATTGGAGGGTACTACAAGGAGATTATATAAAAATATTCACATAAATAGAAATTCAGTTAAAATTCAAACTATGATGAAATAATTTAGTATTAGCAAACACTGAAGTCAGGTATTATTAATTTTTCCTAATAGCAAAAAACAAATTTTTGGCATAACTAGTGAATTAAATTCTAAATAATGTGAGCTTCATTTCTTGAACCCTTCCATCAGCTTCCAACCTAAACACAACTTCATCAAGAAATTCTGCTAAGACTTTGTAAGCAACAAATGCTTGAAAATATGCAAAGCCTTTAGAGAAGAAACCAAAAAAAAAAAAAAATTAAAAAGAAGATGATGAATGTGCAAATGGTTCCATATAGTGAATTACACCCAAAAGTAAAAAGCCCCTGAAGATCCTCTCAGAAAAACTCAAGAAATGAGAATAATTGCATATCAACCGTCAACAAAGAAATGTTCTCTCAAGATTTCCTTGGCCAATGAAATTATTAATGGATAGAAACTATAGCAACAGAGCAGACATAATGCTGCCTAACCATAAAAATTAAAAATTGCAGACATTGATAGTTAGAACATATGAGTACACTTCAAATTTGATTAGATGAACTGTGAATCTAATATCCACACCATTGGGGTAATTTCCATGCATACCCAAATTTTGGATTAGGCAGTACAACTTTACAAGAAAAATATCCTTCTGGCAGAGCAACTCCTCTCTGTTCAAGATACGATTCAAGAATTGAAGCTTGTTTTTTAGTCTCTGCCACCTGAAATATGAAAAGTTTTTAAAAGTTGTAAGAACTAAGAACTTGTGGTGGACAAACAGACAACCAAGTTGCACCCTTCTACCTGATTCTCATTATCTACAAAACTAAAAGAACCAAACTAACCTAGAAAATCATAAAGAAGAAAATTTAAAAATAAAAACTTCTTTAAAAAGGCATTTCTGACAGACTAATATAAATGTAGTAGAGAATGTATAGATTGGATCTAGGCCCTAAACTTTTAAAATTGCATAATGTAAATCTCAGAGAGCTTGAACTATCTACAATCTCATCATCTAATAAGAATTTCCAACTTTACACATTAAAAATAACAACGAAGTTGAATGCCTTGATTCCACATCCATTGCATGGCTATAGAAAAAATATCCTCTTTGTAAGCCAAACACTAAATCTATGCTACCATATTAGTAGTCTTTATTAAGTTTTATAAGGCCTTTAATTTACTAGTTAAATTGAGATTCCTAATCCTAACAAGAAAAATAAAGTTAATGAATATACATAAAAATATGCTTCATTGATTCAAAAAAAAGTACTAAATTGATTAATGTGATTACAAGTGGTTTGCATTGTTGAAGGCATGTGCGCCTAGAATATTCTTTTTCCATTTTCTTCTTCTTTGGCTCACTACTACCATCCCTGAACAGAAGAAAAAAAAAAAATCTCTCTTTTCCTTCTTTTTTACAACATCAATTCGAGCCCTTCTCCATACATGTCAGAACCATGAACCTAAAGCTTCCCATAACCTTAAGCCACCAAATAACCCATCAAAGCAAGCTTTAGACGAACATAATACCTTTTCTACTAATTATCAAGCATTTCAGGTATCCATGGAATTGACAATTAAATGAGAACAAGAGCATGAGTTAACATAGAAGAAGTTAGGAATATCACTATCACTATCACTAAACAAGTTAGGACCGCATGTTTTAGCTTCTTAAAGAAACACTTATTAAGTTCTGTCTATCTGAGTACATCTGGTGTGCTATTGATCAAAATAAACTGAATGTAATATGAGAGACACAAACCAAACTATTGAAGATAAAGGCAGAAGAAGATGAAAACAAAAGGAAAAAGAATGAACTCCGACTCAGAATCCCACCATACTACACTGATACACATACATCAGTCTATTTATAAAGATCCATGACCTTAACAGATTTAGAGTTAATTTACATGAGCTGAACTATATTGAACACGCACTTTGAAAATCTAACTAATAACTGCCAACTAATTCTTAACTGACTTGGCTGCCGTTAACAACTTCTTGTTGAGGTATTATACATATTGGTGATCTACAGCATGATCATTACCACATATAGATACAATTCACACAACATTCTTGGGCAACATTCAAAGCAATAAAAATGCTTGAAGAATGCTAAATTCGGACACTATGAAACTATAATCTGAACCATGACTTACAGGATCGGGAAATCGTTCGGCTTTGTGTTTACTGCCGCCTTCACAAACCCAGCTGCCATCCGAATTCACCGATACAAATCCTGATATATTCTTAACTGATATCACCACTGCTTCCCTATGCAATATACATAAAAACAAGAGAAATTGAAGCATACTGAGTAAAAAAGATTCCAACTGTATTAAATCTCTCTTTGTTCACTATTTATATCCTTGAATTTTCCAACATTTTCTCATCAGCAAATTAAAAGTTGAGAAATTTTGAAACTCTTACTCTTTGTTAACATGAACCATGTCGATATTCTGTCGTGAACCCGTGTCGGCATCAGGAATTCGAAGCCCCACATACACCTTTCCACCATAAAGCTTTTCAAGCCTACAAATTTGCTCAAAAAAGAAGAACAATTGAATCAGATAAGCAAACTCTATGTTTGGGTGTCGAGAAAATGCAGCAAAGAAAATGTTGAACCACAGTTTTTCTGCTGATTCAGCTAATTAGCCTAAACAAAATTAGAAACAAAAATATTTTTTTTTTTTTCAATTCAATGAAATTTTTACTCTTTTATTAGTCTGGCACTTTCTCAGCAACCAAACAGACCCAGAAAAAAAAAATAAAAAAAAAATAAAAAAAAAGGTGAAATACCTATCGGCGACTGAGAAGAGAGCATTGAAATCAGAGGATTCGAGATCCAAAACGTCGTCGTCAAAAAAGAAGCACTTGAACAATCTGTAAATGATGAGGCCACAGATGATCTCTACCCACATCGTAGCTTTTGTAGGAATAACAACAAAACGAGGAGCAAATTATTATTTAGTATTATGGAGAGAAGAAGAAGAGTTTACAAATGTTCTTTCCCTTTCTTTTTGTCGGGAAAATGGTTTCTGGGAAAATGTTTTTTTTTTTTATGTATTTTTAGAAATGGTACGTGCGAGCGGAACGCGCATTTGAAATTTACATGCTTAAGTGCTAAGCAAAATAGGTAAGAAAAACTGAAAAAGCATAATTTGCACAAGTTCAGATTTTTTTTTTTCTTTTCTTGTCTTTTTAAAATCTCATGTATGAAGTCTAACGGTTGACCTTCTTTGCTCGGGTTTAAGTTACCATTAACCTCTAGAGTCATAGTATCGTTTGTGTTGAGAATTTATTTAATAAAGTAAGTAGTGACTAGCCTCACAATCCTACCTTTTTAGTTTTTTAGATAAAAATACACGGATACTCATATAAACAGAAAAAATCAGGTTCTAAAGCTATTTTATTGACAACCTAATTTAGGTCAATTTGATAAATTTATTATGTAGCAATCTTTTGTTCAGTTTGAAGTAAGTGGAACGAGTAATCTTTTCCTTGGTTTTGATTTGATTTGCTATAAGTAAACTTTTTTTTTTTTTTTTGAGAAAGAAGACGTTTATTGAATAACATCAAGGCACGGCCAAATCAGCCTGAACAAAGGGTAAGGTGCGAGATGGGACATCCTCCATCCACACAGTATAACCTGGTGTCATCACAGCTAGCCTAGCTAAACTATGAGCAACTTTGTTGCCATCTCTCCTAATGTGAGAGTATGACAATTCTGAAAACAAACCCGAAAATAAAGAGATATCATTAATCAGTGGTGCAAAATGAATCAATCCATTGTCATTGTTCCTCAAAGCCTTTACTAACACTTCTGAATCACCCTCCACAATAGCACAGTCCACTCCAATCTCGCTGCCAAACTCCACTGCTCTGCATGCTGCGATTGCTTCCACTTCCACAGGTTGATATGCTTGCTCCAATTGCTGAATTATTTAGTCACATTTTTGCAAAAGAAAATATGTACATAACTGACTAGAAACCTATAATAAATTATAATTGTTCAGATAATATAACTAGCAACCTTGAATATATAGATAAGACAAAAATCAATTACAATGCTCAATCTCAAAAAGATACAAACAAAGTTTACTTATAGCAAGGATATTCAAGGCAAGATTTTTTCCTCATTGTTCTTTCATGGAAGCCAAGGAATCAACAACTGGGTCATATGCTTGGAAAAGCATTTTGAAGGGAAGGGAGGTTATCAAAATGGGTGCAAGATTTCGGGTTGGCAATGGAAAAAATATTAAAATATGGCAGCACCATTGGCTTCCCATTAAACATCCACCTTTAGTCACTTCTCCAATTATCGAGTCTATGGAGGATGCTATGGTTGATTGTTTAATAGATGAGACTACAGGGAATTGGGATGATGAAGCGTTGGAGGGAATTCTTATACCGAATGAAGCTGAACTTGCAAAAAAAATCCCACTTGCCCGATGCCAAACTGAAGATTCTCTGTTCTGGCCCTTCACGGCAGATGGACAATACAATTGCAAGTCGGGATATCGTTTTCTAAAGGAGTTGGAGACCGAGGTTGAAGAAGGAACAAGAACGGACTTGGACAAAAAACTCTGGAAAAGTATTTGGTCAATGGACGTTCCAAACAAGTACAAAAATTTTCTGTGGCGTGCATGCAGAGATTCCCTCCCAACAAAGTCTAACCTAAACAGAAAAACAATTATCCCAAACCCAACCTGTGACAGATGCGCTTCAATGGCAGAGGACACGCTACGTGCTCTATGGGGTTGTTCAGGTTTGGACGTGGTTTGGAATGATGCTAGGTGGAGCTTTCGGTCAAGGGAGGTTTTCACGGACTTCAAGCACCTGTTCGGATGGCTACTGGAGAATGGGAAGCCCATTGAACTCTTTGCTATCCAAGTTTGGTGTATTTGGCACCAGAGAAATCAATCCCGCCTTCATCAACCTTGTTGCCTCACAAAGGACCTGAAGCAAGATGCACAGGAGCGCTGGGTTGAAATCAGGTCTGTCAATCCTCTGCCAAACCCGACCAGAACAGAGCCCAAGCCAAAATGGTCAGCCCCACCACGGAATAAATATAAGATCAATTATGATGGAGCAATCTCAAATGCAGAAAACAAGGCTGGGATTGGTGTGGTTGTTCGGGACTGCAATGGTGAGGTATTGGCATCCTTAATCNGCTTTAAAGAAGAGAGCTATCAATGCTAATAATAATAAACATTTCATAAGAAAATCCTTTTTTTTTTTTTTAATCTCAAAGGTTTAGTTGAAATTTGGAAACCGTCATTTCAATCTTTTTCTTCCAATTCTACATGGCATCATTTGTACAAACACTTCCATTTCCATATTAAATTTTCAAGTTTGTATGATGATGTACTCTGATACCTAATTCCTAATTTCCTGAAGCCAGTCAATAAAAATTGATTGAAATGTGTCAATATTAGGCATCTATCAAACATTGCAAGTGAGTCAGCATTTTTTTCTCTACATTCTGTCTTGATAAATTCACTAAATGGAATCCATTATTTTTACTAATGCTGCTTCATGGCTTTTGAGAATTTTGTAAATAATAATTTCCAGGACCCTACACCCTACTAAGTGGGACCAGCGTTTGATAATATCCCTTTTAATATTTTATGTCTCTAAATTATTATTATTTTTTTTCTCTCTTTTGGGTCTGTGTTAAAGGAACTCGAGTTCGAATGCGTCCCAATATCCCTTTTGGAGCAAGTACTCACCTTCCTAAATGTAAGAGCTTGATAACTTTTTACTGCCATCTTTTTGGGGTTTGTATCTCATTTACAGTGTTGCAGGATGTCAGGGAAGATCTTAGATGTTCAATGGCAAGGGATGTGTTGACTATCAAGAATGAGAGCTTAGATCCTGACCGCATGGATCTATCATCTAATGCCAAAGGAGAAAATTTGCTTATCCAGCAGCCTAAAGATACTTGTTTGGATTTTCAAAAGAAGGTTACTCTCTCCAAACACGAGAAGAATGAAACCAGTGTCAGTTCCTTCTTCGGCAACAAAGAAATTTATGAACAACTTGTCGGTATGTATAATTTTAGCCTACGTGGAATTCCAAAACCAATAATGAAATCTCTAGACTTCTGTCATAGGCTCGGCTTGATGAATTTCCACCTCCATCCCTTGAGGTTTTTTCACTGGTACCGGCACTCTCTTTGAACCCCTTTTGTGGGTAGAGGAGCTTGCCGCGCTCCACCCTGTCCTCAACAAGAAATACAACAAATCGTTTGGCAGTCTAGAAGTTTTAAGTGTTTCATAACTGTATTGCAAATGAAAATTGTTATCTTTCTCTTCTAACGAAGTTCACAACTGCACAATGTCAAGCAGAAATGGAAAAGGATGATCAGCTTCTAGATCAGCTGTTGCTGTCTAGAAGTCTGGCTATGGAAAGAGTAAAAGCTAGTCAGCAAACTTTTATCCTAGTAGCATCACTGCTTGATCGTATACCAAACCTTGCTGGATTGGCACGAACATGTGAGGTATGTTATGGTGCTCATAATACTAGGTTTTTTTCTCTACCCCCAGCACCCCCTTTTTCTCCTCTCTTGAGTTGTTTTAGAATATTTCCTAATAGTTTAAGCTTTTGGGATAATCGGTAATTTAATATATAATTAAAACAGGTTATCATGAATTCGAACCTTGCATTCATTCTCCCTTCCTTTTTAAATGTCAAAAACCCATATCTTGGGCCCTACTTATTAAGAGGGAGTTTGGGCCCATATGTGAGGGGAGTGTTAGAATATTGGTTAAATGATTAAATTCACTATTTCCTAATAGCTTAAGCTTTTGGGACAGTGGATAGTTTATCGACTTATACTTCTGCCATTTCATGTTTTGGCGATATTAATTATCTCACTTGTCTTCTTTTTTATGCCAATTGTTGTTCCTTGCAGGTATTTAAGGCATCAGGATTGGCCATTGCAGATGCAAATATATTAAGTGATAAACAGTTCCAACTCATCAGGTTTGATGATAGTCCACTACCCTACATTCTATACCTACAGTGGATCTTAGTTGGATCTGAAATATAATCTCTACATCATGTTTGATAAATGGCAGCTCTCTCATAGAGAATCTTTCTCATTTCTTTCCTATAAAACTTATTTGAAATTTAAGGGTTGAGTACCTTTAGAATTTGAATTTGTGTCAACTAGCATGGGGTTTATCATAATGAAGTGATTTAAACTTAATAAGGTATAATAAAGCTGCAGGATAGCAGTTTCAGATGGGGAAGAATCACCAAATATTGAAAATTCATGTGATTTGGTCTGTTCTGTTGAATATTTATGTTTTTATTATTATTTTGGGATAGATACCTCTTCTGTTGAATATTGAAGTTATAAATCAGATACTTACATCACCTCTCAGTAGTCTCAGGTACAAGCTAACTCGCTAGATATAGTCTTATTCTAATCTGCTATGTTCAAACACCCTTACAAAATCCACACATTTGGTGTTTTCTCCCCTCACATAAGGTTTCTATATATTATTTCATATTTATAGGTTTTGAAGTAAATATTCTTACAATCTTTCAGTCAGTCATTTAAGCCCTTTGTTATGTTTTCTAGTGTGACAGCAGAGAAGTGGGTTCCGATCATAGAAGTCCCTGTGAATAGTGTGAAAGTTTTCTTGGAGAAAAAGAAACGAGAAGGCTTCTCTATATTGGGATTAGAGCAAACTGCAAATAGTATTCCTCTTGACCAGTTTGTCTTTCCCACAAAGACAGTAAGTTGTTCTGCAAACTCAGACCTTCCAGTTCATTTAATATTGAAAAAGTCAGTGGAACTTGATGAAATACATTACATTCATCTCTATTCGTCTTACATGCTTATTGTAATGATAGTAAAAGCAGGTTCACTTAATCTGTGCTTATAAAAGAAAAGGGGGGGGGGGGGGGTGGGAAAGTTTACTTGGGTTCTGTTGGTCAAGAGGAAAAGGGAGTAAACTTTGGCAATTTCTTCTCTTCCCCTTTTCAATTTTACATTTGTGGAAGTGCTTCCAATTAATTTATTATAAAATTGAAAATTTTATTCAATTCTCTGTATATTTATTGTTATGGTCATTTCATCATTTTGTCAGGTCCTTGTCCTTGGGCGTGAAAAGGAGGGTATACCTGTGGATATAATACATATTTTAGATGCTTGCATTGAGATTCCACAATTGGGAGTTGTTAGATCTCTCAATGTTCATGTCAGTGGTGCCATTGCTCTCTGGGAGTATACTCGGCAGCAAAGGTCCCAATAGATCTTCATTAAACACAATGTTGTCTTTCAATTATAGTCAGGGATTTTCTGGATCTATTGCCTCAGCAGCAAATGATTTTACAAACCACATGCTTCCTTTTCTTTGTATTAGATTCATATATTGATCCATTTTTTAATATACTTTAATGGCGCTGTTGTCATTATTGGCCTTTTTGATAAATAATATTTGGATTAAACAATGGTGGAATGATGGAGATGTAACAATTAGATTCCATTCTTTGGCTTTGTTTAATAAAATTCCTGTTTACTCATCAAAATATGTAATGCCAAAACCAATTCAAGTGACCAATTGGTGTCACATTTGTTTTGATATGATGTTGCTTCATGATACCATCAATAATATGGTCCAAATTATTCTTTTTGGCATTTTTGACAAATAATATGTGGATTAAACAATGGTAGAATGATGGAAATGTAACAATTAGATTCCATTCTTTGGCTTTGTTTAATAAAATTCCTTTTTACTCATCAAAATATATAATGCCAAAACCAATTCAAGTGACCAATTGGTGACACGTTTGTTTTGATATGATGTTGCTTCATGACACTATCAATAATATGGTCCAAATTATTGGATAAATTTTATTTTTTAAATGACAGAAATTTCTGTCAAACTAGTTTGGATGAAAGTTTCTTCTACCCATTACGTGGCAATTGGGAAGACTATACTTTTAGTCGAATGACTTACTTAAAAGTCATATGGCTTGTTTAAATGATTTAATGAATCATAAGATTTAATACATAATATTTTGGAGAAGATTCCAACAACATAGTATAGAAAACAACTTTGTCTGTGTCCTCACGTTTCCTGCTACAATATCCATCACAATGTCAGATACCTATGAACGCATATTTGTTTCTTATTATCAGCATATGTGAGAGAGTATTGTTGCGATGGTCAGTGAATCCCTTCTCTGCGTTGATTTCTAAAAGTTTATTGCATTTCTGCGGGCGCTGCAATTTTTTATCTTAAGTTTCTTTAGCATGGAATAGAACAAATTCATAAGGCAAAAAAAAAAAAAAAAAAAAAGTGGTTTTATTGTATATTATGGATCACAAAATCTCTAAACATAATGAAAAATTCAATTCTGACAATTTTTTTTACTTCCTTTCTATTGAGTTTTATAATACACCCTGTAGATTTGTATTCATATAAATGATGCTTCACCTATTCTTTTGTAACGTTGAAGATAGTTTTGAAATAAATCCCTGCTTCTTTTGCCCCTGAAATAAAGAATTCATTTGTCAGACCAAAAGATTTTGAGATTTACACTACAAGAAATTCACTACTTATCTCACCTCTAAATCTTTCATGATATCTTTAAGCGTATTGCTTTTTGACCCACGGTGTTTCTTCTTCTTTTTCTCCTCCTCGCTTTGGAACTTATCAAAGATCTGAAGAAGTTTGGAAGCAAGATTTTCCAAATGCCAAGGCAAGCTGGTGCTCTATCTTGTTTTTGCTTTCTCTGAAAAGCGGCAATCCGACAAATCAAAATCGAAAATAAATACTCAATTACATCCAATGTTAGCATTTATGCCGTAGAAGCTGACGTCAGGCTATTGGCGTTTTGTTCCTACATGTACCAGGTTAATCAAATGTTTCTTTCTGAACATTAAACTTATAACTCGAATTTTCTGAAAGAACAATAAATTTGTATAACATGAACTGATTATAGAAAACCCCTGAACAAAAATTAATTAGTTCAGCAATATGAAAATAAAGTATATACCCGGATTTGTACTTAAAGGATAAAACTTCCCCTCTCAGCAATTTTACAGTTCTAAAAGAAATAATAATGACAAAAATAAAGATCTATTGCTTTCTTGAAGGTAAAATGTCCTTCAAATTTAAAGTACCTTAGATATTTAAATTAAGAGAACAGAAAAGTACATTTGTATCATTGGGTACCATATCCTCATGAAACAAATCATATAAGCGAAAAACATGTCAGAAGTTAAAATCTAGGATGGAAGCCTTATTCATTGTATTTTTTAAAATGTATTTTGGTGCATATATATTCCTTAGGGGGTAAGATATTTTACCTGATATAGTTTTTAAGTTCCAGAACCATCATTACTAATTACAAGGAGGAAAGAATATTCCATTACTGCTTGCATGGTAATTCAAACACATGAAACTGTGTTCTAAGTTCTCCTATTACTACAACCATAGAGACTATTTGCTATACTTCTTTTCGCTTCATGTTTGCCTACAGTGTTGACAGGTTTTTTTTTTTTTTTTTCTTTAACAGTATTGGCCTACAGGATCATAAAAGGGTTTATAATTTCTCCATACCTCCTATTTATGCTTCTTTTATAAAAGGCTAGAATTGCAAACTTAAACAAAGAAATCCCTGACCTCAACCCGATTGATGAAAATTCCTGCTGGAGTGACAGAGATTTTGGGATCATAGGCATCAAGATATCCTTCCATTGATGCTCGTAAGCTGAAATAGGATCAAACAAAGCTACTATGTCAATAGCTTTCTACAAAGCATATGTATAACTAGAGGCATGAAATCAAAAGAGCCTATCAGCTATGCTTTTATTGGCTCAAGTTATGCTTTTCTACCTACTAGCAGTTACAAACGTGTTCACACTGTTTACTAGACGTGCTTACACATCAGTGTTTCTGCCAATTTATCAGATATAGTAGAACAACTAGTTCTCTTCTCATTTTTTTACTAGTAAACTAAAGAAGCCAATCAGTTTAAACATAACTATCAGTAAGGTGTAGCAATATAACTCTGGTATATATAACCAATAACATCATTAGGTAATTCAACTATATTTCAGGGACAAGCAAATTACCAAAATCTCTCTTATAGGCTGTGACTTCCTAGAAATCTATCTGAAGAACCCACCAAAGTCAAAGACTACATTGAAAAATGCAAAAGAATCATAATTTGAGAACTACAAGAAATGGACAAGGCACTTGTTTTTTGCCATGTATTTAATGCATGACAGTAATGATGGCCATGCTCAGAGTTCTTCAAAATATATGAATACCCTTGTGTTTTAAAAATTGCAATCGACATAGGTCCACCATGTTTTATAAATTGAAATTATATTCTATAGCACTTAAAACAAAAAAGAAAAGTATTTCTTTATAAGTAAGTTTTGGCCCCAGGGAGGGGGAAGAGGAGATTGGAACCTGTGACCCCAGTTTCATAAGACATGGTGCCCAGTCGATTGTGCTAACCCTTGGGGATATGAAAGATGAAAATATATAATTTCGAAAAACAAGAAGACCTGGTTCCAAAAAGAAAAATGAAGACCTTAGAATTGAATTTGCATTCATAGCACATACAATTGGACTGCAGTTCTGCTGGCTATGTAACGGCTATACTTCCATTTACAAACTTTCAGACATCATTCTCACTGACCCTCAATAGACTGAATCAAATCCACATCACATACCAAAATGAAACTACCCAAAACAAGCTAATACATATTGAAATACAAATTTGGGTCATTCTACTAGGCTCCTTTTCTCTGTTGTTGATATGGAACCATTTATCCTTTCAAAACAATGGTCAAGTGATTAAATTCATAATTTTCAATCAACTTTAAATTTTGGGATTAGTGATATTTTATATCATGTTATCAGAGTAGGTGCCAGGTGGTCTTCTATTGAAAACTTGTCTCCGCCCAACCACTCTTCTAAAATTAAAAATTTCCATGTGTTGGGGATCATTATTGAAGGGGAGTTTGGGCCCATATAAAAGTTGGAGTTTAGAATAGTTATTAAGTGAATTTCCTATCAGCTTAAGTTTTCTGGATTATTGGTAAGCTATCACATGAATTTCCATGAATAATATACAAAATTTTGCTCCAGGACTCCAAGTCACTTTATTTGATTGCTCTACTACATCAAAGTGGGAATTATGTTGTTCTAGCAGCAGCATCTCCATTGAATCAAACATTTAAAACAGTTGTTAGATTCCAAAATATGCATAATCCGGATTTATCAGATTGTTGCTTATTATGCAATACTACCATTTGGAAAATCACAGCCAACTTCTAACCACTACCACCATAAACACCAACCAGGCTCAACAATATTTTTTTTCATTTATTTTTAATAATCAAGTCTTAACCCCAAGGGAGGACAAAGGGGAGGGATTCAAACTGGTGACATCAGCTTTATGAGATGTGGTCACCCACCCAATTCTGTTACCCCTTGTTCTCAACAATAATTTCGTTAATAAATATTTTGAATTAATATTGCTCAATAATTAAATATCTACGCACATTTCCCCCAATATAAACCAGAATCATGGCCATACCTAAAATTTTAACATAAAAAATAATAACTCAAATTTCCTATGATGGAAATCTAATTATATAAAATGATAAAAGAAACCTCAGGTTGAGTGGGCTTTTTATTAGGCATGAGGTTCTGTCATGTGTCTATCAAGGTTTTTGTTAATAGGATTTTTTTTTTTTTTTTTCAAATGTTATTTAGAAGAGGATATAGGTCAATATACAACAAACAGACCAAACCACTCCTAAAAGCTTAGGATCTCAAATTCAATAAATCTAAAAATTCAAATAAAAGAACTCGAATGCATTCTGCCCACCCACGGCAGCCATCCAGTCATATAAACTTCTCAACACTGACTGTTTGATGACATAATTAGGACATTCAACACCAACCAAGTTTAGCTAGTCCATTGACGCCAAATTTTCCACATTACAAACAAGGGAATAGTTTTCCAAATCTTAGTTCACCTGACAATGAAATCTTCCTTGCCAAAAGTCCAACATCTGAATCACCATCCTTAGCACAACCCATGAAACCAATGTCATTCAAAGTACAAAAAATGAATAAAGTTGTCATGCCAAGGACAGTGATTTAAAAAGACAAAAACACAAAAATTAAACAGGTGTTGGACTGTTGACAAAAATAGGTAGGTGTTAATTGATCAAATGAAATGCTATCATACAAAAAATGTTGCGTGAAAGATTATTGTTTTGTCATAAGTTATTTAACAAACGCATGCTAACACACAAAGTTCATGGTCTAACAAATTATATTCTTTTCAGAAACATAAGGTCCAAAAACTATTAGTAAATATCATACCGCCTGCAATCAGAGTTATTTGCCAGATATGATTTCAAATCCTCAAAGCATCTTTTCTCTAAAGGCATTGTTTGAGAGGCTCCAGAACCCGAAGGAGGAAACAGTTTGCAAAGAACTTGGTATACTAGTAACTGCAAGAACAAAAAAGACTCATCATAAATAAGAATTTCAACCCCCCCCCCCCTCTAAAGTTGTAAAACAGAAGATTCACCAGCTTCACAAAAACTGACCTGGGTGAAACCACGTAAGCTGTGGTGATGTGATGTCAATAATGGAACTATAGGAGGAAGTAATTCATCCAAATGCCTATATTGAACCGCTTCAGATGCATGGAGGATGACATTAGCTGCTATAAATACATAAGAGGAGAGTGCCTGCATTTGACGTCCAGCAAGGATGATAATGTTGAGTACCACAATTAATGTTGACTACTAAAATTCAAGCAATTAATAACGCTGAGCAATGACAGCACCATTTCAGCCAACAATATAAATATGAAGTTAGTAAGGATTAAAATTTGCTCCAAGCCACAGAGCAGAAAATCATATTGAATACAGTGAGCCTACTAGGTATCATTCTGAAAACCAGCACTTCTACAACATCATTTTCTTCAATAACATAATTTTAGAAAAAATGAAGTAACCAGAAATGCATGGAATCAAAGGAAAAAAAAGAAAAGAAGAAGATACTTTATTCATTACTTAGTATCTAGCTAACTCCAAAATTGGGGTTGGGGGGGGGGGTGTTTTCATAATTCTTATTCCATTGGATATTAGTTTACTATCCTTCACAAATATATATTTTTTTGTTAATAGGTTGCTAGTGGAATATTATAAACTTTATACATAATAGTCATGTTGAATATGAAAATGAACAGCAGAAATGTAACATGAAGCTAATGGAGAAAAACCTTTAGATTCATTTTGTGTCTTGTTGGTATATCTTTTCGACATTCTTGATTTCTTATTTATGGATAAGTATAAATATATTGAAGCCACCAAAGGGGGTGACTTAGTTAATCGGGCGTATACAAAAGGATAACCCCTAGAAATAACAGAAGGAAATGGAAGAGTACATATTAAATTCCAAAGTTTACAACATCAAATTCATCTTCTAATCCATTTTGAATTAATTTTCTTACTAAACTCCCCTCAAGACAAGTTTATTGGTGCTCTAAAATTAATAATATAACTCTAATGTCACATATATTCATCATAATATGGAAGCATAAACATTAGATTGACTTAAAACACCAAGCCACACAAATCCCCAAATTTTTAATCTCTGAGTTATGAATTTCTAAAGATTTAAAAAGTATGGATGTGCTCTATGTGAATGGCTCAATAAGTTGAATCCTAGATTTGAAAATTTGATTCTTCAATCGTTGTCCCTTTGTGAATGTACATCATATTGGCAACTGTATTATCTGATGGAAGAAAGTTATTAGCCTACTTTTTCTAAAAATCCCCTCCAAACTAAGAGAAATATACTAACAACCCCATAGTAAAATAACAAAGTTACCCAATCAAAGCATTTTTTTTTCTTGTGCGTGGATATTATAGTGTGTGAACAATTATCACTTTATAGGGGCATTAATTCTATCAGCATATCAATGGTTATTTTCTTGAATCATGAATATTTAATGATTTAAAAAATTTTAAGTCTCACTCTCTATCCTAGTTCAGTTCATTTTGGTGTCTATATACACTGCACAATGTCTACTGGATTTTGTCCAGCTTAACTGCATCGTTGTCCTAATTTGCTGTAGTTAGGTTTTGTTGTCAAGCTTCTGATGGTTTACCTATATGTGCAGTTTATTCAAAATTATGGAACTAATATTTGCAAACAAAATAAAGATATGGAGTGGATACCCGTGAAGTTTCTCATCATAACCTTTAGCTTGGTTCTGGAGCTTCAAATAATGCAGGAAAGAGCAGCTGAATGTGGTACCAAAGTTCGAAGCAAATCAGAATTTAGCATGCTTGAGACAGTGGTTCAATTGAATAATGGAGAAGTGGCTATTTTATTTGAGAAGTTTGTCAAGACTTTTCTTCATATATTGGTATTTAGAACTAACTGCATCAAGCCTGTAAACGTTTCTGCAGTATGTTATGTGCTTGTCATTGATGTTACTGTAATACTGAAATTATATCTGTCTTACAGGAGGAACTGATTTCATTTGCAAACATGTCTTGTTCCATATTTTCATCTAGCATTATGATGGAGGACGTGACTCTGCCTAGTTCTGTGAGGGGAAAACTTGGAGGCCCAAGTCAACGGCGGTTGTCATCTTCAACCACCACTGCTGTTCTGCAAGCTGTATTAATCTTTCTGCACTTTACTTATCTTGGGTTTATATACTTGATCTAGTATGAAAAAGAATGTACAGTTACATTTAGACAGGCCACATGCGTGGTAACTTGATATTTATTTTTTATTTTTTTATAAGTAATATTTATTTTTTAGCCATTTTATATATTATTTATGTAGTAATTAATCTTGTCAAGTTTCTATATTTAGGTATCATATGTTGGTTGCTCTAGTGTAGTTTTTTTTTTTTTTTTTTTAATATAGATTTTCAGCTTATACATATTATGAGTCCTATCTTTTTTAATGATGATCTCAGCAACATTGGTCATTGTGTTATGGGGAAAAAAAAAAAATCCTTAAATGCATATTTTTGTTCAATTTTATCTGACGTATCTGCTGATACTTCTTTTCTATTTTGCTCTATAAAGGTAAGTTAAGAAGTTATATAGAAATTGGTTTGTTTTCAGTTTTGTACGTGCCTGTGTCTTTATGTAATGTTTTTTTTTTTTTAATTAACTGTTGAGTCCATTGCCTCTTACATTAATATAACTTGCTTTTATTGAGTGCTCCTTATTGATCATTTATTTTTTTTTTTGTCTTCCTTCTGTATGCATAAATAGGTAACAGCCTTGAAGTCTGTTGCAGCTATCTCAGCATGGTGTGCAAAGTTTAAGAGTGATATTGTACTAAATTTTGCTTTCAGCTTTTTTTGGGAGTTCTTCTTAAAGACTATTTCATCTCCATCTTGTGATTTGGAGGTATTTTGCAATTTTTATAGATTTTCTAATCTAAAGCATATTCAGGTTTATGTCATAAAGATTTAGTACATTTATTATGGGCGATAATTTGTAAGCTCCAAAGCAGACTGGAGCAGAAATCTGTCTTGCAGCATATGAAGGATTAGCTCCAGTTCTCAAAGCACTAGTGTCCATGTTTTCTCCTCAACTTTTGGATACCATCAGGGAAAATGATAAATTCCTGCTACCTAAAGTAGAAGGCACACCTCTATTAGATTCCTTGGTTCTTTCTTTTCTTCAAAACATCAATAATCTTCTTAACATTGGAGTTTTGGCAAGGACGCGTCGGGCAGTTCTAATGAATTGGAAGGTATGGATCTGTCTTCTGCTAAACTCTTGTTGTTGATTATTGCCTTTGTGTTTATTTCTTTTTGCATTCCCTAAACTGTTTGTCATAGGATCTGAAATTTGAATTGTAATAAAGGGGGTTATATGGCCATATCGTTCTAGTTTGTGTTAGACTTGCACTATTGATTCATTATTATTATTTTTTGCTGTAATTGTGATCAACTTGTGCACTCCCTTTCATTGTTAATGTTCTTTCCCACTTTTCAGTGTCATGCATATATTATGAATTTCTACGGGTATTGTTAATTTGTTTTAGGTAAATTAGTTTGCACACAAGAATACTACATTTTTCCTTGTGGATATGATGTGATAGAATGATGAAAAGTTGTTAACTTATCCATTGTGACTTATTCAGTGGCTTTGCCTAGAATCTCTTTTGACAATTCCAAGCTATGCTTACGAGGACGGGTTTAATGTAGAGGACGGTATCAGCTTTTTCTCAGATGCTACTCTCAGATTGATTTTCACTGACCTTGTTGAGAGGTGAGAACTGAGACAAAGGTTACTTGCACAACTATTAATTATTTTTATCTTCTTTTAAATATTTGTGCTTGTTGTTTTGTCGTAAGGGGGTTGGGGGTGGTGGGTGTAGTTATTTGGACAATCATCATTTCCAGTTTCATTATTTATGCAAATTCTTTGTTTATTATATATTTTTTCAAAAAAAAAAAAAAATAGCTCATTCGATTATCCTTGCTTTATTTTTATAACATATCTACCTGGCTTCTCTTATTAACGGAGAATTGGTCTGCATCTGCTGTTAATTAATTTCCAAATTTGGCTTCTAGATGAAATTTTTGGTTACAATCTCGGCTATTCTGCGAGGTTTTGTTTTGTTCTGGTTTTTTTTCCCCTTTGTTTTTAACTCTTCACCCCCAAATAAATTTANTTCATGGGTATTGTGAAAGATGGGAAGTGAAATCAGCTACCTTTTTTTTTATAGATGGACAATGTTTTGGCACCTTTAGTTATTGTTTCATCACTGCCTTTATAAGATGAAGGCTTCTCTTATTAATTCTTGCATTGTTATTTAAACTACAGGTTGGAGAGAATTTAGTTCCTATACTTAGAGATTATGACATGAAGCCCCAGGTATATATTGTGTTGGGACATTATGTGATCATAAACTAAAATATCCTTTGCAGTTTATATGGTTGGATGGTAGAATCTACTACTTTGCACTTTCATACTTTTGGATTAATAAAGTTTTTAGCGATTTTTTTTTTTTTTCGTTTTATAACGTTGATTCTCTTGTAGTATCTTATGTGATTTGGTTGCATCCTTGGGTTTTTCCTTATAATTTTTACTTGTTAAATTTTTTATTATTATGAAGATAATAAAATGGCAAGTATAATGACAATAAGAGTGATGAGCCCTTCGGCAAGGGCTGCAAGGCATCCATCTTTCTGTTACCCTTGTTTGGCTATGAAAGAGTGTAGAATTTATTCCTTAAATGTACAATGCCATCCTGATGTCATGAACAGCCAAGTGCTTCCATATGACTATTTGCAGTATGAACACTTGATGCCTTTCCTTAATTTTTCCAGTTTCATTGTCATGATTTAATTAAAGAGAGAGTCTGAGAAGGATAATTGCATTGGAAAGTGACACCAACAGAGTTTTAAGGACCAAGGATGTCAGCGATGATCTTAAACTGCACTCTGTGATAATGTATGTGATATTAATCATATTACTGTGATGGGCTCTAGATATGACCTAAAATCAACTTAATGAAGCCTTAATCCCAACATTTTGGGGTTAGCCAGATACTATGTAATGAATAAGCTATAAAGTATCTTCCTCCCCCCCCCCAAAAAAAAAAAAAAAAAAAAAAAAAAAAAACAAAACAAAACAAAACAAAACAAAAACAAAAAAAAAACAAAAATTAAAGAGCTTGACTATAAATATATCTAGCAAACAAGAAAAATATACAACATCAACCCAGTCCTAGTCTCACATTTTTTTTCAGGTCAGCTATGGATATGGATCCTCAACAAATTAGTCAGCGCACATTTATTATTTTCCTTCATTCTATTACATCCAAGTTCATACTCTATGCTACTCCCTTAATTGAGATATCCTTTTTACTACTTCTATTAATGTTATTTTTGGTCTTCCTCAACACTTTTTTTGTTTTCTCAACTTGAATTAATTTACTCTTTCTTGAATCAACTTACTCTTTTTCACAAGTGTGCATTATTACCTCTCTTTTGAACATGACAAAACAATCTCAAGCAACTCTCCCTCATCTTTTCATCAATAGGAGTCGCCACCATTATCTTTAAGTGAATTTCATCACTTTGAATCCAATATTTTCATGTATTTCCACTTATATATCTTAACTTTCTCATTTTATGAATATATTACTTTTTAACCGCCTAACTCAGTGTCATAGAGCATAGCCGATCTTATAGTAATCTAATATAATTTTCTCTTTAACTTAATAGGTGTTCCACAATCACACAATACGCTTCTCCATTTCATCCATCCTGCTCTTATCCTACGATTCACATCCTTCTAAATTTTTCCCTCATTAAAATTATTGATCCAAGATATCAAAAGTTCTCACTCTTTAATAACTCTTGACCATCAAGGCGGTAATCAAAAGCTCTTGCTCTCTAACAACTCTTGACCATCAAGGCGGTAATCAAAAGCTCTTGCTCTCTAACAACTCTTGACCATCAAGCCTTACTATCACTTCATCCTTGTCTAAATTTAAGTTCCATGTACTCCGCTTTAGTCATACTTAATCAAAAGCCTTTATATTCTACAGTGTCTCACCAAATTTCTAACTCAGCATTAACTCCACCTCTAGTTGCATCCACTAGAACTATATCATCTGCAAAAAAGCCTACACAAATGGACTTCATCTTGAATCAACTTAGTGAATTCATCCATCACTAATGCAAAGATATATGGGCTTAATGTTGATGATGCAAACCTATAGTGATAGGAAACTCGCCTATGATGCCTCCACTTGTTCTCACACTAGTTACACCTCCATCATACGTATCCTTAATCAACTTATTTTTATTTTTTTTTTATGACAAGGAACCTCCTCAAGGTGTGGGCCAGTGGGTCCACCCTTGAGGGGTAAAACCCCGGATGCCTACACAACCCACTGAGTAGACATCGGGTAAATCACGAAATGCCTCAGCAGGGAGTCGAAGTAGAGACTACTAGGTTTACATTTCCTTAATCAAATTAATATACTTTAGAGGAACTCCTTTCGTTTCCAAAAACCACCAAATAACTCTTTAGCAACCCTATCATATGTTTTCTCTAGGTCAATAAAAACCATATAAAGATCTTTGCAAGCCTCTCTATATTTTTCCATTAGACTTCTAAGTAAAGAAATAGCTTTCATGGTAGATCGTCCTAGCACAAAACCAAATTGATTCTCCCATATTGTTGTTTGGTATCTTAACTTATGTTTAATCACTCTCCCAAAGCTGCAGACTAAGGCAGCTCCATGTCTTTACATACCATTACGTCATCATATGTATCAGTTCATACTTTTGCTGAGCATATTTATAAGCTATATAGAGTGGTCCTCTGTTTTGAGTCCTAGCAGGATTCATTATGTTGTAAATGTCACTGATTATCGCTTTTCAATTGTAGTCATTCTTTTGTAATTCTTTAGAACTACCTCATGTATACATTTGTTTTGTGCATTTGAGGAAGTTCTTTTTTTTCTTTTTGATAAAGTGCAATTCAGGAATTTCTTCTTAATCAATAAAACTTACAAGATATTTTTTGAAAAAATAGAAAGCTATGTAGAATAGACACATTGAGATCTTTTCTACTTGTTTCAGTTCTCTTCCAATGCATCAGAAAGGTTATATTCTAATTATTATTTTATCCAAAAGTAAGTTCATTCTCAACTTGACAATTGTAGCAGCTAATACCATCTATCCTAATTATAATATACTGGACAACAAGATATAAAAATAAGGAAATGAGAATTAGTTTAGAGCATAAGACGGTAAAGGCAAACCTTAAATGGAGATATAAAATGATGCTCCTCCTTGCTTGCAAGGAAAAGCACTCTTGCCCATCTTTTCGCTTGAAATTCCCATGCTTCCAAATCTTCATCATCATAAGTAAGAACAGCATCAACCTGATAATCACAACTTGTAAACCTTTTGGGGAAGTCATGAAGACTCTTTAAAAGCTTCTCCTTAGTATTGCAGCAATTAGCAGAACAATGCTTTTTACCACACCCTGAAAGCCATTCTTGTACTTTTACTCTTAAAAAACCTAGGATAGGAGACGGGGGAGAAAGAGAATTAAAGATGGTTAATTTAATGAGTGGTTAAACCATACAACAACCAATAGTTAAATAAAAATATAGAGAGGAAGAATTTCACAAGCGCAAAAAAGGTAAGACTTTCAACTTATACAAAATACATATACAAATATTAAGGGAGTCAAACTTCCCATTACTAACAACAATATATTTCTCAGTCTTAGTAGCTATTTACATCTCTAAGTCCACCAATATTGTGTTTTGATAATATTCCAGAGCAGCAAAAGGACTCTTGAAGTTAGATGGTCAGTGTAGAACATATGGTCAAATCTGGTCAATAGGAATCCAAAAAGGGAAGTGGCTCTCAATAGGTGTTAATAGATAAAAAGTTATAATGCACCCAACTTCAAGCAGTTTGGCTCATTTGTTTTTTTTAATTGTAAGTTATACTCACACCCAAGGGTCTTGAACCCATAACCTGACTCTCCACCTTGCTTTTACAATAGGAGAGAGCGCTATTTAAGCAAGAGCTCATTGGCATTTGGCCAAGCATTTTATCACGTTCACTACAGCAATGATTGGTATTCATCCAAAGCACATGTGGCCCCTGTTCTATGAAAAAGTATCTAATGTTTTAGATGCATACAGCATGACACTCACTATCAATGGGCCCCAAATGTTGTAAGTGTGATGCTGCATGCATCCGAAACACTAGATACCACCTCATGCTCTACATCCCCTTCTATAGCACAACTTTAGGCTTATAAAAAGATAGCAGAAATACATACCACATTTGTACATACTTAAGTATGCAAAAAATCCTGGCTCTAAACATTATTCATGGAACCAAATACGGGCTGCTTAGATATACATTTTAAGTTTGATTGAGCAAAGCGTTTTACCCTGTTATCTCACTTTTTGGCTAAGAAATTGACTTAAGCATCAATTGCATATTGATTCTAGGGAAAACTCATTAAAGCAGTTAATCATGGTTCTAAACAGAACTGAATAGCAAATGGACAATTCATTAGGTCACCAAAACAAATGTCTAAAGTCTGAGGCTTTTTTCTTCCGGTGAAACATTCATCTACTGCAAAAAGCAGAAAATAAAAACTAACGACTCTAAGGCTTATTTTTAGCTTTCTGTGCCCATAATTAGGAAAAAATTCCAAGTTTTGAAATCAAAATGGCAAAAGCAAGAGTTCGCAAGCACATCAGCCACCAATCAGAAAGCAATAACCTAGAAAAATGTAGGCATACTACTAACTAAGAAGCCAATGTCTCTCTGATTCTTTCTGATTATATCAAAAAGGCAAGGTGGAAGCTAGCAGTAGATACAGTATGCCACGGTAATATCACTTACCACCATAATCAGTAAATTCTCGTGGCAGAGTTGAAATGAAGTGCAAAAGTATCTGCAAGGGCACTTCAAATGTACACACCACTGAAGCAGCAGCCTCAAGGACTTTTTCACAAACTAGTAGACATAGAAAAGGAATCCTGTTAGTTATGATCTGGCCTGTTAATAATATTACTAAGAAGATTAACTGTAGAAGAGAAAATAACATAATCTAACCAGATTAGTGATTAGAGACCTCGAAAACGATAATTAGGATTGAAATGTTGTTTGCTGCTCTCAATAACAAATCTCAAAACATCCAGTAAAGTCATTTTATCATGTTGAGGAAAACTTTCCAAAGCAATTTCCAATTTGACAAGAAAAGCATCTTCACCCCATTCTGCTTCACTGTCAAGTCTACAGGCAGCTGAAGCAATGCATTCAGCAAGACCCATCAACCCAGCTCTACAGAAAGATTGCTGCTTGGCAACTGATGCTAAATTGCTCAAAAATGCAATTCGTTTCCTGTAACCATAAGGAATGAATAGGATATATCAACCAGTTAGCTCCAACAATAACTTTTCAATAAACAGAGTTCTAACAAGTTCCTCTAATTTTTCTTTTTCCTTTTCTCATTTTATTTATTTATTTTTTTTTTTTTTTTGGCAGGAGTGGTGTTTGAGCTGTCTGAATTCATTTGGTGGCCCTCTTATTTAAGACTAATTAAAGTAGCTTTTGTACAACGCAAAGTCATTTTTCAAGTCACTTCCAAGAAAAGTGGTACCTTGGGGATCATGGTCAATACACACCTATGCCCGGTATGTGGCAAAATAGAAGTAGGCATGGTTTGCTACCTAGTTCATGGTACATAGTGGCATGCATTCTTGGGTCATTTAGATGTAATGTACAAGTACCACACACAGACAGTTTTGAAATTCTGCTCTTAAAATAGAAAAAAAAAATTCCTTTCTTGAAAGGGGTGATGTTTGTGATATCCAACTACCTTATTTAAGATACTTATTTTAATCTTTGAAATTTAAAAAAGAAAAAAGTCAAATGACAAGTTCAAATAAACCCTTCCATTTTTCCTGGAATTCCAGACCATATTAAATAGTTGATAATTCTAGAAATCTATTACTTCAAAAAGGAAAATAATATTTTCCCATGTGATCAAATCAAATATCTATACTATGTTAGAATAGGAAAAAAAAATTAAAATCAAGCTAAATGATTATTCTTTTTTATATTATGATCAAATTAGTCTAATAGAAATTGGTATTGCCAAAACTGAAGAATCAGATTGCAAGCATACCACAAATTGGGTTGCTACTAGATCAAAATTATGGCTAGGGGGAGGGGAGCATATCTTGTAACACTCGTTTCATGATGGTGTCCCTGTCATTCTAGTTTCCAGGAGCTTTTGGAAAAGACTAGGTGGTTTAATTTCCTATTGGCAGTCTAGTGATTAGAGCCTTGTATTAGTGACAGTCTCATCATTCCTGGAAACTGAAAATGCAATAATGCGGCCATCTAGCCTAGTAGACTCTTAACTTATTTAAGAACTTCTTGAAGAAGTTAAATTCTGTCTAGAATGCGTAAGAGAACTTAGGTGTGGCTCGTAGTCTCTATCAACTGTGAATGAAAATATGAGAACTGTGAGGGAAAATATGAGAAGGTAAACCTCTCTTATCTATAAAAATAATTTTTTAAATGACGCATTCATATCAGCCTAGTAAGGTCTTATTTGCAGATTTCTAGTAAGAAATCATTCTAGCGGCACTAGGCTAGTACTTTTTATCCAAATTATATTTTATCAAGCACGTGATAATGTACCTCTCATTCAGACAACTTGTATATTGTTGTAAAAACAGGGATGCACCTTCAATTGTCCTCGATGAATAGATTCCTTTTACACCTGTCAGAAGGAAAAAAAAAAATAAGCCAACTTAGTGTAACATGATAATCAAAGTGATTCTTTGCCCATAAGGTGATGCAAATTTGAAGAAATTGTGAAAGGGAGCAGTTGTTTTCTCTGTATTGCCCTCACCCAATCCATTCTAGTGGCAGCTGGTAGGGACACCTCACTAGAGGCACCTCACCAATAGTATCTTATAGAAGAGACTAAAATAGGGATACTTCACCAATGGTATATTTATAGAAGGATACTTATCTCTCTCTTTCTAACACTCCCTCTCAAGCTAGAGCATATACAACAACGACCAAGCCTTTGTGGGATCGGCTTTGGACTCTTAACAGACTAGTTAGGGTTGACCACATGTATTCTTTTCTAGAGAAGCATTTACAAAATATGATAAAGAAAATTCTGATAGTGGCATCTGGTAGGGACACCTCACTAACAGTATATTTCTAGAAGGATACAATTCTCTCTCTTTCTAACACACGCCCTCAAGTTGAAGCATACAACAACAACCAAGCCTTAGTCTCAAAATATTTGGGATCAACTATAGATTCTTAACAGGAACGTGTTCCTTTTTTGAAGAGCAACACGAAGTAAATTGGAGTTAGTAGATGATGGAGGATTAGCAGATTGTGAGGATGATGGAGGGGGGCAGGGGCACTAGAGTTGTTGCTTGTAGATATCTAGTGTATACTTGTTACGGACCTGGGGCCTTTAGTGGCAACAACTTTGTGAAAGGTATAGGAAAGGTGAGGAAAATAAGGAACTCAGAATTGAAAAGGAGATAAAAGATGTAGAAGACTCAAACTGATATTCCTCGAGAAACTATGTTTCAAACTATTCCCTAATAATTATAGATTAAATTTGCATCATTAATACCAAATGACTGAAAGTTGCTTCATAAATACCATAAGATTTTGCAAGAAACAGGACACTAACGGAATATGAAGAAAGTAAGCATTATTAAAATTATTCTAAAACAAGTTATTTTTCAGAAAGATGGCAAATAGAAATCTTTTTTTTTTTTTTTGGTCTAAGTTTCACTAAGGGAAAGCAAAGCATGTTTGGTAACAACATCAAAACAAATGGGATGAAAAAGACATCACTAAAGTCCCCAGTCTTCACCAGATATCTAGTAGTTCAATATAAAAGTACACAACTAAAAAACCAGCCAATCACTCGAAAAAAAATTAAGCACGCAAAACATAATAGATTAAAAATAATAAAAAAAAAAAAAAGCAGAACTGAGTGAGATTACTAAAACAAATAGGTAACACACACACACACATATATATAACAAATTTAAACTCGATGAATCTATAAGAGACTAGAGGTAGAACTATTTGTGGATGAAATATGCCAAATGAGCTCTTGCTCAAATGGCACTTCCTCCAATCGACAAAAGGGTGAGGTAGTTAGTTCAAAACCCACCAATGACACTTCCTCCAATCAACAAATGGGTGAGGTAGTTAGTTCAAAACCCATCGGTTGCAATTGTAAGTTTCCAATATACATATATAGTTGGGCATGTAAGATAATAAAGATGGTTTTCATCCACATGTATGTAGGACCAACAATCACAGTAAAGTAAAAGGTTGATGTAAATTATTTAATTAGGGCATGGACTAAGGGAGAAAAGAAAAACCATGAAATGATATACGTATTCCACATTGTTGTCTAGGCCAGATCATTGTACAGGGAAGAGAGTACAGAAGAGTATGTCAATTAAATGATTAAATGAGGTCAATATTCTTTAAAAATAATGAATTTTTTAAATAAATTAAATAAAAAAGGGAAATTTCTGATATAGACAAATGAAACTTGTATAGGAAATTGTTTAAAAGCTGATGGTTCTAATCACTGCCACGTTAAAAATTAATACTATTTGGACATTACCATATTTTCTAATGGTCTTGCAGGTGAAGACTTAGTTAAAAGACAACTTTGTATTATCTATACTTCTGATGCACCAGCTCATGCTGGAGTACCCCATAAGACACCAAAGAAAAGATAGAATATCAAGGCACCATAACACTTAGCATGAAAATGGTTATCAGTCATCATCTATGGAAATGTTAGACCTTCACAGCATGTTGCCAAGGCCGGTGCTGCGCCATGCTCATAGCATCAAGTACAGTGTACATAATAACAAATTTAATAAATTACTCCAACCTTCTACTACAAGCCCATTCTTTTTATCAATAACTTCCTAAAATTATCACAAGTAATTGCCTATAATAGAATACAATAGTATCAAATATTGTAGAAGAGTGAAGTTAGTGTAGTAAACAATCAAATTGAGAACAAACCGAAATCTTTGTGGTGCACAGGGTCATTCAACCCTTGTATGAATGGACCAAGGACAAAGGTTTCAGGCACTGATTTTGCATAGTTTCCATAACTTTTCCACTCAATTCCCAAAAATGACTGCATAATCAAGCACCTCACTGCATTACATATAAAATAAAAATGGGAAAATGCATTATGTCAGCAATATCCAGTGAAAAGCTATAATACAAGGTTACAGTAAACTAACTACAGCGTGTAAACTAATTAATAAATAATTATAATAACAAGTCACAGGTACCTTGAGGATTATCATGACAAAATCCCCGTTCCCAAAGAATTGACAGCCAATTAAAGATTTCACTCGAAGTTTGAATCTGGTTTTGATAAACTCCTCCATTGACAAGGCTACCAAAATTAACATGTGATTCAGAGAATTGTAGCAACAATGATACCTGCAAGGAACCAATAGTTTCAAGCAAAATAGGCAGAATAAAATTGAGGACATATCAAAATTTGTATGCCGCAATAATAACCATCCAAGGAGATCCTTACATGATGGAGAAAATTGGTGGAAAGGAGGGCTGTTTTAGAAAGCTAAGTTGCTTAGAGAAAATATAGAACAAACTAGCTCTTCAAGAGACACTTTTTTTTTTTTTGATAGGTAATCAGGAAAATATTATTAAAGAAGGAAAAATACAAGTTGTTCATGATGATGAGCAACAAGAAAAGGATAAGACTAATTACAAAAAAAGAGGGAACTTAGGAAACTAATCTAAGGGAAAACATAAACTCAGAGAGAGAGAAACAATCAGTAAAATCCCAACAGCGAGACCACTCAAAAAGACTACACTGGCATAAAACCTTAAACTCTTCCAACGTCTTCTCAATGTCCTCAAAGGAACGAAGACTTCATTCCAACCAAGTAATCCACATCAAGCAACCTGAAATCAAATTCCAAATATTTGAAGTATGATTTCCAAGCCATTGATGCCAAGAAAATAATAATCCCCGATCCTAGCATAACCCAATGAAGACCGAAGATCTGAAGCATAAAAGTCCATAAGGTATATGTAACAGGACAGTGAAGAAGGAGGTGGTCCACCGACTCCCCATCACATCGACACGTACAACACCAATTTGCCAAAGAGTGAACCCTAAGCATGAGGTTATCAAAAGTAAGAATCCAACCATGAGCAGCTGTCCACAAAAAGAAAGCCACTCGCTTAGGCACCTTTGGTTTCCAAACCCACTTCCAAGGAAACACAGAATTCTAAGCATCTTGAGTCACATGGTAAAAAGAGTGTCAAACTTACCATCTCCTTTGAGACGCCAACAAAGAGTATCACTCCTTTCACCCCGAGGAATACGAGATTGGATATGCTCAAGAAGAGAATAAGATGCAGCTAGCTCCCTGTCGTGAAAATCTATATAAAACCTTATATTCCAAACTCTATCAGTACCCCCCTCTAAAAGCCACAAAACCTCAAAAATACAAGCGACCTTGTCAATTGAACACATGTAGAGCTCAGGATAGAGAAATTTAAGGGTATTATCCCCAATCCACCTACATTGCCAGAAGCGGATACAAGTACCTTCACCCGCTACAAAAAATAAATGCTTAGAAAAGCTCTCCCACCCTTCATAAATGCTTCGCCAAAGACCACATCCATGAGCCCCCCTGCATAATTTAGTACTCCACCCCCCCTAACCTTCACCATATTTTGTGGAAATAACTCTCCGCCAAAGATGGGGTAACTTCATGACCATACCTCCACAACCATTTTCCTAATAAAACTTGATTAAAAGACACCACACTTCTCTTATGCATGATTACATCAAGGGTGGCCCTCAAGCCACCAATTGATGGCTTTGTGCTTTGTAGTTGATTGGGTGTGTAGGTTTCACATAATGTAGTTATTAGGGTTTGATCAGCATTTTGGTTAAAGGGAAGTTGCCAGCATGTGGGGATTTTATTGGTGCATTTTGACTTGAGGTGGGGCCAATGCAAGATTGCCAAATGGGTTGAGTTCTATAGCGACACTCTTGGCAACCAACGCCAGTGGAACTCTTCATTATTGTCGTTCTCATAGCCAAGGCAAGCTTCGCAATGACCAACTTTAAACTAAATTCCAAATATGAGGAGGGGAGAAAAAAGAAAGGAAATATAAAAAAGAAGAAAAGGGAAAGACAATAGAAAAGTCTATTTTTATTTAAAAAGAATTAATTTGTTAAAATGCCATCACATGATAGCATTTTTCAGCTCTTAACCAATAGAAGTGTGACAGGACCAATTTGATCATTACCATGACATTAGGGGCTTCAAATTTCAAATTTAAGGAATAGGGGGGTCAATTTGATTTTGATCCAAAGTACAAGGATTTTTTTGCATATTTCCTTTTTTTTTTTTATAACTAGGAACAAATCTATTAATCAAAAATAATTGTACAATGATTCAGGACAGTAGTTTAAATATACAGTCTATATATTAACTACCCTTTATGGAAAAAAATCCAGCAATATAATGAATCCACAAAATCACAAACCTTAGAGAATCTACATTCATCTAAGGGTATCCAAGATAAAGAACTAGCAAACCCAGACTCTATTCTCTCCACAAAGAATTCATGCCCCTTAAACATTCTTCTATTTCTTTCCCTCCAAATGTTCCACATGACGCATGAAGGAACTACATTTGACACCCTGTTATTAAATGAGATTGGTTTCTCCTCCAACATCGAAGTATATCATACACCATTTTTGGCATCACCATCTACTCCAAAAACCATAAAAACATAAGTCCACCACCCCATAGCTATGAATAGTAAGTGATCCACATTCCTCCCCATTATTTTTGTTGTCGTGTCTTTGGAGGGAGAGAAATAGTCAGTGCTTTGAAGATAAGGAGAGATCCATATCTGACTTGAAACTATTTTTCTTTAGAACTTTAATGGATTGGTTGGCTGCATTGCGGAACCAATCATTTTTATCTTTTCTTGATTTCTTAGATTCTTGTAATTTTTGTTTTTAATTGTTTCAACCCTTGTACACTTCCTGTGTACTAGAATGTTCCCCTTTTTTTGATATCAATAAACTTATTACTTATCAAAAAAAAAATTTGCACATGCAACACTAGTCTATAATCACCCTCTTCATTTTTAGAAGATTATCTTACCATTAGTTTTCTCCCAAACATTGCAATTGAAACAAAAGCAAAAGGACCTTAAGAGCTTTCACTATCCAAATGGGTTTCTAAATAAAATCCACTCTAATATTCCATCTAAAAGCCTTATTAGATGAAGTAATGAATGACCAGAGAAGAAAACAAATCTATCTATTGTACCATGTATCTTAGCTAATTACAACAGCTCAAAAAAGACATTAAGAGCCTTTTTAACATTTGCTTCCATCACTCAAAACTCAAAACTCAAAAAATTGAGTTTGAGTGATAAAAACTGAAAACTAATTTTTTGTGTTTTCAGATTTAGGAATATGAGTTATGGTGGCAAAGTCATAAAAAAACCAAACTTGTAGGACCCACTCTCCTCACTTGTCACTATCAAGTCAGACCCACTCATCAAAATCACCAACAGCATTTTCTTTTTTTTCTTCTTTCTTTCTTCTTCTTCTTTCCTTTTCTTTCTTTCTTTCTTTCTTTCTTCTTCAAACCCACTCCAAGGCTTTTTTTTTTCCTCATCTTCTTCTTTATTTTTCTTTCTTCTTCAGACCCACTCCAACGTTTTTTTTTTTTTGTTCTTCTTTTCTTCTTTTTCTTTCTTTCTTTCTTCTTCAGACCCACTCACCATGTTCATCCACGCATAAATATATACCCAACAACAAAAACCCACTCCTCATTTTCGTGATCTTGGTCTCCGATCTAAGGATTCTTGGGTTTGGGTTTGGGTTTTCTGTATTTGTGGGTTTGGGTTGGCAATTTTGGATCACCAATCTGAAGATTTTGTATTGGTATGTTTGGGTTTTCTGTGTTTGTAGTTGTGGTTTGAAGCTTGGGCTGTGATGGAGGTGGGTTTGTGTGGTTGGTAGTGGTATTGATGATTGGAAATTTTTTCTTTTTATGGGTGTAGCTGATGGTTGGATTTTCTTTTGGTTGAGATTTTTTTTTCGTTGTGTGGCCATTGGTGGTGGTGTTGACAGTGGTGGGATATGAGTTTGCCATTGATGGTGGTGATGGACTTGGGAGAATATGAAAGAGGGGAAGAAAAAATAAACGTGGGTAGCAACCATAATCCCTGTGTAGTGTCAGTGGGGTGGGTTCCACCATTTTGGCAAAAAGTGGACTTAAAAGTTGAGATATGTGATTGAATTTTGTAATCAAACAACAATTTTGGAGTTTTTGAGTGATAGTGGGGTTTGGGTTATGAGTTATGAGATTTGAGTTAGAATTATGAGTTAGGAGTATTAAGTTATGAAAACCGAGTCATATCTAAACCAAACAGGCCCTAATTGACTCCAACTCCTAGCATTGAGCAAGTCGTGAAAAAAATTAGATTTCAATACACCGCTCCATCTCTAATCTTGATGTAGTCATGAACTTTAACATGTTTATCCACCTCTAACCAAAATATTACAAGTTATAAAGACACCAATGCTTGATTAGCACCTAAGAAGCACAGCATGAACATGACATGATACATGATACGACGACAAAGCAAATCTAGAAAAAGTAGGACACAACAGTTAGTTAACTAATTAATATATATTTTGGACAAAGTTTTCCCCCAAACTAATTTGGAATAATCTCTTTCAACTCATTATGTGGCAATTCATAAGACCATCCACATGTATTAACAAGTCACATGACTCATTATAAAAATCGTGTGACTAAAAGTTCTAGTGGATGATCCTCTTAACCCCTACGTAGTGGGATGAAGGAAATTTCCTCCAAACCAGTTTGGAGGTAAACATTTTCCGTATATTTTTTAGGCATAATTTATATTTATTTTAGGTTTTATAAATAACTAACAATCCATCAAAAAGTTTGAAAAAATATCTAAAATTAATGTAAATGCAATAATAAATTTTTAAAAGCAATAATATACCAAAAAAAACCAAGAAAATAAATTTTAAAAAAAAAAGCTAATGTCTGCTTCGTTTTAACCCACTAACCCACTGTAAAGAGAACCCACGCCACTAGCCATTAACCAAATATTAATAAACAAAACCCATCCCACCCTGCCAGCATGTGGGTTAGATTGAGAACAACAAGAAGCATCAGGGAAGATCATCAAGAGTGAAAAGCAAAGGCAAAAAAGAAAAAAAAAACAAAAACAAAAGAAATAAGAAGAGAGCAAGCAATAAATGAGAGATGGAGAGAGGGAGATCTAAGATCCAAAGGTACAATCAAGGCAGAAACAGCACTATTCCCTTTATTTTTATTTTTCAACTTTGATGTTGCCGTGTTGCAACCATGTCGCAACCATGCCAGAAAAAAAAAATAAATAAAAAAATCTCCCAACACCCTGCATACACACAAGCAGCCATGTCCCAGCCGTGTCAGTGTCTAACGCGTGTCTGCCACAAACACACTAGGCTTTTAGGCATGTCCATGCTTCCTGGGTAAACACATCATACATCATACAAAAGCTCGCTATTCTCCAATCATCAACTTATAATTTGATATAACTTAAGAATGAATCCCATCCTATTCTGATCGCCTTCCAAACTCCCATCCCATTTGTTGATCTCACTAAATTCGAAGTCCAACCCCCCTCATACTCCCCATATTTAACTACCACCAACCTCCCATATTTCAATTATAATGCTTAATTAAAAGTGCTCACTTTTCTAATACCCAATCCTCCTATGCTCATAGGTGAATATATTATCCTCCAATCTACCATGTCAATCCTTTTATCCTCCCCCATTCCCTCTATAATTATGCACATTGTAGTTTCTACAATCTATTAACACACTTACCAGCATGGTGAAAAGGGATGAGTGGTAGATAGCTATTCCTTTAGATGCATGGGTCCTATGATGTGTATAATTGAATCTCAGGCTTTCTACCCCGTTTTTGTCCCTTGGAGATCTCCTTTTGTTATCTGCTTCTTTCTTTAAATATATTCTTCATATTGTACTCAAAAAGAAATATAAAGTGATTTAAAAAAAGAATTCAGAATTCCTATAGCAAGATTGTAAATATAATTTTTTTGTTAAAAATTATTATAAAATTTTAAATAAATAAATAAAAACCCTACATGGCTTCAGAAGCAAATGAATCCTCATGTAGCCACTTCACACAGCCATTAAGAAATAATGGCTCATTCCAACACCAAATTTAGGATTCAGTACTGAAATCAAGAATAAAATAAACACGATGCCACACCTGATGATTCCAAGCTGCTTCAACTAAGTGAGTACCATACTCTTCAAGCATCTCATATAGAAGTATGAATGCCTCCCATTGCTGGTGGCTGTTCAAATAGAGATCATCTGAGTTGCAGATTTTCCCTACACCCATTGACTTCGCTTCCTTGTCAGCCCACTGTTCCCTCTTTGTCATACCTCGAGGTATTGACTCTCTCTCACACAATTTTATCTCTGAAACACCAGAAGAGGATGGGCTTCCTCCATTTATGTTTAGTGCATTTTTCAATATTTGTAAAGATTGCTTCCTCACTAAGCCCTCCTTATCAACCTGACAAGCCCCACCAAAAAAAAAGGTACCAAATGCGGAAAATAAGAATTAGAATGATTTAGAAGTTTGGTGTTCGGTTGAAAATCAGTGTGGTCTAACAAACGTAGAAAATAAAGCTCAAGTACCAATCCTCTTTTGATTTCATCCCAAAATTCCTTTTCAGCTCTTATGTCAAATTCTTCAGCATCTTCACATTCTTCTGTACAAGGGAAAAAAGACAAATACAGAGAGAGTACATTATATGCATCTCTTCTGTCAAGAGGTCCAAGAGAAAACAGTGCTCTGCAGCAATTCCAAATTTTCATAAGGAAAGACTTCCTGTAAGAAAATCAAATACATCCATTATAGAAAGCTAAATCAATAAGATAGAATGCATATGAAATTAGGACACCAAGATGTAAGACTCACATAGTTAGAAAAGGTTGTAGGTTTTCACCTGGAAAGTGTACACGTTTGCCCGTGAATTGAGATGTCAAAAGAGCGATGGAAAACTAATGCTTTGAAAATAACTGGGAGAAAAAATCCAATCATGCAGGAACGATGTTCCAAACTTTGTAGAAGCAGTTTTTCAGTCACATTACAAAGATCCCATATCAAATTACCCACAAACTTTTCAGCATAACACCCATTTGCCACCATCAATTCTGGGGTTGGAGTTGCTTGCAGGCTTTGAAGGGCCGCATCCAGCATAAAGTTTAGTATATGACATGATATTGATAATGGAAAGGATCCGCCTGATGATAGCATTTGTTCTTTTACCATTCCCAAATCATTTGCCTGGTCAGTTAAACCCCGGAAAACTGAGCATTCCAAGACATCTGACTCTTTTCCTTGAAGCACACCCACAGAAAGACCAACAGATCTTAAAGAAAACAGCACCAAGGTAACTTCCACAACAGCCCAGGAATTAGTCTCAACCACAACATCAACGAACAATTCAGCAATCTGAATATAAAATCACATGAAGCCAAGAATGATCACATCAAAGAAAAGTTAGGGGGAGGTAAAATATCTAAGAGCCCAGTAAACATGACAGCACCCTGCATAGACATTCTACCTGGTTTCGCATTTCACGATCAGATGCATGTACCATCCTCAACAAAGGAATAAAACTTCTCCATATAAATGATTGCAAAGCAGCATTATTATTGGCCCCTGCAATAGAAATTTACTCAACTTTTAAATGTTAATCTTATTTACATAGGTAAATATAACCCATCGACCCATATAAGTTTAAGCCCTCCACCTCCTAGGCTCCTACATATTGGGGAAAGAGATGTCACTTGGTTCAAAGACCACTGGCTTAAATACATAGTATGTATAACCCCACAGATTACTAGACAGTTAAAACCAAAATTGTAAGAGCACATACAGCTCAAAAGTCAAAAGTGCCAATGAGGTTTAGCTCAAATGGGAAGATGAGGTCATCGGTTAAATCCAATGGTGAGTATGTAACTTACCAATTATGTGTGCGTGTGTGTGTTATAAGAAACGCTTCAATTGAAGCTCACTTTACTTAGATCTCTTTTTGATTAGTCAAAGAACATTGAGAAGGTTAATTATTCTTCCTTTATGGAGTTCCTTGATTTCCATAACTTAAGGATTTATAATATGTAGCTCTTTTATACTCCCCACCTATTTGGGATTCACCCTTTTTAATTTTAAGAAAATTTTAAAGTTTACTAAGAAATTAAGTAATGAGATTTTATTAGAATGGAGACACCTCATGTACACCGGATGTACATGAGATTCACCTACAGAATTACATATAATAGGCTCAAAAGAAGATAAATTAGTACAGAACAAGATTACATGACAAGACATGCTAACCTGATCAAAGAATAGACACAGGAAGAAAGTAGATTTATGGAAGTTATAAGTGAAAATTTAATAATTTTTTCCCTGTAATGTCGTGGCGACCAAACAGAACATAAACAACTCCATGTAAAAGGTAGTAACTGCAACCGAACAGAGTATGAAAGTACGAGGAAATGCGCTAACATTTTCAAATAAAAGATTTCCAAGCTTGTACTTCACATGATAACTCACCAAATTTCTTTAGAAGGTGACAAAGTGCTCCCACCAATGATGTAAGATAGTTACACCGATCAGAAACCAACTTCTCATCCTCCTTTATTACGTCCTATCCACAACAGTAAAACCCAATTAAACATCAACTGAAATTCAATACCCTGTTTAAATTCCTTAGAAGAAGAAAAAAAATGTGCAGAAAATAAAAAGAAATTTCCACTTTTGCTTCTCACACTTGAATGTCATTTCCACGTTTTCTAATAACAAAAAGATTCAAATATACAATTATACCAAACACCATTAGAAAAAGAACATATAAACAACTCAAAATGCCTACATAAAACCCAGGTGGCAAACACGTTTACTTAGTGATTCAAAGAAAACCCATCACCCCCATTAAGCTTTAAACCCTTTTCTTTCATTTACTTTGCAGAACATGTCAGTATTACTCTATTCTTAACCCAGTACCCCTCGAAATGCTTACTGTGATTGCAACCAAACACAGAACTGGAAAGTTTTACGAACTGGGTGTTTGATGAAATTGGTGATACCTTAATGAGATTAGGGAAAGCGTCGAGAAGCGACGCATAGAGAGACAGCGGAGATAAGCCCGTGGAAGCCAATATGCAATCCAACATCGCCGGAATAGCCGCCGGAGGCACTTGGCCGAAGCTCGTGGACAGTGAAGCGATTACAGGGTCCATGGAGGCGCTCTTTGTTGTGGACATATCCGTGTACAGAGTCTCTGAGAAGAAACGGTGTAATTCAATTCAAGAGGTGCTGAAAGAGAAAAACCCCAAAACCCTAGTGTAGGGTTTTTCTTTTCTTTTCTTTTGGTTCCTACAGTGGTTATGACATATTTTGGGCGGTCAAATACCACATATTTTCGAATTTCGAAAATTTCAGTAAAAAAAATTAAAAAAGAAAAAAAAAAATATATATATATATATACACAGAGAGAGAGAGAGAGAGAGAGGAGTAAAAAAGAAAAAAAAAAATATATATATATATATACACAGAGAGAGAGAGAGAGAGAGAGGAGTCTTTTTGCTGAATATTGCAAAAAATGAAGTTTATTTGTGATATGGGTACTGTTCAAACTTATTTGGGAAAATGATGAGAGAAGTGAATTTCCTGAGAAAAAGTAGGAGAGAGGAGAGAGAAATAATGTGACGGATGGAGAGAGAGAAAAAGAAATTTCGGTAATGATATTGCCGAAATTGGAAGATTAAAAAAAAAAAGAAAAAACAAGTGAATTGTGGCAAGAGTACTGCTACGACCTCACGCTATTTTATTATATTTTTTACAAATTGTTGTTATGGCCAATTTTTTACTGGTTCTCATTAGTGTCTATCAACAAATCACGTTTTTATTTACCAATAATCACTCATCACATCACCAGTTTATGAAAGTTTTTGTAAAAAAATTTGTAACTCTAGCATTTTGCCAAGAGTTAATGATTTAAATAAATAAATAAAAACCTTAATTACGGCAATATAATTGCCGAAATTGGGATTGTTGTGAGATTAATGCAGCCACACTTTTTGGAGTAAAATGACAGAGATACACACTTTAGTCCTCCAAAAGTGTGGTTGTATCTTACCACAATCAAGGTTTTTATTTTTTATTTACTCCAATTTCGGCAATTCAATTGCCGCAATTGAGTTTTTTTTTTTTTAAATCATTCACTTATGGTAAAATGCTAGAGTTACAAACATTTTTACAAAAACATTCATAAACTGTTGATGTAATGAGTAATTATTGATAAATAAAAAAGTGATGTTGTTGGTAGGTACTAATGAGAGTCAGTAAAAAATTGGCCATAACAACAATTTATAAAAAAAATATGGTAAAATAGCGTGTGGTCGTACTATTACTCTGGCCAAAATTCAGTTTTTTTTTTTGTTTTAATCTTCCAATTTCAGCAATATCATTGCTGAAATTTCTTTTTCTCTCTCCATCCGTCACATCATTTCTCTCTCCTCTCTCTTACTTTTTCTCATAATTTCAGTATTGGTGTTGCCGAAATTCACTTCTCTCCTCATTTTCCCAAATAAGTTTGAACAGTACCTATATCGCAAATAAACATTATTTTTTGCAATATTCAGCCAAAAGACTAGAGAGAGAGAGAGGGAGGTAAACGGTAGAAGTAAAATATTATTATATGTGCTAAGTTTATGTCATTTTTTTGGGCCACCAAATACTACATGCCTGTTTGGTTTGGAGGCGTCTCAGTTTTCATAACTCAGTATTCAGTATTCATAACTCAAACTCAAAACGTATAACTCATTACTCAAACTCCATTATCACTCAAAAAATCCAACACTTTTGTTTGGTCACAAAACTTAGTCATATATCTCAGTTTTTAACTTCACTTTTTGCCAAAATAATGGACCCACCCACTGACATTACACAGAATAATATGGTTGTTACCGGTGTTCCATTTTTTTTTTTTTTTTTTTTTTTTGCTCTTCAAATCCAGCTATACCGAAACCCAGCTCCACCACCACCAACAGCAAACCCTTCATCCACCACCACCAATGGCAAACCCAGAAATCCACAACCACAACCACCACTACCAACAACCCTCAACACAACCACAACCTCCACAAAAAAATCCGAATGAATCAAAAATCTAAACCCACCAACAGCCCTCAACCAAATGTGTTTGATTGAAAAAAAAAAAAAAAAAAAAAAAGCATCAGGTCTACAGCCATCACCGTGTGAAGGAAAAAAAAAGAAAAAAAAAAAAGAAGGAGAGCTCTGGGTTCGATTTGCCGGCGAAGCTTGATCTCTAGTCTTGGCTCAATCTGATTCGCCGGCAAAGCTTCCAATCTCTGTGAAACATCGGGTCTCACAATCTGACCTGGGCTCAATCTGATTCACCAACGATCATGGTCTTGGTGTTTGGAGGCTCTCGCTTTGATGGTGGCAACAGAACTGGGTTGAACCAAAGAAAGGAAGAAAGAAAAAACCAGACAAAGAACCAGAGAAAGGAAGAAAGAAAGAAAAAAACAAAGAAAGAGAGAGAGAGAAGCCGAAGAAAGAAAGGAAAAGAAAAAGTGGGAGAAGAAAGAGAGAGGTAACGCCATCAACACATATGGGCCTCACAGAGGTCCAAAATTTACCATCCTACCATTGAGTTATGTATCTCAGAAACTGATGTGTTTTTGGTTTTCATCACTCTCACTCAAAAATTTTGAGTTTGAGTGATGAAAACAAGATTAAGAAATTAAGCAAAAAAAAAAAAAAAAAAGGTGTGTGGGTCCCCTTTTTTGATAACTCAGTTATGAGTTTTGGATCATATCACTCAAAACACCTCTAAACTAAACAGGCCCTACATTTTCAAATTTCAAAATTTTTAGCAAAATATCATTATTTGCAAACTATATAGTAGAATACCACCATTTTAGAACTCGATTTTGTAAAAATTGAGTTCCACATTTTCATTGATATCGAGTTTTATGTGAAAAAAAAAATGCTACTTGATGTGCCTTTTTTTAATAAAAAAAATGCCACGTGAACTTGATATTTATAAAATCAAGTTCTACGTAATTTCCTTTTGAAACTCAAAATATATTTGAAACTAAGTTTTGTATAGAAAATCAAGTTCCAAAAGTGTGGCATTTTGCTGAAAATTTTTGGACCATTTTAACCCATATTTTTGTTGTAAAAACAAAACGGTTTGGAGCTTCTTACATGATTAACAATGTCTTGGAAATCACCAAGTACAATTTTTTTTTAAAGAATATTAAGTATTTGTAACACACTCTTTCAAAAAAAAAAAAAAAAGTATTTGCGACACACACATAGGGAGAGGGGAGAAGATTTTTAAAGAAACTTACAATAGTGTATATCTAAAAGTACAATTTTTAGTTCAAAACATTGAGTGTGTGTGAGTTTTATTTAGGGAATTGTGGCAATGCCGTTGCCGAAATTCACTCTCTTTCCTCAATTTCCCAAATAAGTTGGAACAGTACCCATAACGCAATAAACTCAAGATTCAGCAATATTCAACCAAAAGACTCAGGGGAAATGTCTATTATACATTTAAGTCATAATATTAAAAATTAAAAATTACACGTGAATACTTTTATTCACATAAACGAAAAATGTCCATCATGCACATACGCACACACTTAACTATATATAAAAATAAAATAAAGAATAATTCGTTATCAATAAATATGATAGATGGTAGAAAAGATGGCTTAATAGATAATTCAAAAGCAACTGACAGAGCTATATCTATAACATATAAAGACAAAGAAAAGGACGAACTAAAGAAAAAAATAGTCATAAAGGAATTATGCATGAAGAAAATGAAAGACAAAAGATTGATAACATAAAAGATGGCCATGCTTGGGAAAGACCAACACGTATAGAAGATAAAGAAATGTTTAAAAAAGGAATGGTAAAAGAAATGATAGAAGCAATTGAAAGACAAGATAGTAAAAAGCTAGAGACAAAAGAAGATGTAGGGAAAGTTATAAGAAAGGACATGCTAAAACCAAAAGAAAATAGTGCTCTTGAAGAATCTCTACGTAGGAAACTAGATATAAAGGATAAGATAGAGAAAGTCAATAATGGTTGGAAAACTAATAATAATAGTCCTAAAGAAGTAGTGGAAAAGCAAAAAGAAGAAGCTAGCTCAGTACAAATTATATGTAAGAAGCTAGAAATAGAAAGAGACATAGAAAGACAAAATAACATAATAAAAGATGTTATACGTACAAAACTAGAGCAAAAAGAAGAAATAGGACAATAAAGAGCCAAAGCAAAGGAAATAGTCAACAAAGGAAGGAAAATTAATAATAATAATAAAGAAAAGGAAAATAGTGATAGTGTAGTAAAAGCAAAAGTAGTCAACAATAGATGTAAAGTTGATAATACTGATAGTTTAAAAGAAAAATTGATGAAAGACTAAAATTAATTGAGAAATCTATGATAGATAATAGTTTGGCAGAATTAAATAAAAAGATAGGAATTTTAAATTTTCCCTTAGATACAGACAGAAAGAAAGATATAGCAGTTTTAAATATTACTGAGGTATTAGATAATGAGAATACTGACAGACATACTAGACATATTATTTGCCATAAATGCAAAAAAGAAGGACATACTAAAAAACAATGTGCTAGACAGAATAAAATTGCTAAACAAATCAGTATGTTAGAATTTGAAAAAGACACTAAATGAATTAATGAAAATATTTAATGTCAACCAAAAAGAGATAGATCAAGTAAAGAAAAAGGAAGAACTAAAATCAACCAACCCACTTAAAGTTAATAAAAGAAAAAGAAAACAAAAGACATAATAAATAAATTGATAGATAATCTACCTAATCAAGACAAAAAAAACTATTTACTAAGTCTGAAAGAATCTATAGATATACCTATTGCCTGTATTAGATGTAAGAAATATGGACACCATGTTATAGAATGTAGAAAACAAGAAAAAGCCAAAAAAGAAAAAAGACAAGCAAGAAAAGATAGGAAGAAAAAAGATAACGAAGAAATAGAATCAGTAACTTTACAAAACTTAATGACAGAAACAAAAATAATAAAACAAGAAATTAAAAATATTAAAGAAGATAATTTCGTAGACATAAATAAACAGAATTTTGAAGAAATAATGAACTTCAAAGAATTTTCTAGATCCATGATAGAAACCATTTTAATAGAAAAAGATAATTGCAATAGACAGAATTTCTTCAGTTTAATTAATAGAGTAATCTTTCAAAACTGGCATACAGAAATCACTTTAATAATTAATAAAGAATTTTCTTTGACAGAAATTGCTTTAATAGACTCAGGCACTAACATGAATTGTATACAGGAAAGATTAATTCAAGCGGCCACTAGATTAATTAATCATAAATTACCTAATGAGACATGTGATCTTTCTTTAAATTATTCTATGGAAACAAAAAAGGAAATTAAACCTAATGTAACTAACGTACCTTTTACTTCCATTCCAAAAGAAATTAGTTTGCCCTATAAGATCACTATCCTACGAGATACTAATAAAAAAGGAATCTATAGAACTAAAAGAAGTTTGTCACTTTTAGAGACAGGAATATCACTTTCTCACCAATCGACAGGAAAAGACATAAAAAATAATAAACAAGACAGAGAGACAGAGATTTGTTCTTATTTCCCTGTTGCTCTTCCACATAGGTACCAACATATAATTCAATAATAGTCCATCCACTCTATGAAAAAGATAGAACTATACTTATAAGCCAATATGATTGGACTGAACAAACAGATAGTTTGACAGGTGTACCAAATAAAATTATAATAGATAGCATTCATGCACCCTTTGTAGTAATCTCAAATACTCATGTAACAAATATTTTAATAAAAGAAGTATTGACAGATTCCCCTTTATTAATCATTAAAAAGAAGATTAATTGTTATAATTTCTTGAGTAAAGACAGATTTAACTTCTTGATAGACATAATTTATAAGTTTCTTACCGATTTTCACCAGACTATTTCAGTTATTGATAAAAGACTTTATGGAGAAACTGTATTTCATATACACCCACAAAATAAGATATATACCTACATGGATAGCACGGATAAAATCATGACAGACTTTGAAAATATTTTGGATTCCACTCACTTTGAGAAATTCCATTACGCCTGCTCTAATATTATTACTACTCAGCAAGGGCACAAAAGTGTACAGAGAAAAGTTTGTTTTACTATATATACTTTGAAATTTAAAAATGATTTTCTTATAAAATACTTTAAAGAAATTTTACAGAAAGCCACCGGTGAAAAGAACTTAAAAATATGTTTGAAAGAGACCTTGCATGAAAAGGTTTATTTTCAAAATAATATTTCAAGACATAATCCTTTTCCTCAACCCCATTTGCAGTCAGGACATAATCCTTTTCCCAATCCCATTTGCAGACTAATATAAGTAACAGAACTTCCCAAGCAGACAGGAAAGGAAAGGGCAAGGCACTAGCAGTGCCCAAACATTTTCGAAAGCCTTCAGTAAGGATTATAGATGGGCAGGAAGGTGTCTCGTTAGAGACAATATCCCTTCAGGATACATTGCAAGCAGAAGCAATTTATTCATGTGGTGAAAATAGTGTAACTCTGCAAAAAGTGCTCCACATTGATCTCATGTTTCAGGACGAAGAATTACAAATATCTCATGTTTCAGGACGGAGAATTTACAGACCTCCCTCTTCACATTAAACTACTTCTTGATAATTTACAGGCAGCTTTTACCCTTAAACAGAAAGACTTATTCCAAAAGACCCTTCAGGCTTTGGAATTACACCTTGTTAACACTGGGGCATTTATTGAAGCTCTCGGTTGTCAACTCCCTGGCAAGGAGGATGGAGATTCAAGCTCCACAAAGACAGAATCACAGTCTCTAAAAAGCTATCTTATGGGAACAAGCTTTTCAAAGCTCCACCCTAAGATTCAGCAAAAAACGAGACTTACCATCAGAAATTTACTTCCTGAAATCCAACAGAAAATATTAACCCATACAGCTTTAACTAGTTCTTATGACAGGTGGATGTATCTTTTTAAGGTATTTGTTTCTACAACATTTATCAGAACAGAAGACATGACAGGCGAAATATGGTTATCTCATAAAGCTACATGGTATGAGAGTTTTGGAGATGCAGACAGAGTTTATGAAAGAACAGGAGACAAATATGATCCCTACCCGGGATTACTTATCAATACAGAGACAGAAGATCTAGTAATTCGTGATCCTTTATGGTTATCTGAAATGCTAGAAGCAGGGTTTATTAGCAAATTAGTCATAACTTCTGCAATTCAGATTAGTTTATTCCCCAAAGTCATTCAAGAAGCGGCAGCACAAATTGGAGGACTTAATTATATGAAGATGGAAATCTGGAGTACACTTCCAGTTTGGGACACTAGCTATTATATGGAATCTCAGCCAGCACATATTTTGGTTCTCATTCATGATTGGGGCTTTATCCCTGAATACAACTGGTATTCAGGAGATACTTACTTATCACTAGATGATCCAAGTGCCCTGGCTCAAGAATGGTCTAATTTCAAGTGTAACAAGATTTATGAAGTACAGAAAGATTTAGACAGAGATTTCCACTTATATGGCTACACTGACAGGATAGCTGTGTATGGTCCAAGACCTCCACCAAGAAGGCTTATTGGGAGAAGAATGATTGTTAAAGATCCCAGATTAATGACAGCCAAGGATCATGTTCCTGTTTTCATTCTGATTTCGTATTGTGCTTTATGCAATGATTATGGAGTACCCCATGAGCATGAGCAGTATGAGGATAACATTGATCCGATAGATTATGATAACTATGCAGATACAGATTGAGAGGATAAGATAGAAGAGTTTTCCTAGACAGACAAAAATGACAGATCACTATTCACTATTTACCAGAGACACAAGACAGATCACTATTTACTATTTACCAGAGACACAAGATAGATTACTATTCACTAGCATGCCTCCTGACAGATAGACAAATTTTACTATGCGCAAAAGACAAGACAGATATTTTAAGTTACTGTTCAAAATTCTACCGACAGATTAACTTGAGTTCACTTAACTCAGGTTACTTTTGGAGACTTACTATGGTTCACTTCATCTAAAAGGACAGACTCCGAAGACAGAAGACAGGTCCAGTTCTAAAGTCCAAATTCCAAGTTCAAGTTCTAGAGAAAGTTTTAGAAAGCCTTTTAGAAAGCCTTTGTAATAGCCTTCCCTTTCATAAAGACTTTTGTACTCCTTTCTTTTTGTAAACTTGTAACCTTTCTCCTCAGACAGTTTTACTTTGTAATCTTGTAACTCTTCAGACAGTGTTTATTTTCAAGCTTGTATCAAAGACAGTTTGTTTTCAAGTTTAATCAAAGACAGAAGTATTTTCAAGTAAGATTTTATCAGTTTCAGTTTTCATATTCCATACTCTGTTTTAACTTATTTTGAATATATCTGTTTTGCTATTTTCTTCTTTATCATCTATTTTATCATTGTTTATGCTTCTATATTACTGCTGTGCTCTCATGGAAGAACATGAAATTAGAATTAATAATAACAAGGGCGAATTCATTGCTAATTTTCAATTACATCATAGTTAATTGACTATCAACTTGGTTAGCTTGTTAGCTCAACCCATTAACCTGAAATATATTGTGTATGGTGAGGGCCAATGGGCCAAACTTGAGAGATAAAAAAGTAATACTTTAAGACTGCAAACATAATCATGACTCATGAAAATACTTAAAGTGATTATAGTAAATTATGCTTACTATACAATTTGCTAATTTTGATTTTTTTTTTTTTTAAATATTGGACATTTTGTTTATTAAAAGATGAAAAAAGAAAAAAAAAATGTAAACCTTGAAAAAAAAATAACATTGAATGTAAATAAGTTATATAAAGCCTGTTTAATAGCAGTGTTTAAATAATGGTGTTCAAAACAATGTGATAACTATGGTTTAAAAAGTGTTTCGTTGTTAGAACACTTGTTTAAGTATAAATAATGTAAAAAATGGGGACTGCCAACATCGAGCCAGGTTGAACATTTTATTCGGGTAGCCTTTACATGAACACCTCCAGTTAATACAGATAAATTGCGGACTGTCAACATCAACTACAGCATTTTTAAATTTTAATAACAGAATAAACAAATCAACTAGGAACAATAGAAGACAACCATCACAGTACAAGAATTACTTGTCCATGTCACAAGTCACAATTGCTTGGATATAAATATCAAATATCACTAAAACAAAAACAATTCAAGCTCTCTACATATCGATAAATATTAACTGGCATACACCATTATTCACTAATATTAACAAGGATGATTACAATATAACAAACTCAGCTCCTGTGAGTAGTTTTTCCTTTAGTTCTTGGCAGCTTCTCTGGCACCTAGAGTCTTCAAACTAATTACTTAGCCATGAACCTAGTTTTTTGGAATAAAACTACTAAGCTCTGAACATTTACAAATAAATATATATTTTACTCATCCATATGCATCATACATATAAATTATTCAATAACATAATTGAAAATTTTAAACTGTTGATGAACGTTAACTCTTATGACCCATTGAGAATGTAATGAAACCATCTGAACCAACACTATGGATTATAATATAACTATGTAAGTAGAGGCACATATATAGATGACATCAATTTTTTTTTTTTTTTTGGGGTAAATTTCACTAAGACCCTATAAACTTTTATATTGTTGAAATAAGACCTTGTCAACCTATTTTTCCCCCACCAATTTGGTATTATACCAATGGACCCTTCTATCAGTGTTCCATCTAATTGCTAATGGAGAGATCACATGGCTTACAATAAAAAATGAAAAAAATCGACCATCTTGCGAGGTAGTCTAAGGCAAAAGACGACCTTAAGGCACCACAGCCTTGCATCACCCAAGGCGTGAAGCGACAAAAAGGCGCTAGCCAAAGTAAAGTGAGGCACCAAATTCAAAATATATTTATTATACATATAGAACTTAAATCATATGTACCTATCGTATTGAAATATTAAAAATGAAATGTTTTTAAATGCGTTGCATGAATATATTAGGTCTACCAAATGATTTCAGAATAGGATTAACTTGGTTTAGGATCTATTAATTATTTTAACAATAGGTTCTGTAACATTCTTTTTTAAATTAATAGTCTAATAATAGGTTTTACAACAAACTTCTATAAAAATAAAATAATAATAAATAAATGCTAAGGCTCTTGCCTTAGTGCCGTTTTCATGACTTAAGGTGGTCACCTTGCTCTCCTAGACTCTAAAGTTGAGTGCCTCACTAAGGGCGCTCGCCTTTAACTACAATGGCATCTTGTCATTGGTACCCTTCCTTACCCCCCCCCCCCTTCTCTCTCTCTCTTCTCTCTCTCTCACTCACACACACACACTACATTTTTTCCCTTTATTTCTTCTCTCTCTCCTGTATTTGGGATTTCATATCTAGCATCCCTATTGCTCTAAGAACTCAACCCCGCTCAGCATATTCTGAAAGACAACCCAGCGCCAGCATCAATCTAAGTGGCATCACTCCAAATACCCAAACTCGCATTCGATCTTCGTTGGTGAGTCTCGAAGTACTCAGAATTTGCAAGTGGGTTTGTTGATTCATTTCATTGAAAATGGGTTTGATTTTTTATCATTCATCTCGTGATGAGTTCGCATGCAATGGTGGTTGTTTGATGGTTGAGGTGGGCTGTGTTGTAGCAGGGTTGTGATCTAGGTGCCCATCATCGCCAAATTATTGAAATTTTAGCATGCAACATGCTTACGAAGTTGGCAAGATTGTTATACATTGTATTTGCCTCCCAGTAACTAATTACTACTCTTAAGATATGATCCTTAGGATCCACAGATATGCCAGATTAAGTGTAGAAGTCATATGACCCCAAAGCATTACTTCTATGGAATAAGGATAGGTGTCCAGGTTTAATGCAACTTAGAAAAAAAATTCCACGGCCAATATCTAGCAGCAATATTGGAGCAAACTCCCAAATTTTAGGAAAATTCAATGCCTAACTTGCAAAATCTCATCATCTCATGTAAGACTAACCACCCCAGATTCACGGGTTCAATTGATCATCTCCTAAAATGGCCGTCCACATAAAGTTTGATCAGCCCACCACTTTTGCTGGGTCATGTCCCAAAATCTCTATTCACTTAATTTTCAATCCATCCTCTAGGTGGGACCTTTTAAGTTTTGGCCTCCATTATTACTCCGCTTGGAAAAATTACTTGACACACAAAAAAAAAAAAAAAAAATTACTTGACACATCCAAACCTCGCCCCACTTGTCTACGAAGCCAAACCCCAATGACCAATTGGCACTCCCATACCAATATGAACAGATTGATATACAAAAAATAACTCAAACCCATCACAATTTCGAAACATAATAAATTTTGGGAAAATAACTAATCAAACAATAAACAGAAATTAAAACAAACCTTGAGGTTGGGTGCGTCAGCGCCAGCTCAGAACGACGCCATGGCAGCTCCAGCGGTGGGGTGGAGCTCCGGTAGTCAAAGGAGAGGAGGAGATGTCATTGGTTCATTGGTTCATGTGGGACAAGAGCAAAAATTTGCCTAAAGAAGTACACATGAGTTTCATTTAAAGCAAAAAATGCCCCCACAATATATATATATATATATATAATGGGTACATCGTACGTTATTCCCTATGTTCTTTGTCAATTTGTAGTTGAACTGTATGTGCAATTTTCAACAATTCTATACATAGAAAAGAATTAATCTTCAATTAATCACTCGGTGTTGGCACCATTCAACATGCTGCATGCATGGCACAAAATGGTTGAATTTTTTTTTTTTTTTTTTTAAGAGATAGGTTTAGCTTATGATGTTTACTTTTGATGATTTATCTTTATCATTAGACCAAGACATCATTTGGTAATAGACAAACATTGAACTTTAGATCTATTATTTGATAAAAAGAAATTTTACCAATAAAGCTAGTTGGAACACACAAAATAGTTGAGCTTAATAGCATGAAATTTATACAGTGCTCATTTACTGGTTCTCTCAATCGATTATGCCTCACAGGCTTTTTCTTGTACTTTCTTTTATTTTTCTTAAGAAGTTAGGCCACAGCGACATAGTGAAAATAGTTCTTTTCTCTAGAAATTATTATATCATGGGGGGAATCTGATTTTTGGCCTCTAATATAATTTGTACAAAATTTTACATAGTTGCATTCTATATATATTCACATAATTGGTTTCGATAGAAGTCTTGCCCCATATATTACGAGGGGTAGTTAATTTGTGATTTTGATGTTACATTCATATAATAAGTCCATATTTAATGTGTTATGTAAAAGCATGATTTTCAATAACAAAGTAGTGAATATTAACATATTATTCTATGTTAAGCATGCTTTTTTGGGGTTTGGGGTTCTTAGATATATAGGGCATGATAATTCTATATGCAACTTGGCTATTGATCACGATGCTGGTAGTTCAAAAAACAAGGGCAAATTGCTCTTTCTAATAGTAGAAAGTATTGTCTATTTAAAAAGCGGAATGCCATTTTTAGCCAAAAGTCGCATGCTTCCATGAGCTAATTATAGACATGACGATGTCTAATATAAGCTACTCCATTTATTTCAGCTGGAAACAAGAAAACAAAAGCGCAGTTTTTAGGAAGATAATCATTTGCTTTGGCTAATTCCCATAGTTAATTGGAAATTTTGGAACACCCTTCTTGATTTGTGCATGACCAGCCAATGAGATCTCAACACATCAAAGCAAATAGATTCCCCATTAGAATCATATAGTGACCTTGAAAGAAGCAAAAAACCCTTTTCTCAATGCTTCTTAATAATTTGATCTTAAGCTTAAGATGTTTGGTTTGTGACATGTGTTATGTGGGTACCAATCACACAATGTAGGGTATCTAGGCAAGTGCAAAAAAAGTCTCTAGGACTAGGTCCGGTCTTGTAACTTTCCTAGTCAAGAAAGGACTAGAACCAAAATGAGAATTATAATAAGTATTATTATTATATGCTAATATGACATATTGATTAAGATTTACGTTTGAAAAGAACCCAATTTTGCTTCTTTCAAGGTCACTGTATGATCTCAATTATAAAGAAGTTACGTGGTATAGCTGTGTCATGGACACGCATTTTTTTAAGCACAACACTAGCTCCCTAATTTGGTAAGAGAGAATGAAAAGTGTCAGGGAATCATATATTTTATTATCATAGAATAGTTACCAAAAAAATAATAATAATATAGCTATAAATTAAGGCAAATATTATTAGGCCTAATAATCTTATCCTTTGATTTTGAGCCTAGGTCTCTTCTTTGAAATTTTTTTCCCCGTTTTCTTAGTGTTAATGACAATTTTATCTAGAATCAGATTTCATTAGGTTATATATGGTTGCAAAGTTGAAGAGTACTGGGGCCACAATATTAATCAATTTTTTGCTTCGGTAGTCAGTGGTACTCTAATGCCATTGGTTCATGCCTTATAAAGTGCTAAGAGGAAGGAAACTTTTCCAATGTGGGACAAGAGCAAAAATTTACCTAAAGGAGTACGCATGAGTTTCCTTTGAAGCAAAAAATGCCCCCATAATAAAAAATGGCATTAGAATACCACTAGTTTGGTTAACCAAACTAGTGGTACTCTAATACTATTGGTTCATACTTTATAAAGTGCTAGGAAGAAGGAAACCTATTCCTATTCTGGGTCCAATCCAATTTGAGTCACTTCATATATATATATATATATATAAACTTGCTTATCATGCACGAATAGCATTAGATCTTGACTTCATATTCAATCAACTAGAAATCTAGTGATATTGACAAATATCCAATAAAACTAATAAGCAGGCCACCTCAAAAGTTTAATGTCATAATCAAATAGTCTAATCTATTTTTGGAGCGCCATGTGGCCGCTAGAAACATGGGCTTATTACTATAAAGTTAATTTACTAAATTAAACAATACTCTCTTTCCCCCATCCTTATCTTCTGTTTGAGTAACTTTTAATTAAAGGAGTTTAGGAAATAAATAAAGAAGGCACCCATCTTCATCAAACTTAGAGATATTTTGTTTATATAATTATTAAAGGGTTGGATTCTTTATTATATAATTATATTATGTTTTGAAGTGGAGTGAGAAGATAGGAGAATATAAGAGAGGGTAGTAATAGAGAAGAGGAATATTAGAGATTAAAATCAATGTCCCGTCCATTGTCTGAATCTTTAAAATTAAAAATTAAGAGAGAGAGAGATTAAAATGATAATGTATAAAGAAATAGACAAATTTATTTTTTTTATATTAATATCTATGCTTTAAAAATATAAAAAGTAAAATAAAAAACACACAAAAAATATCCATTAAACTAAAATCCATTCCTTTTCAAATTCTCCCAAATGAAAAAAAAAAAAAAATAATCCATTCCTTTTCAAATTCTCCCAAAAAAAAAAAAAAAAAAAAAAGAAGAAGAAGAAGAAGGTTTGGTGGGGTTTCTTGTAACTCCTCTTAAATTTTTCTCCCTCACCTTTAAAATATCAACAAAAGGGAATTGGATATTATCCCTTATTTTCCTCTCCGTAGATTATACATGATGAGACATGAAGGATTATACATGATGAGACATGAAGGACCTTGATAGTATTATAATAATAATTCTAGCTAGTAGTCGTAATTTGGAAACTTTTGATGAAAACAAATTAATGTCTGGGAGTGACATAATGGTACAGCATGATACCTGAGATATACGTTATTCATTTTATTCAATTCCCTCACTTGTCTCCTTTTGTCTTATTGTTATGATTAATACAAACATAATTTACACATGGCTTGACTTGAGCTCAGTAGTCTAGTGTACTAAAGTTATTAGAACGATGGCACGTGTATTATTATGCATCCTTATCGCGATGGTTACTCCACAAATGTAAGTGCTTGTGAGATGTGGAAGATTAAGGTTGTGACTCAAGTCTCTAGAAATGAGCTTTATACACATATACACTTAGATTAGACTAACTAGAATAGAATTTCTATATATCTTGTATTAGAAAAAAATTGATGATACGTGTGTAAAAGTATTTGCGTGACACTTCCGCAATGGGTTTAATGTATTAAAACATCGGACCAAGCTTTGTCAAGTTTAAATATTATTTAAATGAACAATAATGCAAACTATTAGAATAATTACTTGATGGAAATAATGATTGGAGCCATCCTAATTTCTAAGCGTTTCAGTTTCGAAATAAAGTTAATAATAGACATTTGTCTTTTCCATTTTCAGCCATAAGGTTTCTAGTGACTACATATTCAAAATTACCTGACACTAATAATGGGTTTGGATAGCACGTTAAGTTGCGGCACGTTTTCAGTTTCACGTTTTCTCCCTTTTCTTTTCTTTTTTTTGGCCGGTTTTTTTGACTTTGGGGGACAAAATTTACTGTGCATGTACTGTGCGTACACTGTTCACGCACTGTTTATGCACTGTTCACGCAATATTTAATATTAAAAGTGGGTCCCACAATACTATTCACACATTTAAAAATTATTTTGCTATAGTGTTTTCAGCAACAATCAGTTTTTAACAACTTTCAGTAACAATAAGTGTTATCCAAACGGACCCTAATTATCCACTAGTGAGAGTGGTATAAATTTATCAACAGGTATATGCACTGTTGATGTATCATTATAAGAAAAAATAAATAAATAATGATTATATCTCTCTCTTTCTTTACTTGGGTTGGAATAAATGAGGTATTTTTTTTATATATCTTAACTGGAAAGCATGACACTATGGGTCCGTCTGGATACAACTTATTGTTGCTGAAAATTGCTGAAAACTGATTGTTGCTAAAAACACTGTAGCAAAATAATTTTTAAATATGTGAATAGTACCGTATGACTCATTTTTAATATTTTTTAATGTGTAAATAGTACATGAACAGTGCATAAACAGTGCATACACTGTTCATACACAGTAATTTTTGTCTCTCAAAAGTCAACAAAACCAGCAAAAAAAAAAAAAAAACAGAAAACGCAGCTCTACTTTCAGCAAGAAGAAGCGCTATCCAAACCTATTCTATGTATGTTTCTTGTAACTTATTTGCATAATATTCATCAAAACATATAATTTTTGTAATTTTTAAATTAAATGTGGAAAAAAAATACTAAATGCTGATTTATTTTTAAAATTGTTAGTTTTGCTTACATTTTTAATATAATAAAAAAGTTGAAAAAAAAAAAAAAAAACTAAAAGTCAAAATGATTTTCATTACGAATCTCATTAGTCATTCCCTTCCCTCTGTCTCCGGTTAGGGAAAAGTCCTCAATTATCTGATTTTTCTTTTTGAAACATCTGAAAGTTTTCTATGTATGTTTCTTGTAACTTATTTGCATAATATTCATCAAAACATATAATTTTTGTAATTTTTAAATTAAATGTGGAAAAAAAATACTAAATGCTGATTTATTTTTAAAATTGTTAGTTTTGCTTACATTTTTAATATAATAAAAAAGTTAAAAAAAAAAAAAAAAAACTAAAAGTCAAAATGATTTTCATTACGAATCTCATTAGTCATTCCCTTCCCTCTGTCTCCGGTTAGGGAAAAGTCCTCAATTATCTGATTTTTCTTTTTGAAACATCTGAAAGTTGGCCTAACTCTATTGGTACTCTTTTTCTTTTCTTTTTTTAATATATAACTCTACTTGTACTTATCCTGAAAGAATTGAGTATGAACTTGTCTGATTGACAATTGAAAGAAGTCATCATCACTTTGATTGATGCTCCACCAATAGTTATTACAATCATTTATTTGTAGAGTTTTTTTTCTTTTTTAGAAACCATTTATTTGTAGAGTTAACGTGTAGAGTTGCTAATATCTATATAAGGGAGGAAATCGTGAAAAAAAATTATATATAACGTAGGAAGTTGGGAGTTAGTAATGTTATTTGTATTTTTTAAAAATACTTGTGAGTAAAAAAATTTATAAAAATACGTATAATATTCTTTAAAACTGAAAATTGTTGCTTAAAAGGCCATATCAAACGACCCTTGAATTTCCTGTTATTATTAACATTTAAAAAAAATATATTCATTAAGTTATTTTAATATCTATTTAATTTTTTTTTTATTAAACCAAGAGCTTATTGCAAACTAACCCGCAAGGGAACGGGTATCAAAAGATACAGCAGTTTTACAATTTACAGATACATTCAATGTGTTGTCACTAGCGCAATCAAAAACTAATACATCTAACAAAGAAAAGGGAGGAGTAACATAATAAACAAAATCCTCGCATTGAGAACTTCCTATTTTAGCAAGTAAGTCAACAGCATGGTTGGCCTCCCTATAGCAGTGGCAGAGCTGGACCTGTTGGAAAGCTTGGAAAATGTCCCTGCATTCAGCCACCAATGGCCGGGTTAGTCTATTTGTGGAAGATGAGGAGGAAAGGAGCTTGACAACATCAGATGAATCCATATTAACTATAAGATAATATATATTAAGTTGTCTTGCCATGCGTAGCCCTTCCCTCAAAACCCAAAGTTCTGCCATTAGGACTGTAGCATGGAAAAATCTAAACCACTTCTTTTATTTTTTTTCTTTTTTTTTCTTTTTTTTTTCAGAATCAAAATCTAAAGTACTTTTTTTTTTTTTTTTGAAAGGGGAATCAACTTTCTTTTCATTTTTGAATATGAATAGAAAATCTAAATTACTTAGGGTCTGTCTAGATACTGTTTATTATTGAAAATTGAAAATACTGTAACAAAATAATTTTTAAATGTGTGAATAGTATCGTGGGACCTATTTTTAATGAAAGTTTTGTTAAAAAAAATAGGTTTGTGTGTCCCGTAAACAATGCACGGGACCTACTGCCAGACGCTGGATGTAGCTGAAAAAAAAAATTTCATCCAAACATTCACTTAGTGTGTGTTTGGATACCAATGAAAAAGTAAATTTATTTTACTATTCAGCTTATTTTTGCTCCTATTTATGGGCCCTAATGTACTTTTTAGTGCTATTCATAGGCCCTGTTGTACTATTTCAATTAACTTTTTCCTTTATTTACAATATTTTTAGCAATAAATTTTCAGTTTCAGCAAAATAAGCAGTATCTAAACAGACCCTTAATACACAATTAAAGGATAAAGTTTTATAACAGAGTTAGGCCAATACTTTGAGGAATCTTGACGGCAACAAAATCATTATATAAAAGATGCCACAATTCTTGATATATAGAGCTGAAATACATATGAAATTAACAGATGAAAAACAATGCGTGAGATTCACTCACTGAAAATTTATAAATTTCTAGATTTGGTGCCTGATTTAAAAATAAATAAATAAATAGAATGGCTATTTTTTATATCCATTAACATTTAAAAAAATAAATGGTGTGATTATTTTATAATTTTGCTCAAGAGTTATGAGATTATATTAAACATTTCAATTATGACAAAACTTAGGTACATCACTTTACGTGCTGTTCTTTAGATTCCCTTCTTAAAATTCAGTCACGTGGCTATTTAACTAAAAAATATACTTCTATTCCATGATAAAAAAATTCACATGACAAAATCTTAAGAGGGGAACCTAAGGAATAACACTAAAGTATTATACCTAAATCTTGCCATTTCAATTAATCTTTCTATTCCATTTAAAATTCATTGTGCATGTGGTTTTTAAGCATAGGTCATTTTCTATCAATATATTAAACTTGATTTGTTTGAATGCTTGACAATGCAGTTTTACTCTTTTTTTTTTTTTTTTTTTTTTTTTTTTTTTTTTTTTTGTGGAGAAACTATGCAGTTTTAAAAGCTCTTAATTTTTTTGAGAAAGTTAAAAACTCTGAACTAAGGATCTGTTTGGGATTCGCTTATTTTGTTGAAACTGAAATTTTTTTACTGAAAGTATGGTAGATAAAAGTAAAAGTTAACTGAAATAGTACAGTGGGACTCATAAACAGCACTAAAAAGTGCAGTAAGACCTATGAATAATAACAAAAATAAGCTGCATAATAAAATAAGTTGACAAAATTAATCATACCAAACGGACACTAGATATCATATTGGTTCAAGTCTTGCTGATTCTAATCAATTCATTAATACAAAATTCATGTCAGGTTGTCCATTGGCATTGTATGATGAAGGGTAGAATAGCCCATCTATGTTATAATAGATGAAGATTTAATTAATTATTCAGGAACCCTTGTGAGGCAAATGCTAAAGAAGTCATTGTCATGAATATATTGTTGATGTAGTAGTAGCTAGTTCTAGTTTCTCGAAAATGTTTAATAATATACGTACAAAGACTAGCTAGATACTTAGATAGTTTCCGACGTGTCCAGAATTATTGATTATTGCTTCGATGTTACTGTCAATGATACATATTCAATTCAAGATGACATTATTGCCTAAATTTAGAAAGATACTTTAACGTTGTCCAAGCCTGTGACTTTGAGATCTTTATTTTGCTTTTAGACCTTATCCCATTGTCTTTGTTGTCTCCACAAGTCTTCAAAAATCTACAACCAATTCAGCTCGGGTAGACAAGCAAGATGACAGGATAAAGTTGCGGCATAGAGGAACATGGAACTAGTGATCATTTTGGTCACAGCTGTTGAAACTTAAGAGGATAGGCTTGGGTTGGCAGTTATTTAAAGGTGGTAGTTTGGTTTCTTGATTTTTTTTTTCCTCCTAGCTAGGGTTCAAACTTCAAATCCAAAAAGGGTAATGATATTTTTACACTTGTATTTTTTTATCTCAAGTTTTTTACATTCATTTTATGTGTTAAAACGGGATATTGATGTAACATAGTAGATCTAAAGAGGTATATAGTATTTCAATTCTTCAATACCATTTTTTTATGTGAATAAATAATAATTGTAATAGTTGATCGTATGGCATGACTTCGATTCGTGAAAATTTATGAGAAAAAAATAGGTAGCACATGAAGAATTGTTGGGTTATTAACTTAAGGGACTTTATGATACTTAACAAAGGTACGTATGATTTAGATCACTAGCTTGTCAGGTGACGACTAGAGTTTTGTTTGTGTATACCTTCCATTAATGCTGATATGATCTTTATATATATGGAGTTCAAAGTCAAATCACATTTTTTGTTCTCTACTAGTGGTTGTAATTCAAATCAAGCTAGATTACTAAGGAATTAAGACTCTTCAAGCTAATCCAGTGCCTTTTAGGATTAGCTTCAGGAATCGCTTGAGCCTACTTGGCCCCATCTTGGTCATTTACCTCAATCTTTAGCTCAATCTCATTGTTGACAATGAACCTGAGCTGAGGAGCAAGTTCGAGCTTGTTCATGTCACATCGTTAGGTTGTCTATCGATAATAATGATAAGACAAGAAAAAGAAACAAACAATGATGCTTGATGGCAAGGGCATAACAAAAACCATGGTTTTAAAAATCGAAACGAGAGCCGAACTGTTTTTTTCAAAATTTCCTATTCAACCCAGTTTTTGATCAGTTTTTTTAGGTTATTGACCGGTTTTCACCGGTTTTGGACCTTTTTTCAAGACCGGATTGGCCTCTGGTTTCTAGTTCAATTGGTCAAACTTGCCGGTCCGATCCAGTTTTTAAAATATAGACAAGAACTTCAAGATTGAGGAGGCAAACAGTAAGAACAAATATTAAAAGTCAACAACTTTAAGAAAGCCATATATAGTAATAATGAAAAAGTTTAGGGGCCATACATGTACTTATTGCAAGATTTAACTAAATATAAAGGTACAATTTAAAAAAATAAAATAAAAAGAATGGTACAAATTGAAATCTTGGAGAGTTCTGGAATGTAGCTCCTCTCCTACTTGATATTTATAGTTGGTGCACTAAAGCTAAATGAAACAACCAGTAATAATTATGCGTAGTTGAAAATTAGTGGATGTGATGGAATTGTAGTAAGGACTTCAATCCCAATCGAACTGTGATGTACTTTCCCAACGAAACATGGTCGATTCTCCTACCATATCTAATTAATTGCGAATGAAAAAGTCCTCAAACTGGGAGGCTCTGATGGTTAAGTTGGAAAACTAATGGAGAAAATAGGAGATGAAAATGATAGAGCTACAATGCATAGAGATTTCCTTTTATGAGCTACAGAGCATGAGGGAGAGGTTTTTTGACAAAATTCACCTTGAAACAAGTAGATCAACCAGTTAGTGATCCTCTCAAGTTGGCTAAAGGGACTTGTGTCAAGGCGACAACCCAAATTTACAAGTGGATGGGATGTTGTTAAGTAACATTAAATGTGATGATTCGTTGTTAGGATGAAATAAATGCTAATGTAAGGAGGATAAGTGGACACTTCTTTTAAGGATGATTGACCAAAAAGATGTATCTATTAGTCAGTGACCATGTTAAGTCTATTGCTCAAGCATAGGTGTTGGCCAACTTGAGTGAGTGCTAGCCGACCTACTTGGTCTTAGTTGGTACATATTATTCTTCTTTTCTTTAAATATTATTATTCTTTCTAAAAGTATAAAAATGATCAATATATAGTGAAATAATTTAAATATATTCTAATATATTTTACAATTATCAATAATTAAAGGTTTGCAAAAGTGCAAATAACTAGATAACATGACTAACCTAATTACCTAAACCCACTTGAAGTCTTTGGGGTAGTTTTTCTTTGGGTTGACTGGTTGGTGAGGTTTTAGAATTTCATAAATATCCATTGGTTGGTTTGATTCTGTATTATTTAGACTCTAAATCTGAATTCATCCAACTCAAAATTTAATATATATACTTTTACTTTTACTTTTACTTTTACTATATATACTTACACCAACATTGAATTATCCCAAATCTATGTTAAAATGAATATTTTATTATCTACCAAGATAGCTTGTGTATATTGTATACATCATTCTAATCTCACTCCCTGCTAAGGTAAGACTAAACCCCACAAAGGTAGGGAGACACTGGCCACATATCCATCAATCATTAAGGTAATTCGATTATCAGAAGCAAAATCCTTGCACCACAGACTAATGGAGTATTACAGTCAAAGGAAGAGATATATTCTATGATGTTCACCGACCATTAGGGATACACTTTTGACAAGCAAAACCATATTGTAGTGCATGTCTAATTAAGGAGGTTTTGGAAATTGAAACATTATAATCCACAATTGATTCTTTTTTCTTTTGCTGGGTAATTGCGGGGGATAGAACCCCCGAGCTAATGATTACAACGGAACTGAGTACCACTAAGCTACAAGGCCCGGTGGTAATCCACAATTAATTCTAGAGCTAGAGGTATCCCCATTGATAATATTGATTCAGAAGTTGAGAACTTAGAACCCAAAGCACATTTAGCCGGAGGTCAAAGCCACCCAAACCTATCCTTCATTATCATTGGTACCTACCAAAGAGCTATTTCCCATATGTTACCTCTTTATTCCTTCCTGTCCATTATCTCATTTAATTTTAAGGTTCATCTTTTCTATTCCTTCATTTTGGGTCAAGGTTTTGTGCAAAGTTCCACAAATGTTTCTACTTTTCCGGGATTATTGAACAAGTTTTCTAAATTTTTCAAAGACTTGACTACAAATATGAGAGGCCAAGGAAGGTTTCAGTAGTTTTCAGTTCCCAAACACATAACAGTGCCTCCATAGACATCTGGCAGAAATCTAGAAGCCAAATTATACGTCAAAAGAACTGAATAATTGACATAGTTTGTCATGAAACTATTGGTTGCCTTGGTCTCACAATGATATAATCCTGCTTTTTGGCTATAGCCTATAAGGTAAGGTAAAGTAAAATCCAGCCAAGTCCAAGACTTGTGCTAGAAATTGGAACTTGGGAATCTAACTTCACGCCCCTGAAATAGAAGTGCAAGACACTTTCAAATCATTGCAAGGGAACAGGTGGGTGTGGCCATTAATTGATAATAGCAAACACATTGATCCTATGTGGTCACTGGTCAGAAAGTTTGTAGGAAAAATCATAATATATATATGCTAAGAGATACTAACATTTTTATATTTTTTTTCATAGTTTGATGAAAAGATAAATTGTATTTAAATCACCATCATTTTTATATAATATATAATTGAGATCACTTTTATTAATATCAATTACAATATATTACGTTACTAATTATGAAAAAAAAATAGTACTATAGATGTGAAGAGTGCCTATTATACACACGCTTGTACATATTGTACACAATCTTCAAAAACTAAGTGAAGTCACAATTTTTCTTGTTATGAGAGAGTGTGTATATTATGCGTGCATTAAGTAATATACGCTAAACTTTTTGCCAAAGATATATTATTGTAGACTTATATTGGAGTTCAAAAGCTCTTGGAGGTGAGTCAGATGAGCTTCGAAGTTCTCCATATCATTATGCTAGATCATATGATCTTTCTGCCTGTGCTAGTGTATATTGAATAATTACCCTCCAATTATTGAATAATTACACCAAGAGTGCAAAAACAAACAATTAAGCTACAAATAGCAATACAACCAAAGTAAAACTCCACAGGTCCACAACTATCAAATACAGCCAAAGGAATTTTCCACAAACTACATAATACGTACTTCTTTTTCTTTTTATTGATAAACCCTAATGCCCTATGATTTTTTTATCAAAAAAAAAAAAAGATAATTGAAGCTATTTTAATATCTGATTAATCATCAACCACTTTCAATCCACCTTAAAGTCTCTACAATTACATTGAGATTGGATTTGATAAAAAACACAAAACATATCAAAGAAAAGTTTCCAAGCAAGAAGTTCCGCAAGGAACTTATTATCATCAATTGCTTCTTTAAACTAATGGCCTCATAACTTAGTATCTTACCAAAAGATAAACAGGAATTATGACATTCGCAATTCAACATTTTTATTGTGGCCCGGCTTCTATAATGTTCCTTTAACTACCAAATAATAGCCTTTTTATGACAAAATATTCTTATTTGTGGCATATTAATTAAGACCCCAAAAAAAAAGGTTACGTAAATGTTAGTTGTTTTCTTTCCTTTTTTGAAATTCCTCTCTCTCTCTCTCTCTCTCTCTCTCATGTGTATGTATAAATTATACATACATACATTTGGTTGCTGGATTTTCTTATTGCTTCCGACAAATTTGCAAAATGTGAAACAATACATATGATAAATGATTGATTGTCTTAAGTGTTTAAACAGTTAGAAATTTGTGTGGGTTCCAGTTAGAAATTTGTGTGTGTTCCAGTTAGCTCAACTGGTAAAGTCTTTGATGGGTGAATAAGAAATTTTGAGTTCAATCCCCACCTACACCAAAAATTGATTGGTGTCTTGGTCTGGTAATAAAGAACTATTATTAGGAGCGGACTCTATAGGTTGAAACTCTCTATAAAAAAAAACCGTTAGAAATTTGTGAATTTATTAGTAATATATATTTTAACACTCTCTCTCATATAGACCCTTTCTTAATTAGTGCAACTCAACGAATAGAATTTTCAACTTTTTAAATGGAAAATAAATTGGTAAAGCAGATACAAATTCAAACTCATGATCACCTACTCTAATACGAACTTAAAATAAATAAATAGTAAAAATAAATAAATAGTTTTAAAGTAATATCAACCCAAGAAAATGATAAAACTATTGTATTTATATCTAATATTACAAAATAAGATGTTCAACATATCAAAAATTCAAATGTACATACTTCATATTCAAACATATGCACTTATGTTTTGTGAGAGTAAAACTTTTAGACCCCGATTTTACAGCTTATGCCAATTTTAAACTATTTATAAAATTAAGTCCAATTATTTAAATGATTAGCCATTTGACATATTCATGAACATAGAAATATTAAAGTAAATCCCAATCACATTACAAGCACCCCAAAAACATAGAAAACTCAAAATCAGGCAAAAAACTTTCCTTGGCCTATAGCACCAAATGGTCCACTAATTAAGAATAGTTATAGTACAATTGATTCCTCAAATCTTTTCATCTTATTAGTCAACAGATGTGTGAGTTGAGCTGCCAATCGTAAGACCAAGCCTCCTGCAGGTTTTGGAATTGCTCCAACGATTCCCAAGCACGAAACAATGACAGGAACTCTAAAGGATTCTTTGTGTTTATTAACTTTAATCTCCTCTCATACAATTTGGCAATTTAAGAGGGAAAATGTTTAGAGAAGAGATGGGTTTTAGCTCTAGGGTCTTAGGAGTCTCTCTCTAGCTTTTCAATATGGGAATTGGGTTTAGAATTTCGTGGGAAATGAGGGTTATATATAGAGGTATGAAGATAGGAACAACAAAAAAGGGAATAACAAGTTTATCTCAAGTTTTGACAATCTCACTCAACCAAGGTGAGAGATGAGAGAGAGGCGAGATTGTTGCTTGTGCAACTAATTTTGAAAAAGCTTAATTCGCTTGACCCTTACAATTTCACTCAACTGAGATTCTGTAGACTATAACTCTAATCTTTAGCTTTTGAACTCTTCAACCCATTAGAAATTAACCCACAAATGTACATGCTGCAATGAAATTAAGTACTCAACAATTAGATGTAAATTTTGGCATGAAATATGCCAAGTGCCAACAAACTAAAATCATAACATTTTGAGTTCCCTTCACTTCACGGTTCTATGTGCATTCGTTTTCCATTTAAAGTCTGAAATTTATTCTCAGTCAATTGAACCGTTACCTCAGCATCACCCAAAAAAGAATAATAATAATAATAATATATGATGAATAAAATAAATGGAATGAAAGAATCGTTGTCTCACAAGAAACTCCATTTAAGAGGGGACTTGTTGTATTTGAATTGCTACGACTTCAAATCAGTCATATCTTCTAATTTTTGTGGATCACTAGCTACTATTGGGGATGCTGATTTTAGGTTTAAGAAGTGTTTTATTTATGTAGGTACGTATAAGATATTTATTTATACTACCATAATATAATAGAGAATTTATGCTTCCTATAACGTCCACAGCCCCATGATGTAATTGTGTCGATAAGGTCCCTTCTGATTATATGTGAACTTTCATTATTGGAAACAATTCTATATTCATATGTTTTGATTCTTTTGAACTTTTGAACTCTTAAGATTCTTTTGAAATTTTGTTACGGCCTTTTTAATATTCTATTATCACTCAAAATTTTCTTTACAAAAAAAAAAAAAAAAAAATACTCACTCTTTCCTTTCAAACAATTATATACACGAATGGAAGCCCAGTCACAATTAGAAGCATTTTCTTTTCTAACCTAAGTCATGTTCCTAAGCTAAATCCAAAACGTTCAGGGTTAAAATTAATCTCCCCTCCCCATTATAATTATTGAATTATTCACTCTTTCGGCAAATAATTCAACATTCAAGAGAACAATACTTCCTAGAAATGGGATTGATGTTTGATGAAATATGAGAACTTTTTGTTTTTTATTTTTATTTTTATAAATATTTCTTTTGGATGCATAGCTTTTAATGGAAATAGTGTAGTCCAAGTTTTGGCTAGCCAATGGAGGAGGCCTCCATCTACCTCGACGAATGCCCCTTATTTCTCATTTCTATTATATATAATGATATTTGTTATTAAAAGAAGTATCGTTTAACATATCAAAAAACTACTCTGTTTGTTTATAACACTAATTAGTAGTAGTAATAATAATAGATCATAACCACTACAAAAAATTTTAACCTATTTTGAACATCCTGCTTTGTTGTGACTTGTGAGTTCAAGTGATTGATCTGATATGATCCTTGGAACAACAACATCAACAACAAAAACAATGGTGGATATGATTAACTGAATGCACACTTGTGAATAAGACAATGATGTAAACATCGAGTGATTGACTATTATTGGAGCAAACATGCTAAAACAACTATCGTTTAGATCTTATCGGATGTCCTAAACTCATTTGCATGTGTTGTCATGTTACAAGACCCATCCAAATATGAATCACGCAAAAAGAAAAAAATTGGTGTGGCCAAGCATATGCATTTTGGAAAGTAATGGTCAACATTCAAACAAAATATTAAAGAAATTCAGCAAACCTACAAAAAGGAAATCTGTTTTGCTCATTTCAAAAGGTGTACTAACTTATGGGGGTGATCTTATCTTTGTAGCCCTGCAGCTGGCAATATATTGTCTCTCACTTAGAGATCAATACCCCCAAAAAAAGTTGCTAATCTCCTTTTGTAAATGAGTAATGTTATTCACGTAACATTTTCATAATAGTTGAGTTGATAAATTCTTATTATTTTTTATTTAAATTTATCATTAACATTTTTTTTTATATGACAATTAGTTAAATTAGTAGTTATTTATAAGTATTTTTTTATGATTTTTTTTTTTTTTTTTTACTCTAGACTTGTAGAGGCTCAAGAGTCAAGATAGATTCACAATTTCACAGGAGGATTCCAATTTCCAACAAGCAGAAATTCCTACTACTTGCCACTTTAGACCAGGCAAGGTTGACATATCCCAAAATACCCATTACCGTCAAAGGCAAGCTAAAAAATAATATCAAACACAAGGCTATTTCTGTACTCCAAATTAAATAAAGATAGTTAAGAGGATTAAAGGGCAAAGACCCATTTCCTCAACCAAATAAAAAAAAAAAAGTAAAGAACCACCTTTTTTTTTTTTTTACTTTCCCTTTCCCCAATCACGGAGACCAAAGAGGAAAAAAAATCCTCTCTTATCCCAATCAATCCAACGGTCCAAAACATCAAAAATCTTCTATCAAACCCTCCACATGGCACAATCACAATCCCTCTTCAATAGCTTCTCAAAAAAAAAAAACAATCCCTCTTCAATTGGGCCACATGTCCACCTTCTGGAACCCCAAAAAAAAACTCATACACTACCTCTCGAAATCAAAACCCTACTGCTACTACTACTACACCAGTACACCCCATGACCCAAATAGTACACATTGCCCGACATACACAAAAATAAAAAATAAAAAACGCTTACGTGCCCCTTTGTTGTGTCTAGCACCCGACACTTCTCGCTCTCCCATTGGTTCCCTCGTTGGGCTCAATCAGAAACTCAAGCTGTCCGTGGACCCCACACACCAGTTCTACTCTTGCCTCACTACAGTGCCCACGTTGCCTCTCTCGACCAATCCCACTCTGCGCTGTTCAAACTACTGTAGCGCACGTATCCCACATCACACGTGTCGCGACACCATCTCCCTATAAATATTAAATACCACTAGTCCCAGTTCCAAACTCAAAACCCAGTTAAAAAACGCTGCGTTTTTGCTAGAGAAAGATATTGAGACAAGAGACACAGAAAAGGTGAGAGAACGATGGATGGGAGAGGAGGGTGTTGTATAGCGAGGTATGGTGCTAATGGGGTTTACGATATGTCCAAGATGGATATGATAATGCTAAGGTTCCGGCCAATAGCGCCGAAGCCGGCTGCCGGAGCTGGATCGTCAGGCGGTTCCTTGCCGGAGAAAGCTGACGCGTACGTGAAAAGTGGTGGGAGAGGGAAGAGGAAGTACGTGAAAAGCAATAATAGTAATAGTAGTAACAGTAGTGGAAGTAGTAGCAGTGGTAATACTAATAGTAGTAGTAATAAGCGGTGCAATAGTAAAAAGAGAAAGGCTTCGCTGGAGGTGGTGACTCTGCCTTTGTTGCCGGAGACGCCTGACCGGAAGGACTCGCCGGCGAGGCTGTCTCCTCCGGCGGAGAAGAAAGAAGCAGCAGCTAGGGCTAACTTGCCCGTGTTGCTGAGCTTTGACGGGAAAAACAATAACAGCAACAACCAGGTGGGGTTTTGGTCATCAGATCGGACGGTGGTGATGGGGGTGGGGTCGTGTGTGATCGTGGAATGTGTGAATGACACGTGGACGGTGGATGGGCAGCTAGGGAGTACAGATGAGGAGAGGAGGATGAGTTTGGAGAGGGACACGTGTCCCGGGTTTGTGTCTGATGGGTTGGGGAGGGTGACGTGGACTAATGGGGCCTACAGGAAGATGATGATGATGGGCCATGATGACCATGATGATCATGATCATGATCATCGTCAGCATCGTGAGGTGGCGGTGTGGTTGGTGATAAAGGAAGAGAGTTTGAGGGAGATAATGGCGAGAACGCTGAGCTACACGTCGTTCACGTGCAGGGTGAGGCTGGTCCAGTACGACACGTGTGGGAAGGAGAGGAGCTCGATCACACTGCCTTGTGATGTGTGGAGAATGGACGGTGGTGGTTTTGCATGGAGGTTGGACGTCAAGGCCGCCCTCTCTTTGGGTCGCTAAAAGCCGTCTGATTCTGATCATTAACATATATATATATGTATAACAAGTACTAAGCTTTGGACCTATGGAACCTTTATTATTACTCTTTTTTTTCTTTTCATAAATGTTAATATTTTTGGGCTGTTGATGATGATGTATCTTCTTTTTTTTGTTCAACTTTTTACTGTTCCTCCACGTTCTTGTCTCTTAATACCTAGCTATTCCTGGTGTTTTGTTGTGTTTTAATCTGTATGACTGTTATTTTGTTCAGAAGTGAATTTAAAAACTAATTCTCTCATGTAATTTTGTAGTACCTTTGTTCTCTGTCATTTGGTATTATATTATATATTGTGATTCGTGACTTATATTGAAATCACATTTAAACTATATAAAGGGACTTAGTTATGGTGTAGATAGGGCCAGAGGGGACTAGTTTTCATTGGGTTCTAATAGTTTGGAAAGTTAGTTTTTGCAGAGAGAGAGAGAGAGAGAATATTGTTAAAAAGCAAAGAAAGAATGGTAGATTTTGTAGGGGAGATTGGGAATAGAGAAATGAGTACATGTGTACCTATTAGGAGGGACAGGTGGATGAGAGAAGTTGGGTGTGTAATATTAATATATTGAGATCTTTTGAATAATCTTTTGTTGGCTAATTGGCTGGTGAAGTGGTGAGGTGATAGGTATGATCACTTTGCTTTTACTGTGTTTGTTCTTCAACTGCCTCCTCTCTCAATCTCTATTGCACCACGTAGCTGCATGAACATCGTTCTCTCTCTTCAACCCTTTTTTACTTTTCCCCATAAATGGGGTATATCTTACTATCTTAGCTTATAATCTTAGTTTCAAATATGGTATCGATGCCTTGATTTTCTGTGAGAGATTCTTGGATTCGGATCTTAGTGATGGATTGACGAATATTTTCTTTTCTTTTTCTTTCTTTTTATTTTCTCAAAAAAGAAGTAAGGAATAGGAAAAAAAAAGAAAAAAAAAAAGACATTCATTTTAGTGAATATTGAATAAATACTAGTTAAACCCTTTTATTTAGTGAGTTAACAAATAAAGTTAATAGACATTTTTTAATACTATTTTAATGGAAAATATTAAAAAAAAAATTGTCCAAAAAATTAATTATTTTTTTCATTTTCTTATAAAGGGTCTGGATTAAGTTCAGTGCTTCTTGTGTACTGGACCCGATCAAATTGTGATACATGTTTAAAAATAGATACGTGTCACCATCTCAATGGGTCCAGTTTCATTAGACACTAACTCAAACTGCTCCCTTTAAATTATCATTAACTTTTCCCAATAACAAAATATTTCTAACCATAAAATCTTGATAGTAAGGTGAATGTGTGTTGTCACAACACTCACTATAATAAATCCTTTATTTTAGAGTGGGGTGGTAAAAGATAAAAATGAGATGATGTTTTAATTAATCTAACAATATAAGATTGATTGTTATTTATTTATAATTTAATAGTTACAATAGGAGAAGAGTAATTTGAATCTAAGATGTTTTTGTTAAAAATACAAAGAAATGTCATTTGGGCTATAAAGCTCTTGACAGATCAATGGCTATTAGTAAGTAATTTAATTTGAGCTAAGAGTGCTTTATTAATTGTATATAGTAGCCATTGGAAACATGCACATGTATTGCTTGTGCAATCCAATCTTATTTTATATAAAAATAAATAAAATATTGAGTTTAGTACAAAATGTTTAAATGAATATGATTTAGAAGTACGTATATGATAATATATTAATATAGGTACAAATCTAATAAGGAGAAAATGTGAATAGATTGGTACGGGTTTTGTATCTTTTACAAAAAGTTGTGTAGGTAGATTGATTGGACTCTTTGTGGTCCAACATTTCCGTAATATGCCACGTGGGGGGAGCTTGTACCAATCGAATTAAGCCAAGTCTAGATCTAATTCTAAAAGAGCAATTCTTTTGAAATAGTTCAAACTTCTCATCAAAAAAAAAAAAAAAAAAGAAATAGTTCAAACTTTGATGGGTGATGCCTTAATAATTTAATCAAATCCTCTCTAGCTGGATCTACCGGTTACAGAAAAAGGAGATAAGAACTCTTAAGAATTTAGAAATGCCATTTTCTCGAAGGTCATTTTTTAAGTCTTTCTAGACCTCTTTGAAAAGTCAGGTAGTGAGGTAGGTAAAATGAAACAGGACCAAAAACACAGAGAAAGGCATAAATATGTCATTTTACTCTTATTTTTAAGTGGGATTATGGGTTTAAATACCTATCATTTGTAAGTCCAAATCTTCTGTCATACTTTTCCTACTTTATTTTATATTCTACCAATAAATATTTGTCACGTGTTAGCTTAATTAATTAAATATTATCATTATTGATTTATTAATACTATAGTTATTAATTAATGATGGTGTTTGATTAATTAGGTGAACACGTAATAAGTATTTATTTGTGGAGTATAGAGTGGAGTAGGAAAAGTGAAACAGAAGATTTAGACTCATCATTTGTTAGGTGACTTAATAATATATGTGTTAAGCTTGATTAGTTATCATCCATTCATCCTCAATATCATCATCATCATCATATTATATACTTAATGTATAAGATATTGAATGATAAACACTTTCTAGAGTGAGCCAAGTTAGTTTATGATCTTATTGTTTCTATTATAAATTGGTTTTAGTTGTAAAGTACAGTTTAAACTTGATTCAGTTGTTATTTTTGTCCCTAAAGTTTTACTTTGTGATATTTTTGTTCTTAAAGTTCATATTTGTTGCCAAATTCATCTTTCCGTCCATAAACAATCATTAGCCATTTAAAACTATATTTTTTTATAATACTTAAACTATGAAAATCCTTTAAATAAAAAGCCACACTAACACCTAAGATTTTAAATATAAAGAAATCACTAAAGTGGAGCTCCATCAATGGTGAAAACCAGACAAAGTGTACCCATATCACAAAATATACTCTATAAATCACTCTTGACCAAACCCATAAACACTACAAATCCAAATTGAACTCACAAAACATTCCGCTACCCCCAAATCACCACATGCAAACCTCCCAAACCAAATAACTAGCACACATTCACCATCTTTGATAAAAATTACAATCACCTTGCTTAATTTGCCTTCCAAAGCCCTACTCAATTACCACACATAAACCTTTCAGCTGCCACTGATCTTGAAACCCTATGTTGTCAATGAGCATTTTTGTTGCACTACAAAAAAAATATATATATATATATATATATATATCTATCCCAGTTGTTAAGGGCCCGTTTGTTACCGTTATTTAAACAACATTATCACTACAAAAAAAATATATATATATATATATATATATATCTATCCCAGTTGTTAAGGGCCCGTTTGTTACCGTTATTTAAACAACATTACACGTATTTTTACACATTTTTTTACCCACGCGTATTTTCAAAAAATACAAATAACGTTATTAAACCCGACATTACCAAACGAACCCTAAAAGTACCTCAATACAACCTAAATAGGCTATGCTAGTGGTTCCTATATATGTGTTGGGCTTTGAGTGACATAATAAACTCGATTGGACTGTTATGGCAGTTTGATTAATTAACCAGCATTGTCTTAAGTCTTGAAATGTGGTCTTGAGTTGAAGGCTTCGACAGAAAGACTACAAGTGAAAGTGAGAAGAATCCAAATAAGTTAAACTTGTCAATTAACCTTTGTAAGAGATGGGGTCATGGTTGTTAAAATCGGGATCCTATATAAGATCGTTGAAGGTAGGTAGGATCGTGAATCGTAGGATCGGATCGTAAATCGTAAGATCCTATATTATTTGAGGAAAAAAAAAAAACAAATTGGTATGTTAAAATTATACATTCATAAAAAAATCAAAAATTTGCATCCATTTGATATAATTACCATACATCATTACATCAATTTATAGGCATCATTTAAGATGTCAAAAATTTCAAAACGTAACACTCTATTGGAATGTAATTTTTTGTTTGTTTTCAACTAACACTCTATCTCGCTACATTAGTATAGCAAAACTTGATTTATTGGAATATTATTTTTCATTTGGGTCTAACTGAACCTTCTGTTAAGTTAAAAAAGATTACAAGAAACCAAAATTGTTTGGAATTGTCAGAATCATACGATTCTGAACGATTGCTAAGATCCTTGAAAGGTTTAGATCGTTTTAGGCAGGTGAGATCGTAAAATCGTAGGATCGTACGATCCAGATCGAGATTTTGACAACCATGGATGGGGTGGTTTCGGTAGTGTCTTAGGGTGGCAAAGAGGGAGAGAGATAGAGAGGTAGAGATGGAGAGAAATGAGATGAGAGATTTGGTTTTTGGCTAATGTGTCATTTTTATTATATCTTTAATCTATAAGAAAATTATATATGTAACTTTAAAAATTGTTTAAGAAAAACTAAATAACATTAAAAATTACTTAAAAATAATTTACGCCAATTTGTGCCAAAATAATGCTGATTTGTTAATGAATACAAATCATCAATACCATTTTTTGTGTTTCATTTTATGTTCCATCAATCACAGCTTGCTATATATTTGTTTAACTTTCTTTATAAAATAGCCAAAATTTAAAATGGAAAAAAATAAACACATGATAAATTGTGATTAAAGGAAAATAAAGTGGAACACAAAATATTTTTTTTTGGAAATTAACGGTTAGGATCGATTTAATAGCGGCGGGCAACGAGGTCCGTGTGTGCCTATATAATGCGTACTCGCTTATTAGCGATCTCACGCATTTTATAGCATTTTAGTTTTTTTTCTCTCTCTTTTCTCTCTCTCTGTCTCTCTCTCTTCGCTTTCGCTTCGTGTTTTCGCTTTCGCTTTTAGGAGGCTGAAGAGAGAAAAAAAAAAAAAAAAAATTGGGGGTTTTTGGAATCTAGGGTTTCGGTGGTGGTGGTGGTCCGCCGGAATTGGGAACGGCTGTTTTGCTTGCGCGCGCGCGCGAGCGGAGATAGATCCAGGTTTTGAAAATTGGATTCTTTAGCGAAGCAAAATTCTAGGGTTTTTGTTTGTTTGTGTGTGTTAAATCTTTTTTGTGATTTTTTGTTCGCATTGTGTTTGTGCGGTTGGTGCAATTGAATTCGGATTTAGGGTTTACATTTTTTGGGGTTCGAGGGTTTTGTTTTGATTTTTTTTTCTTTCTTTTTTTTTTTCTTTTTTTTGAAGTTTTGGATTTGTTGTTTTTGTTGTAGGTTTGGGATCGAGAGTTACCAAAAGTGGAAAATTTTCTAGGGTTTTTGTGGGGTTTGCATTGCTTGGATTGGGTCTGTGAAATTTGTCACGATTAGGGTTGTTTTGTTCCCAATCGTAATTTATCGTATAGTGGATTTTGAGATTGGTTTTGCTGGAGAATTAAGAACACTGTTATACCAAAAAAAAAAAAAAGTTTAAATTTGGCATACTATTATTTATTTTTGAGCTGGAATGTTATTGAAGAGAACTGAACAAGTTGAGCTCTTTTGGGCTAAAGTTTTGTTTTTGAGATCATTTCTGAGGATTAAGGGAAATTACCCAATTGGGTAATGATGGGATTGTCTTAAATTTGATTCAGGTTTTGGCATTATTTGGCAGATTTGGATATCTGGGAAATTTCTGAAAGATTTGTCAAGGGGGAAAATTGCTTATTGTCACAGTTGATATGTGCAGTTATTGGAGGTTTATCTTATGGCACCCACTGTTCCTATAGAGTTCATTGGGCAGAAAGAATCGACCCAGTGTTCACATTTGCAAGTAATGGGGAAGTCAAGGAAGTACTCTAAAGGGCTTTCCACTGGTTTTGTTCCAGATTACCGTCATGCTGTTGTTGAGACGATGGGTGAATCTGAAGGGTTTGGTACCTCAGGACGTGTAGGTGTGGTTTCTGAGGATTCATATGCCCCTAAGAGGAAATGCATTAGCTTGAATGCGGATGGTTATGATAATATTGGTATCCCCATGGAGGTTATGTCTATATCAAAGATGTCCCGGACTGAAAGGAAGGAGTTAGAGTTTAGGTTGAAAATGGAACTCGAACAGATCCGGGTTCTTCAAAGGAAAGTTGCTAGTATAAGTGCAAATCCTATTTTACTATCACCGGCTAGTGATATCCGGAGCAGTAGCGATGGGCAAAAGAGGCCTCCACTAGATGTTTTTCAGAGGCCATCTGAAGTTGCAGCCCCACATGGCAAGAAACGGCCTCCTCCAGGACGTAATGGTTCCCGTATGAAAAAGAGTACATCGGGGCGTTTTGAAACTGTGAAAGGGGCTGCACCAGCGAGCATTTCCAATGATGCGTTAATGGAAAGATGTAAGACATTGCTGGAGAGTATGATGGCACATCAGTTTGCTTGGGCATTTAATGAACCAGTTGATGTTGTTAAGTGGAACATTCCGGATTATTTCACTGTCATTAAGCATCCAATGGATTTGGGTACAATTAAGAGTAAGATGGCTTCAGGTGAATATACCAATCCAGCAGATTTTGCTGCAGATGTGCGGCTTACTTACTCGAATGCTGTGACTTACAACCCTTCCACAAATGAAGTTCATCTTATGGCCAAAGCACTAAGTAAATTTTTTGAAACAAGATGGAGAACTATTGAGAAGAAGCTTACAGTTAGGACTGATGAGAAATCACAGCCTTCATCAAAATCCGTTCTAATAGAAAGTGAAACTACTACTCAAATTCCACCTGCTAAAACGAAGAAAACCCTGGCACAGAATGATGCTGGTGTTAAGTCAGAGCCTGCTAGGCAGATAATGACTGCTGAACCAAAGCAGGTAATGACTGCTGAGCAGAAGCAGGAAGTGGGTGCAGATTTGCAGGCTTTGATGGCAGAGTTGCCCGAAAATATTGTTGATTTCTTGAGACAACATAGTGATGAGCAAACCGATGAGGATGAGATTGAAATCGGTATTGATGAACTCAGTGATGATACCCTGTTCACACTAAGGAAGCTTTTAAATGACTACATGCTGGAGAAGCAGAAAAACCAGCAGAAAGCCGTACCCTCTGAAATGGAGGTATTTCTTTCTTTCTTTCTTCTTTCTTTCCTGCTTGTATTTGTCTTATTTGTTTATGCAACTTTTATCTGATAGTTGTTTGCTTTGCTTGATGCAGCTTAATAATGAGTCAGGGATTAGCAATTCATCGACACAACCATTTAAAGGTTATTTATTATTTTTTTCTCTATTCAACTTTATAACCGAACAGCTGAAAATGTATATCAGGCAATGGCTGTATTAATTCTAACTCCATTCATATTTTCAGGCAATGACCCAGTTGATGAGGATGTGGATATTGTTGGTGGTAATGATCCTCCTGTTTCAAGTTACCCTCCAGTAGAGATAGAGAAAGATGCAGCAAATAGAAACAGTAAATGCAGTAGTTCAAGTAGCTCCAGTAGTGATTCAGGCTCTTCATCCAGTGGTTCGTGTTTCTGTGTACTGTTCATTTGTTTTTTGGTTTCACAATTTGCTTTCAATTTACTGAAATTTGGAGAGTGGAGTAGAGGATTTCCCTGTAAGCTTATCCATTTTAGATCAGTTCTCATTTGAGAGACGTATGTTTGAAGATATTATGTACTCTATAGTTTGTATACACACTTTGAAACATATTATGTACTCTCTAGCCAAATTTGAGATTTGCAACCCCCTCCCAAATCCCACCACCCCCCC
>NW_027069489.1:873827-1160322 GCF_002906115.3 Quercus suber | reverse complement strand
AAAAAAAAAAAAAAAAAAAAAAAATGTCTATCCCAGTTGTTAAGGGCCCGTTGGTTACCGTTGTTTAAACAACATTACACGTATTTTCACATACTTTTTTACTCACACGTATTTTCAAAAAATACAAATAACATTACTAAACCCAACATTGCCAAGGAACCCTAAAACTACCTCAATACAACCTAAATAGGTTATGCTAGTGGTTCCTATAGGAGTGGACCAAGTGGTTATATGTGTTGGGCTTTGAGTGACATAATAAACTCGATTGGACTGTTATGGCAGTTTGATTAATTAACCAGCATTGCCTTAAGTCTTGAAATGTGGTCTTGTGTTGAAGGCTTCGACAGAAAGACTACAAGTGAAAGTGAGAGGAATCCAAATAAGTTAAACTTGTCAATTAACCTTTGTAAGAGATGGGGTGGTTTCGGTAGTGTCTTAGGGTGGCAAAGAGGGAGAGAGATAGAGAGGTAGAGATGGAGAGAAATGAGATGAGAGATTTGGTTTTTGGTTAATGTGTCATTTTTATTATATCTTTAATCTATAAGAAAATTATATATGTAACTTTAAAAATTGTTTAAGAAAAACTAAATAACATTAAAAATTACTTAAAAATAATTTACGCCAATTTGTGCCAAAATAATGCTGATTTGTTAATGAATACAAATCATCAGTACCATTTTTTGTGTTTCATTTTATGTTCCATCAATCACAACTTGCTATATATTTGTTTAACTTTCTTTATAAAATAGCCAAAATTTAAAATGGAAAAAAATAAACACATGATAAATTGTGATTAATGGAAAATAAAGTGGAACACAAAATGTTTTTTTTTTTTTGAGAAAGTGGAACACAAAATGTGGTACGTAAAATTTGTATTCTTATATAACGCAGTACTGCTAAAAATGACCAACATGAAAATAAATGCAAAATTTAAGGACCCCCCCCCTAAAAAAAAAGCTGGAAACCATTCCTTTACCTAAGAAAGAAACCTATGGTTTTCTTCGTATAAACATTTCCTATTGTGCCTTTGATAAGTTGAAGTCTGTTTTCCACCTCATCAAATATATTTAGTTACTGTTAAATTGGGAGTTCATTTCTTCATTATGCTACTGATACTTTAGTCAAAACAAACCCCTAATGTGCTATATATTTTAATTTTGTAATACTAGAATAAGTCATAATTAACAAATTCTATGGTGTATATATATTTTACTAATTTTTTAAGAGCTGTTATCATTTTTTAAACTCTAATGTCTAGCTTGATCTTTCATATAATAAAATTAATCTATTATCATGCATCTCCACAGTGAAATTCTTAAAAATTTTACTTTCAATATAAATTACCAAATTGCCTACCAAAGTAAATAAAAAAATTACGATGGAACCAATGAAGTTTTCAAAACTATAAATGAACAAAAACACTAACTGATATAAGAGCAAAATTTTCAATGTAAAATGAAATCATGGAAAGTTCATTATTTCTCTCAAATTCTTTTTTTAAGAGGACCATTGGGATTTTTTATTTATTTATTTATTTTTATTTTTATTAAGGTGGGAGGGGTGGGGGGAGTGTTGGCCCCCTAAGGTTGCAGGTAGTTCTGCCCCGGCTTAGTTTTCCTAGAGCTTGGTTTTGTGGTTCTTTAGGCCATGTAATGACTTTACTTGACTTATCAAAGAAAATGCTTTACTTGTAGATTGAATATGGCCTGTAGATTTTCCCTGAATGTAATGTGGTTATTGGCTTTTGTTTGCTGGAAGCTCCTACAGAGTGTGCTTTGTCAGCAATTTTGTTGTTGAAGGTCCAGGGCCCATTTGTTTTGAAATGAATGAATGAAGTTTTATATACTATTTTAATGCACAGAAACTTCATATTTTAAGTTGAAATGCATTTGCACGCTGATGTGACTAGGTCCTAATGGATATATTTTCAGGACCTAAAGATGTCTAGATGTTAACAGTGCATTTAATTCCTAAAACTTTTTGATGACTTTTTGACTTACAGGGTAGGCTGGGGGTGAAGCTAAGAATTTCCCTCTCTTAGGTTGTGCTTATTTGCACTTATTGAGCTCTTTAGAAGGGGGGAAATATATATATATATATATATCAGGAATTAAATTTCTTGGCTGAGGAAGAGAGCATTGAATGGCCATTTGCACTGGTAATGACATATATGTTTCAGCTGCTGCTCATCAACTATCTTCCAAAGTGGGCTTATGAAAATTTATATAGGCCTTTATGTAATTGTGCTTGTAGTTGGAATGATTGTTCTATAACTTGTTACTATTTTAGTTTATTTTTTTTTTTTTTTTTTTTTTTTTTTTTTTTTGAAATCTTGTATGCTATCTTTTTTACAGATTCAGATTCAGGCAGTTCTTCTGGGAGTGAACCTGATGCTGTTAAAGCTTCAGCTCCTGTTAGTGCTATTAAGGTATGTCATAATATCTCTGAAAAATTCATATGAGCATTCTGCTGATTGAAATTTTATCTCTCTCTCTCACATTGAGAATTTTTCTCATCTCTTCTGTGGCAGGAAAACTTGGGTTCTGGATCAAATCTATATCAGAAAGAAAGTGATCCTGATGACGCAGAAATTGAAAACAGTGAGTCTTTAGGTTATATAGTAACATGGGATGTGCTTCAATTATGACATGGTGGCATTTGTCTTCTTTTTAGAATAGTGAATCTGCTGAAGCTTGATGGCCTATTTCTTGTACAGATTCAATAGATGGGATGGGGCTAGTTGAGCAGGACTCCCAGTCCAAGCCAATTTCTGCTGAGGCAGATGGCCATCAAGATGGTAAGCATGAAATCATGCAGAAAACTATCTGCTGTTAGTTTTGGGGCATCATCTCACCCTTCATGCTGTAACATTATAGGGGAGAGTGCTCCATCTAAGAGGCAAGTCTCTCCCGACGACAAGGCTTATCGTGCAGCTCTGTTGAAGCGTCGATTTGTGGACACCATATTTAAAGCACAAGAAAAGGCACTTGAAAAGGTTGGTTGCTCCTATACGATTGTTACCCTATATTAAGCTAGAAGCTAGATGTATGTTACAAACTGTCTTCCGTACTTTATTTTACTTGTTATTTACCATGTGATACTGGGTTCAGGGTGAAAAGGTGGATCCCGAAAAACTCCGATTAGAGAGAGAGGAACTTGAAAGGCGGCAGAAAGAAGGTCAGCATCTGCTTATCTTGAAGCCTCACTTCTGTGTGATCAATGTGCTTTTTTATATGCCTTGAGCCTATCCTAATCGGTTACTAAGCCATACTAGATATTGATTTTTGCTTTGTGTTTTGTCATTAGAAAAAGCACGGTTGCAAGCAGAGGCCAAGGCTGCTGAAGAGTTTCGAAGGAAGGCCGAAGCAGAAGCTGCAGCTGAGGCCAAAAGGAAGAGGGAGCTGGACAGAGAAGCTGCACGTCAGGCATTGTTAAAGGTAAGATGTACAGCCCATGTGGTAGAAGTGAACTACAACCTTTTCTTGAATGCTTTTAGAAAATTTCTGGCTTTTTGCAGATGGAGAAGACTGTTGAAATCAATGAGAACAGTCATTTTTTGGAAGATCTAGAAATGCTTAGGGCTTCACATAATGAAGATGCACCAAGTTTTAGAGAAGAGACAATCTTAGATGAGTCTCAAGATCCATATAACTTCAAACTGCAGGGGAACCCTCTGGAACAACTTGGACTATACATGAAGGTGGATGATGAGGATGATGAAGAAGAAGTTGAACTGCCCACGAGTGCTCCAGAACCAACAGATGATGTTGAGGAAGGAGAAATTGATTAATTAACTAATTTCTTCAAATAGTGGTACCAATTAGCAAGAATTGAAAATGGTGATCTTGTGGAACATTGGCCATGCACCTTGGATCTCCATTTACATTGTTTTGGCTTAAGGGCCAATTTGATTGTGTGCTTCAAGATGAAACGGACGAAGCATGGTCAGCAACCATGGGTTTGGAATGGGGTTTGGGTTTGGGTTCTTTAAGATAAATTTTTGGTTTTGGATTGGGATGAGGTGTGAATTATTGGCATATGATTCCTTTGTCACCCATGGTGGGATGTGCTGTGGGTTTTTGATGGAAGAGATGTATCAATCAGGATATTCAATTTTTGTTTGTAAAAATGAAATTCATATATGTAGTTAGTGGTGTTAAATTTTAGTGAAGGTAGAGCCGTAGAGGTCCAGTTCCAATTGTAAAATGTTCAAAAGCTGAGACAAATGGCATTTTGTTTTTTTCTTGTTTTGTTAATTTCTTCCTTAAATTGCCCGAGCATTTTGGCTGGGGAATCCAAAGAGGGGTAGAGTTGTAGAATTGGACGCTTTGTACCAATTCATTATTGCCTATTGGAAAGTGCTGCAGTTGAGTTGAAGAAAAACCTAAACATGATGTCTTGCATCTGATGCTTCTATCAAATGTACGCTTAAGACTCGTCTTATAGCTTAATGTTATAATTGTAATTTCCTGTGTTTCTAGTAGAAATGTCTTGAGTTAAATCCCTCCGCTATCAAATTATTCCTAATATGGAATTAGTAAAGAGAGAGAGAGAGAGGGAGATATAATTACGTATAATTTCTCTCTCTATCTCATACAAAAACATTCATACAAAGGAGGGGAAAGAAGATGAATAAAGAAAGAATATTTAAAGACTAGTAAAAGAATAGAATGTCTAAATTTAAAATAAAAAAAATAGATGAATTGGGAAAAAAGTTTGTTTAATGAGTCAAGTTTAATGTTATTTTTGATCCATAAACAAGTTAAGCTTAAACATAATAAGGTGCTTATGAATAAACTCGAGCATAAGATTGCTCAGTAGAAAAGAATAAATTAATCAAAAATAAGAGCTAATCAACCAATAAGCTTAGAATATATATATATATATATATAATTGAGTTCATAACATGAGCTCCAGCATGACTTGTATTCAAAAGAAAAAGAAAAACTTGCCTGCACTGTGAGCAACTCTCTCTCTCTCTCTCTCTGTGGCGACTATACTTAGCTTTCTCAGATTCTCAATGGCGGCCACTTTTTCGATGGCCTTCAATTCCACGGCGAAACTCTCTTCCTCCTCCGTCCGCCGATTCTCTCACCTCCGTAGCCTACGGCCTCCACTCTCCGCCTCTCTCCGATCGCCTCATATCCTCCATACCCTCCCATTCGCAACAACTTCCTCTGGTCTCAATTTTTCTTACATTGTTTTGAATTTCCGTATCGCAAACTCAATTGCTCTATTATTATAATGTATCTATGCCTCAAATGCTGATAAGGTTTTGGTGAAATTCACAGGTGTTAGAGCTCAAGTTGCGGCGGTAGAGGAATCGAGTGTAGGTGTTGAACGGAATGTGGAATCTCCAGTTGTTATTGTCACCGGAGCTTCCAGAGGTATCGGCAAGGCCATTGCTTTGTCTCTTGGAAAAGCTCCTTGTAAGGTCTCTCTCTCTCTCTCTCTCTTTGAGAAACCTCAACTACTGAAACAGAGTTCATCTCTGATTCTAAACATATACTAGCATTTTGATGGTATAGAAAAAGTGTAAATGTGTGTGAATTCAGTGGAAGAAAGTATAATTACTGGTAAAGTTTGAGTTTTGAATTTTATGCAATACAAAGTTTGGAAGCATGTTAGAAAAAAGGCTCTATCTAATATTATGTTAGAATTTGTTGTTGGAATTGGGATTGAGACAGAAAAGAGAAAAGGATTTTATGTAGAAAGCCTTAGTAGCTAAGTCTTTACAACTTTACTATAGAATTGTGTGTTACAATGAGCCCATTGGGGTATATATATATAATTTATAGGACCTAAGAAACATGGACACTTCAAAACCCCAAACATGTCCGTGTCTAACATGAGTCCGTGTCAAGGACACTTCTGCATGCGTGTCCTCGTTATGTTACGAGAAAGAAATTATTTTTTTATTGAAAAAATTATTCTTTTAATTTTAAATATGTTTTTAAATAATTTGATAGTTGTTATTTTATTTTGAAAATTGAGAATCTATAAATAAACATAAAATTTGAATATAAATAAATATATATATATATATAGCTATATATATTAATTAATTAATTGCGGTATCCCACCATGTCGTGTCCTAATTTTTTAAGAATTGACGTGTCACTGTGTCTTGTCTCATGTCAGTGTCAATATCCATTGCTTCATAGAGTAGGACTAAACCTAGGCTGCTAATCGTAGGGTCATTTTACCTGCACTACAAGTAGCTCTTAGTATACTGAATCTAGACCAATTAGAATGGGCTTGGACGTTGGGCTTTGATATTTCTAACACATGTTCTTTAGAAAATTAAGGTAGGTGATTTTATGAGGATTACGTTTAATTACTGGATTTTATGCTTTTACCACATCTTTGAGTTACAATGTTGCATGCCAAGAAGCATAATTGTATGTTGATCTATTTTATCTGAATAATGCAAATGAAATGATGAGAATGCTTCATGTATTGCTTTATTCTAATCAGTTATATGTCCATTTGTTTGAATATTATGCTTCTAGTGCTTCAATCTGAACAAGGTACTTGGTATCTCAAGTATGTTTGGCTTTCAGATTGTTACTACTTGCTAGTTATAATAAAGGTTGGGTATATGGGTGAAGGTGGTCAATCATGCTCATTGTCAAGCTTTATAAGAGTTGTAGTGGTGAATATCTCTTGTACGTTTCAATTCCGTCATGTTACAGGTCCTCGTAAATTATTCAAGGTCATCAAAGGAGGCTGAAGAAGTTTCAAAGGAGGTGTGCTCTCTTTTTCTGTTTCTGTTTGTGTTTCTCTTTCGTTCTTTGTGTGTGTCTATATATATACTTCTTGGTTTGCTGTCTCAATCTTTGATTGCTTATAAGTTCCTGCCACCATTGTTTGTGGCTGTGTGTACTTACTGCTACTTCAGTAATCTGGATATGCCAGATTATTTATTGTAACTGTTCCATTATATCATTCTTTAATAATAAAATTGTGTGTAAGCCACAATTTTACTCAAAAAAAGTTGCAGTCCATGCAAAGAAGGCTACTCTTAGAGGAGCTTTTGATCTCCATAACTCTTTTAACATGACCCTCCCCCCTCCCCCCTCCCACCCCATCTCTCAGTAATAATAAAATTGTGCTTGTAAATATTAAGTGGCTACACCACTACACCAAGTTGTTACTCAGTCATGAGAGAGTGAATGCTTATGTCTTTTCTTGCAGATAGTGGCATGTGGTGGTCAGGCTCTGACTTTTGGGGGTGATGTTTCAAAAGAAGAAGATGTGGAATCGATGATTAAAACTGTAAGAAAATGCACTTTACAGTGATGGAAATGCCTTTCAATTACTGTTTGCATTGCAATGTCACTCAACTCTCATATTTACAGGCGGTTGATGCTTGGGGAACAGTTGATGTCTTGATAAATAATGCAGGTTAATATTATTTCAGCTATTCTTTTCTTTTTTGGTAATTCCACCAATTGTTTGGCAAATCTTTCAGGTATAACACGAGATGGATTATTGATGAGAATGAAAAAATCCCAATGGCAGGAGGTTATTGATCTGAATCTTACTGGTGTATTTCTCTGCACACAGGTGTGTGTTCAGGAGATTGATTATCTAGTGTTTTTGTGTTTTCAAGCTTGGTTCTGTGTTTTTTGACCTACATTGTTAATACTTTTTGCAGGCTGCTGCCAAAATTATGATAAAAAAGAAAAAGGTATTCATCATCTGTGCTTTCGTTTTTGACAATAGAGACAAATGATCTAAACAAATGAATAGGCATGATGTAAAACCAATAGGGCGTCACAACTTCATAATATTCCGAAACGGTACAATTGTAACACAGATTGAACACCTGTAGATGCAATATGTATAGATCAATCAAGTTGTAGTGGGGATAATGGTGGAATCAGGTCCTTCGGTGGGGTGATGGAGCTAGATATGGTCATAGCCCATAAGCCAAGCATTTGTAAGGTACCTCATAACTGTGAATAGGGAAAAACAAAAACAAAAGGCTAATCTTTGTTTACACATTTCAACAACAAACACTGAAGAAGAAAAAACCAAGACTAAAAGCCTCATCTGGTGATTCATGCATTTAAATTAGGTTTCAGCTTAATCAATATAGCTTTGACTTTTCTCGTTGACAAATGCAGTTGAAATTTATTTGTCTGAGTAATTATACTTAAATTATTTGTCCAGGCCATTCTTCTTTTGCTTCTCCATCCTTTGCATTCTGCTCTTTGTTTTGCAGGGAAGAATAATCAATATAGCATCTGTTGTTGGTCTGGTTGGCAATGCTGGACAAGCTAACTACAGTGCCGCAAAAGCTGGAGTAATTGGGTTTACAAAGAGTGTTGCAAAGGAATATGCAAGCAGGAATATCAATGTAAGTATCTGTGATGAATACCTTTATGTTTGAGTTACAAGATATACTCCAACATACTTCCAATGCTACTTCCTGTGCTATTCAAGTATAATTTATTCTTTTAGTTAGCATTTATTCACAGGTTTATGTTGCATCCACTTGCCTATTGCAACTAAGAAAAACCTCTCTTTCTGTAGGTTAATGCTGTGGCTCCTGGATTTATTTCCTCTGATATGACTGCCAAGCTTGGAGAAGACATAGAGAAGAAAATTTTGGAGACCATCCCCTTAGGTGAGATGTAAAATGATAACTTCTTAAGGTTAATGGTGGTATTGCTTTATCATAAAAATTGCATATATCGCTACTTTTGTTTGAGCATTATTATGAAATCTATTGTAATTACTTAAGAATTATTTATGAGAGAAAAATTATAAGCAATGGAACAACTATGATGTGATTTCATTGATAAGGCCTGTAGCTCATACCCTTCAGATTTGCCCCAGTCATCCATTGTTTTTAGTTCAGTCAGTTGGCAACTTTTAACATTGGGGTTCAATTAATACTACAGAAGAATTTCCATTTTTTTGGGGGGTCAAGGTAAGAGTTTCACATGTTTCTGCTGTTCTGCATTTGTTCCAGTGGTATAAACTAATTGATAGTTGAAGCAAGATCCTATAAGATGATTGTGCTTTGTTGATTTTACTATCAGTATTCAATCATTTGTGTGAAATTGAAATGCTTCAGATCTTAATACTATGCTTGCTTATCTAAAATTTTAACTGTCCTTGCAGGGCGATATGGCCAACCTGAAGAAGTTGCAGGACTAGTGGAATTCCTGGCGCTTAATCCAGCTGCCAGTTACATTACTGGGCAGGTATTGTTTAGCAAATGATATTTTTTTCTGTCTTGGCCACCATTTAATATTTCACTCCTGTTTAGAAGTTGTAATACTTGTATTGCTCTACTGCAGGTCTTTACAATTGATGGAGGAATGGTGATGTAGACAGCCATGTCCCAAGACCCTTGCCAGCTTCCTCTTCCAGGAAAACTGACTGACAAAGGCCTTTTTATCAATTTTCATCATATATAGTTTTAGATTGTAGCAGTAATTAGTTTTTTTTTTTTTTTTTTGGGAGTAAAATAGCAGTAATTAGTTAATTATGAAGCAGAAACAAGAAGGTTTTGTGTTTGAACTATATAATTGAAGTATAGGAAATGTGATTTTTACCCCCTAATTAAAGGTTAGTACTTAATACCTGTGTTCGATCATGCTTCTGATTATTAGTATTTAAATGGGTTTTTTACAATTGCATGATGTGCAAAATAATTATCTCATCCACCTGTCATATGCAAAAGGCCTCTCATAACAAGTGGATCCAACAAATGTGTGAGGCTAACATCGTAAAAGGCATGCATGCAGCAAATACCTATGCATTGAATTGGTGGCCCAAGACCAACACCTGTTTGTAAATTTTTCTTATTTGCAACCCAATGAGAGCATTTACTAGTTCGATTTGAACCTTCAAGGATTTATAGTGATGGGTCGGACTCACTAGCACAAAAAATTCCAAAGATGAAAGTTTTAAGATTGGAATGTCAAGCAGAAGCTAAGATTTACAAGATTGTTGTGACCACTTAAATCCAAATAAATGAAATTAGGCCTTCCTGAATTTCAGTTCGGTTCATTGATGTAGAGTAAGATGGATACAGTTTTTAAACTTGAAACTTAAACATATAAATAAATAAATTTGCAATTTTGAAAGAACTGTCGAACACAGTGAGACCATACATGTAATGCAAGTCTCAGTGGATATATATTTGTAACTTATCAATAGCAAAGACAATTAAAAAATACTTTTAATTTACAACTTGTCTTCTTTTTTATCTTTTTCTTTTTTAGGTAAATACGGTGAGACGGTTGGTGGGGTTCGAACCCGCCGCAAGAGGTGTTGGAATCACTGGGGCATCCCTCGAACCCCAACTAAGCTAACAACTTAAAGAACCTAAGTTATACCCCAGAAGAAGTATCTCTTTACAACTTTCACATAATATTCAAGACCCTCTCCCCAAAAGGAAAAACAAGAGCATTTCTCAATACCGTAAATGGGTTTTCCTCATTAACAATTTATATAAACAACTGTACAGAAAACCATGCTCTAATACTCGCTTATACCATGAACTAATCCTCAAATATACCCTCATCTGACATTCTGGAAGATTCAGTCCCATTAACATGGGGTTGGTTTGAATCATCAACATTATAGTTTCGTAAAATGCTGAACAAATCATAGTCGTCGTCGTCGTCGTCATCTTCATCATCATCCTCATCCTCATCCTCATCATGGTCTCTTTTTGAATCTTCACGATCAGATTGTTTTTGAGCCTGTTCCTCAGCTTCTCTTTTCATCTTCTGCTTGATGCAATCATCATATGACATTTCATACCAGACAACGCCATTACCCACAATAGATTTGTTGTGGGCATCTGTCATCCGCTCTTGCTTACTCTCCTCTGAGTTCTTGGGCTCTCCCCAGTAGTCATATCGATATAGAGGATTTGAAGGGTCATATTTATCCTTCCCAAAGAAACTGGCATCTTTATACCTTCCTGGCTCTTCCAATGGTAGACCAAGAGCTTGACGGCTGCCACAGAAAAAAACAGTACAGCTTTCAGTAAGTAAAAGAAGGAGTATATAAAAGGGACAGCTAAAGAAAATCGGCAACAGAAGGTAGTGAACATCATGAAAATGCAAAGCAAGATACATTTTAGGACTCTTTAGTCTGAAAATGTTCACTGATACTGCATTGCAGGATTCTCTAAATAATATTTGATCCTAAAGTAGAAATTCACCTTCTGTGAACTAAATGCATGCCTCTAAACCTAGTTGCGCTGCTTAATTTAAGTTTATTTAAGTGACCATCACAGGGCTCAGGGCTATCTAAATTTTAAACTTAGTCTGATCTCACGTAAGCATGAAATCAGTCTAACAATTAGCTTGATATCTCTGCAGTCGCACAATTAAATATAAGGAGTGGAAACTCAAATCACCATATATCAATGCTTCATCTATATTATATAAATCCAATTATAACGCTGGCAAACGAACTTTATTCCAGGAACAAACTGTGGAAAAGTTACGTGTCAGCATCACTTACTTTTCTCTATGGAAAAGTTGACTACCTTAATTATGCAGACCAGCTTACCCACAATTCAGTATATATGAAATTGGAAATCTCTAGTGTATGATGGTCAAATTGAAATAAAATGCTTTATTTGCAGGCACCATAATGGAGAGAACCCAATAGGAGAGGTCAATAAGATTGTGAGAGATCTAATATCAAGTATTAATATAATAATGCCAATGGGAATACCAGCTGATGTCTCTAATCAAAGCTTCCCTTTCTTCAAATGATCTACGCCAATGTAATAAGTCATACTCATCCATTTCAATATTTCGTCTCAGCTTGTCAATTTTGTATTTTTCTCCTCTTTCCTCTGCTTCCCTTCTTAGTTTATTATGGTGCTGTATCCACAAGAACAGGAAACGGAAAGGACCTTCTCAAATTTCAAAGCAATGGAAAATCAAGCAATATGTAAAGAAAATATAAATATCAAATAGTTGAGGTAGTCTAACATTTTGACCAAGAAACATGCAAAAACTAAAGGGAACGGCTAACCTGACGCTCAGCAAAGGCAGTCTCCAAGTCAAGTTCTTTAACGCTTGTTTTCTGCCAATTAATATACATAAAAAGCAGGTGAATGCAACAGCATACAAGTCAATACAATGACTGGAGAAAAGTGCTCACCAGAATCACTTTTGGCAGTAAAGTTTTCTTATAATAAGCTTTGGTGTGTATGACACTGTTTTCCTCATCAAAATCCTCATCATCAGTTAACTCTGATAATTTTTTGCCTTTGTATTTCTCAGGATTAGCCTCCAAATCATCCAAAATCATCTGCTCAGCGTTATGTATCTGCCACAACTGCATAAAAAAAAAAAAAAAAAAAAAAAAATTGAAGTCCACAGTGATGACCATGACAATGGTAAATATTGATCATACACACAAAATTGTTCAAAGATGGCAGAAAATCAGTCATAACTTGCAACAAATCAAAGAATTTAAAAACTAAAGACACAAGAGAAAGGTCCACTAAGATAGTTTTTATATGTTTCTCTAAAATGTACTCCATTGTTCTTTTTAGCCTTTAATGAATTAAGACATTAGGGAGTTCATGCAACTGCATGTGCATATGAAATCAGCAGCAAACATCAAAAGGAAAGAGTCCCATGAGCTAGCAGGGAGATGTGGAGGGAGGAAATTTATATGTATGATGCATTCACATACACTTACATAACTTTCTTACATGTCTAAATTCTAATAGAGAAAGGAGCAAATATAACATGAAATGATGTATATGTACATCCACAATTTCTAAATTCTACTGACAGAGAGAAAAAATTTCCTTAAGATGTGATAGGCAACCAGCTCCTGGTGCAGTCATAATGTACACATGTATGAATATGCATTTCAGTGAGGCTTGCCATAAATATGTAACATTATGTGTAGAGAAGTTCTACGTCTACAACATTTTCACAACAAATCGTAGGTGGTTAGTTGTTATTGGTTATAATTTGAATCTACCATTGAAATGACTTTTTTGCCCCACCAATAACAACCTGCCGCTTAGGATTTGTTGTGAAAATGCTGTAGACATAGCATTTCTCTTATATGTATGCATATGCCCCTCTACTTCAATTGAAAACAAATGAATCATAACATTGATAATATAGTGACTTCTCAAAAAAAGAATTCCTTGCAAAAAAACATACCTTATCAACATAAGGGTGATCTGACAACAAAGGTTCCTCTTCCGGTTTGCTTCCTGGATCTTTTCTAGGAACCGGAGGTCTTCCACAATCACGCTGCAAACGGAGACATTCAAAATCAAAAGCATAAGGATGGTTGAAAAAATACAAATTTTAAGAAAACATACAATCTTAAAGCAGATTGCACATGCAAGAAATTGATTGCCCCACTTCCTATATAAAATGTATCCAAAACTGACAAGTTTGGAACAATAGAAACCTTCTCCATTGCCTCTTTAAATAAACCAATGAGCTAGGAGCAGGGATGGACCCAGATGCCCCCAAGGGTCCGATTTTTTTTTTTTTTTTAATAGATATTATATACTTCTTTTTTGTAGTTGGGCCCCCCTTCCAAAACATTATGCCCCTTCTCCCCAATCAGCCTAACTAGCCTAACCCAAATAGCAACTATCAAACCAAAAAACTTAACAAAAACAATAAAAACATTCACTATAGTTATTATATTTTAGCAAAAAAACTATTTTACCACCCACAAACCACAAAATCATGTGTTATTGGAAAAGTTAAAGCTAAATTTTTTGCAACTCTAGTAAACTAGTATAAATACCAGTTGACTGTAGCAACTTGTTACCTTTAATTAAAAAAACTCAAATTCTCTCTTTTTCTTTATTATTTTAATGAGATATTTATATTATTTTAAATGAAGTGATTAAAAAAAATCATTTAATATAAATTGGGTGTATTGTAAAGTGAGGTGGTAAAATAGATAAAGTAACTTTTTGAAGTGCTAAAAGCTAAAATATTTAGCACTACCACTGTGAATGCTCTAACTTCAACCCAAAAAAAAATCCTAGCCAACCTAGATTAAACAAAAAAAAACATTATTTTGTTTTTGTTTTTGTCTTTATTGGTAGATGATTACATTTTAATGTATTTATAAACAACGATTTTGTATATTTATAATTTTCTAATACTATATGAATGCCTATTTGAAGTTTTTTTTTTCTTTTTTCTTTATACTCTGACCCCGCTAGTTTAAAATCCTGGGTCCAACAGACTAATCTGGCCTCAAATACTCAGAAGATTTGTGTAATCTTAGGTTTTAATTTTTAGTAGTCTCTTGTAAACCACCCATGTACTTGAGTAAAGATATGATAAACTTATTATGGACATATCAAAGGTAGAAAAATAGAGATAGTGGCACTATATAAAAGGAAAGGTACAAACCCGTAATTCATCTAGATTAGTATCATCACGATGAAATATAGGTGGATAGTCAAATCTGTTAAAGCTGGAAGTATGGACACAAGTGTCAAAAATAAATGAGTAAGCAAATTAGGAGGTATAGACAGTATCAAATAAGATCATTAATTATCGTTAGACTGAATAGAGATTGACCTCAGTAATATTCTAAAATAGACTTGAAAGTGTGGACAATAGTCAGAAGTACAGGATTACATACATCAGGTGATCTATATTTGGATTGACAAAACGCATTTCAATAGGAAATCGAAAGCGATAAGGATCTCGCTTTGCCTGCAAAAACAATGAAATGTACAATGAGAACCTTAGTTAAAGGTCAATTTCTTATAATGACTTTAACCCCTGGATGCTGTATAAACAAAGGGAATCAATATTCAGGGATAATTGGTCCCAACTCCCAAAAACAAAAGGAGGGAGGGGGGGGGGGGGGGGGGGGGGGTGGGGAACAAGTCCAGTACTGATAGTCTTAAACACTCACCAGAATTTCAACTATGACATGCATACCAACTTTTATGTGATGGCGAATCCAATACCAATCATTACCTTTTATAGGGACCCACCTGAAACAAATCAAGACACATGAATTAACAGGTAAACTTTTGCATTACTCATAGGTATGTATGATATATTTTACTAAAACATAACCATGAGGAATACCAGCATAGGGAATTATTACCCATCATATACACCTCCAATGTCAACAAATGCTCCTTGATAAAGGTGCAAGGTAGTCACCTTCCCTGAACAAATCTGCATAGAAATTTCCCAGAATGACTTTCCATACCATGAAATTGCATATAGCATCAAGTAGATGATATTTCTAGTATGAGGATGGTAGGGAGGACACACAAGTCGATATATGCATTATTGGGATGAGACCTATAAGTACAATTTCCAGTAGGAAGAGAGAGAGAGAGAAAGAGAGAGAAAGAGAGAGAGATTGCTCAAGGGAAAGAGAATGAGCAAAACAACTTACTTGTCCTGGATAATAAAAAGGAAGTTCATACTGCAGAAAACAAGGATCATAAATGTCATCATTTCTCCCAATCCAAATTAAACTAAACACAGAAAATTTGTGACCTATGTTACCATTCCTTCTTTGTAGTCCTTGCCTCTTTTCCTCCTACCAGGATGGTAATCCTGGTCATACTGTAAAGGCATTAAAAACATGCATATTAGTCTCCTGCATGGACAACTCAAACTTGTAGAAAATAGAGTAGTAAAGTTAGTTGCTTCAAGTATTGCACATAAATTTAATATATATTGTTAAATTACCGATTCTCCCAAAAGCTTAAGTTGTTAGGAAATGATGAATTTAATCATTTAACCATAATTCTAACATTCCTCCTCACATGTGGGCCTAAACTCCCCCTTAATAAGTGAGGCCCAACACATGGGTTTTTGACATTTTAGATGGAAGGTAGAGTGGAGACAAGGATTGAACTCAGGACCACCTAGCCTGATATCATGTTAAATTATTAATTCTCCCAAAGCTCAAGTTGTTAGGAAATGGTAACTTTAATCATAATTCTAACATACATCTTGAAAACTCTCAATCTTTATATGCCTAATTCTCCCAATCCGTCCAGATGGACTAAAGCTTTCAGCCAATTTTGTAGCCAACTAATCAGAAATTCAGAATATACTTATTTGACATACTTATCACAAAATGAATGGCGATTTCATCAAATTCACAACCATATATTTCAGCTGGACTCCATACAATATACAAATTCAAAATCCTAAACTTATGGAAAACTTAAGCCAATTTGACAATATCAACCTCAATTAATAATCCCTAATTGTTGTAAACTCCAAAATTCATAAAGTTTTCTTCTTCTTCATTTTTTTTTTTTTTTTTGGGATGAAATATTTCACTTACACATATAAAGCCCCCAAAGCTACCTTTAACATTTAAAAAATAATTACCCTTCTAATATTATTACAATCCCCACAAAAATGCCAACTTTACACTAAATTTTTTTCACATAAACTTCAATCCAACTCAAAACGAATAACTCAGTCCAACCCCGCTTACTAACAAACCATAAAACCATGCTAGCATTAAATGAATTACATCACCATAATCGCACAAACATCACAATAAACATAAGCACTTAAACACAACAAAACAAGAAACACAACCAAAAGTTTCCATCTTTATAATTTTTTATTGGGGCAAAACTTAGGTACAATTCTTTAGAAGCTATACCTTAAACTCCTATTAAATTTAACATATGGTTGCATTGACCAATAAATCACATGATTGAATTTAATTGTCTTTACAGAAAAAAGGAGCTGCATTGACTAATTCAGCCACATAGTTGAATTTAATTGCGAACCTAAGCTACAGTAATTATACATAAGTTTTACCCTTTTCATTGTTTCCAATCTCACATTATCTTATGAATGAAGCTAGAGAGACTACAAAATTTTCCACATAAGATTTACAAACTCATATGTTATCAATCACTAAAAAGTAATTGAGAGATTCATTTATCGTGTTATCTAAGTGTCCCCAATCACATTCATTTCCACATCAGTGTTGTAAAGTCATGAAATTTATAGTAGCTTTAGAAATTTCCTTACCTTATAAGACTCTTCCTCCAACCTATCCTTGTTGGCTTCAACCCACTCCTGGTACTGCTTCAAAAACACCTTGTACCTATCAAAACACACATCCTCAGCATTACTCACCATTTGTGCCTCCTCCAACTCCTCCAACCCAACTCTCCTAACACCCTCCAACTTATGACCTTCCCTTATATACTCAAGCTCCTTCTTATCCACCTCCCAACCCCGCGGCGGCCAATCCCTCGGCACCACATGTTGTGCAATCATTGGAGTAGCCCACAAAGTCTCCAAAGGCTCAGGTACCTCACCCTTATAATCAAACTGTTTTCTATAATAATCATCCTCAGTGAGACCCATCCCCTCCATTTTCTTTTTCCGGTAACTGGGTTTGAGCATTTTGAAAGCTTCAATGGCTTCTGGGGATTGGAGAGGGACTTCTTCACCCTCGTTGAGGCTTAAGCGAGCGAAACGGGCTTCTGGGGTTAGGATTTCTTCCCAAGGAGCCCAATCTCGCTCGACCCAGTTGCGAATTCGAGCTTCGTCTTCGGTTTCTTTGTCTTTGGGAGCATAGTTTGAGAGGAAGGTCTCGTCTACAGGGAACTCGTCGGAGCTGAAGCAATGGGGGGTGGTGGTGGTGGTGGTGGTGGTGGTGGAGAAATGAAGTTGAAGTGGGGGGGTTTTGGAAAGGAAGAGAGGAGAGTGACATGGTTGGATATGCTGATGCGGTTTGGAGATGGGGTTTAGGGGTTTAGGGAAGGTGAAGAAATGAGGGGTTTGGAGGAGTTGCATTTGGACCTGGTAGAAGCGTTGTGTTGTGATGAATGAAGAGAGAGTGGAGAGTGGAAGTGTTTTTACTTGAGTAGTTGAGTGGATAAAGAGTGGTTTTTTTTTTTTTTTTTGGGTTACTAGTGTTTGGAAGGTGATGACCTCTTTTATAGTTTGTACATTTATTTTTGCATAATGACTGAGTTGATACACTCAATTGTAAAAAAAAAAATATATATATATATATATATATATTTTTAATAGCTAAAATTGTGAGAAAATTTAATTAGATTTTTAATTGGATTCGCAATTTTACGTCATATATCTCATTTAAAGTTTTCAATCTTTGTGCCGAGTGAGTCATTGTGTCAATTTATTTTCTTAATTTTGTTGCAGTATATCTTACATTACAAAAATCAAAGAGTCAATTTTTTTGTTTTTAATAAATGTAATGAATTTGGTGTCTTTGTTTGAAAAATTCCTTACATCTTTGTAGTGTAAAGGCTATCTTTTTCGTTTAATTTGATAATATGCTATCCAATATCTAATTTTTCTCTCTGTACTTTTCTCATTGATTTTGTAATCTTTCTTTGAGGAATCCCTTCTATCTTCGCGGCAAAGGCAACCTTTTTTTTTTTGTTTGTCTAAATTAATACTATATAATATAATATGATTTTGAGTGTTTTATGTTTCTTCTCATTGGTTGAACAACTTGGAAAGAGATAGATTTAAGAGAGGGATTAGATAGCAATTGACATCAGCACAAGACTAGCCATGTACATATTTGGTTAAGAGTGCCCTCTAATATGTGTTAGACAATCTGCTAGTGAATTAACATTTAATATCGTTTTCCCCCCAAAAAAGTGTTTGATATAGACATAGCATTGTTAGTTTATTGTGTGAATTAAAATTCTACATCAATTTTTTGTTTATTTATTTAGGCCAATTTATATAATTTTTTAGCTTACCAAGAATTTGAAGTATTATCTTCTCAAAAAAAAAAAAAAAAAGGTATTTGAAGTTTTGATATGTAATTGCAACTCTCTTATGAAAATTTTTGAGTTCAATAAAGCCCATTACCGTCTCTAAGTAATTACATTGGAATAATTGTGTTGTTAATTGGTCTAGACTAGTTGGTTAATGGATGCACAATAACTAGATGTTTATTTTTGATGGATTTGCTTAAAGTGGTAGATTCTAAATAGAATCTATATATGTGTGTGTGTATATATATATATATATATATATATATACAAAATAGAAATTCTACTCTAACTTAATATAAGTGTATATGTATGTAAAGCTCTCTCCTAAAGACTTGAACCTCGGCCCTTGCCTCCCATACCCACAAGTATAAGTACCTGTGGAGTGACCATCGCACCAAGAGTGTACAGTGGTAGAATCCATATTTTAAAGTTAAGGTAGGACCAAAATCCAAATAAAATCCATATTAGCTTTTAATTGTAATTTAATTTTACGTCAAAGTGCCTATTTTAATTTTCTTAATTTTGCTATCAAGTAACTCATTCATAATATTCAGCACGAAGTCAAAAACACTACTTCATTGTCATTATTGTTAGAAGTTTCTGTGCATTAGCACAAGTTACAACCTAATACACATAATTTTTTTTTTTTTTTTTGGGGAAAGAAGACATCATATTATTTTATTAAGGGGGGCCATTTGAATCAGCCAGTAATACAGTAAGGAGGTCTGGTGGTACATCTTTAATCCAAACCGTTATATGTGTGAGAGAATTTGCTTTCCTCGCTAAGTAATGAGCTACCTCATTTCCTAGTCTTCGTATAAAGGAAAACTCCACGGAAGAGAAATGTGAACTAAAAAATAAAATATCTTGTAGAAGGTGCCCATAGTGTGTCAAACTACTGCTGCCCTGTTTTAGTGCTTTCATCAGGGTCTCAGAATCTCCTTCAAGTACCATGTTATCAAAGCCCAATTCCAAAGCCAACTCAAGTGCTCTTCGTGCTGCAAGGATCTCAACTTCAATCACCGTGCTTGGGAGTGGTATTTTCCGTGATAAAAAAGCCATAGGAAGGCCTTCATTGTTTCGGATAATGATCCCCATGCCCGCAGTGTATATGTCCGCGAACGTTGCGCCATCAAAGTTGATTTTGTAGCTGTTTTCTCCAAGGGGGGACCAGGTGGCTGATCGCTGAGGTAACACTGGTCTTTGGGGCAACGTTGGTGCTTCATTTGGGAAGGTCTCAAGCCATTTTTCACGAGCTACATCCAGAACTTTGTCCAACGGTATGGCTGGTTTGCCGAGTCGAAGATTATTTCGATGATTCCATAGGTTCCAAATCACTGAGGTAAAGAGCTTCGGTTCTTTATCACCTGCAAAAACAAACTTAATAATGTCAGTGAAAGAGGTGCTCCTCTTGAGAGCATCATGATTCCACATGGGTGTGCGTCTCCAGAGGGGTTCAAGCAGTGGGCATCGATATAATGCATGCACCGTATCCTCCTTGTGCTGTTTACAGGCCTCGCACAAGTCATCCACCAAAATTTTACGCCTGACCAAGTTCGCTTTAGTAGGAATGGAATCTCTACACGCCTGCCAAACTAGATGTTTTACTTTGTTTGGCACTCCCAAGTTCCAAATTTTTCTCCACAACGGCTTCATGGGTTCAAAGTTGGAAAGGCCTTGTTGTTGCCTCAACTGAGCATCAACTGAGGAAGAATTGGAAGAAATGAATTTTTCAAGAAAAAGTGTTGTTGAATTTCCTGCACTGCATGCGTCATCTCTCTTCCAGACACGATATCTTGGCGACTGTAACTTCAAATCGAGCAAGGCCTGAATCTTATGGAAATTAAACATCTAGAGGTTTTCAAGGAAATCCATTCCTTTTTCAAAATGAATCCCTTTCTAACTTCAGACTTGTCCCACTGTCCATGTATCTAACTTTGTAGAGATGGTCTCGTATATATTGATGTTTTGTAAAAATGCATACATCATGATAATACTTTCATGGACAATACTTTGTGGGATTGACTTTTCTAAACTGTTATTTATTAGCTCCTTTTCAATTCTCTCACTCAATCTTGTGAAAGGCAAGCACTATCAAATACAAATAGCAAGAAAATATTAACAAATTCCATATGAATTACAAATTTTATGTGATTCTTTATAAATTCTCTATTTCCATTAACCATATGTGTGCTATGAATTTTCCATATAATTTAAAAGAACCTAGAGAAATTTTGGGATGGGAAATTTTGGGTTGGGATAGATGACCTAACGATATCAATAGGCAGCTTTTCGCAACATCAGTTTTTTTCTAAATGATTATCCTTTTGACCTGGATTTAGGACAACTGGGGCAACACTCTTCATTGAAAGATGGATCTAGTCATCTTCTTGAACTAGATTTTTTTTCAATGGGTCGTGATAATGGGTGGATTAAAAGGGTTTGGATGAGTTGAATATGAGCATAATGGGTTGGTTATGGGGTTTTGCAGGGTTGAATCATACCAAAAAGAGTTCGAATTTGGTATTGAGAATTCTAAATGATTGGAGCTTGAATCTTTATTGAGAGAAAGGAAGAAGATTAAGTTGTGAGAGAGGCAAAGGGTTTGGATGACAAAATGAAGAGAGGAATAGATTAGTAAGAGATGAGGAAGATCTGTGATCAAGTAGATGAGATTGAAAAGAGAGAACATAAATTGTTGGAGGGTAGTCGAAGAGTTGGGTCTTTTAGAAATAAAACTTCAAAAAAGTAAAAAGTAAAAATAACAATAACAATAAAATAAAAATATTGCTAATGTGAAAATTTGTGAGAGCTTTAAAGTTTATGCGATAAGCTCTCATAAAGTCTACAAAAAATTAGATGTTTCAGTTTTGTAGTATATTTAGATTAGATCTCTAGCATTGTGATTATTTGATAATTTAAACTTGTCTTTCTAAAGCTTCTTTATCACAGGATCAAGTTACCTATTCAAATTCAGACTTGGCATACTTTATCAATGTTAATAGTTCATACACTTCAAAGTCTTACAAAGGATGAGGAACAAACAAACAAGGAAAAAATGGTAGATGACAATTAAACTAGACATTTGCAAGGCGTATGATCATGTAGAATGGGAGTTTCTATGACGGATTATGCTCAAATTGGGAATTGATGACCGATGGGTGTGCTTAGCCGTGGAAACAATCCATACTGCATCATACTCGATGCTCATTAATGGTGAACTAAAGGGATATATCACCCCATCCTAGGATATAAAGCAAGGCAATCCATTTCACCATACATGTTCCTATTCTGTGCAGAAGGCCCTTTTTCTCTAATCAGAAAGGCAGTAGAGTCACAACAATTACATAGAATTTTATCTTGCACAAATGGGATCTGTATATCTCATCTCTTATTTGCTGAAAATAGTTTTATTATCTACCAAGCCACAGTGGAAGAAGGGCAATGCCTGCTACAAATTCTAAGGCGTTATGAAGCTGCCTCGGGTTAGGCCATCAATAGACAAAAATCCTCCATATTTTTAGCAGGAATACAAGACAGGTGGTGAAAACAGATATCCAGACCCTACTAGGTGCGAGGGTTATGGAGGAGTGTGAGGCTTATCTTAGGTTACCTACGATTGGTGGTAAATCAAAGGTTAACACCTTTAAAGAATTACAGGAGAGGATAACCAAGAGAGTTATGTGGTGAAAGGAAAAATTTATCTCTAAAGCAGGTAGAGAGATACTCATCAAAACAATTGCTTAAGCTATACCAACCTACTTTATGGGTATTCTCAAAATCCCAAAACCCTTATGTGATACCATTAATTCCACACTAGCAAAATGCTAGTGGGGGCAAACGAAGGATGAGAAGAAAATTCACTGGATAAACTGGAAAAAGTTGTGCAACCCAAAGGATAGAGGAGGTATGGGGTTTAGGGATATACAAGCTTTTAATATAGCTTTGTTGGCAAAACAAGCTTGGAGGCTAATCCAGAATAATCATTCCTTATTTTTCCAAGTCTACAAGGCTAGGTACTCCCCTAATTGTTCGTTCATGGACACTGTATTGGGAAACAACACATAATATGTATGGTGGAGTTTACTAGCTACAAGGGACATAATTCATGATGGGGGCACAATGGAGGGTAAATGATGGTCATTCCATTGAGATGTCTATCCATAGGTGGCTATCTCATAAGCCAATCTTCCTAAGAGAGCGACAACAGAACTTGATGGTGAAGGACCTTATTGATGCTACTACCTTACTATGGGATTGAGATAAAGTTTTCAACCTGTTTGCACATAGGACACGGTTGGAAATTTTGTCAATCTCATTGCAAGATAATCCAAACAGGGATGTATTGATGTGGAAAGAAAATAACTCCTAAACTTTCTCAGTCAAGTTTGCATACCAAGTAGCCATCAGGTTGAAGGAACAAACCCGGATTGGACATTCTACAGCTAGTAGGGACTAGATCCACCGGAGGCAAATCTGGAAGCTAAATGTGCCCTCGAAGGTTAGGAATTTTATCTGGCGAGCTTGCTCCAATATCCTGCCTACTAGGGAAAGCTTGCAACAAAGGAGAGTGAAGGTGGATACGCGCTGTGAGCTGTGTTTCTAGCAACTTGAATTTGCAAGACACTTGTTGTGGGAGTGCCCTTTTGCGAGAAATGTTTAGGCTTTATGTCCGAGAAAAATCCAAAAATGCCCAAATGAAGCCAGGATTTCTTCTAGTTGTTTCAAGTATTGGCAAAAAGGTTATCAAAACCTGAGCTAGAAAAGTGGGCAACGGTATCATAGGGGATTTGGAATGCACGCCATAAGTTTTTTTTTAGAAGATCTAAGCCCATCCCAAAGCCATCCTGGATGGGGCTATTGTTTTCTTGCATGAATACCAAAACCTTGTGGCTGCACAAAGAAATTCTTGATATGTAGTGTCAAGTTCTACTGTTGCATGTAGTAGGGTATCGCTGTTTTTTTCCTCTGCACTGGGTAACTGCTAGGTTTTTGCACTGGATAGCTACTGCCTGCAGCGTGTGGGCTACTGCTTTCTTATTTGGCACTGATTTCCCCCTCAGCACTGGGTTTAGTTGGCAGCACTGGTTTTAGTTTTGTTATAGTTTAGCTCCAGCCATATGTACTGTTTTGTTTCCCCTAACTAACCCTAGGGTCTATACTTCTTTGTATACAAACTACATCAATAATATATCTATCTTTACCTCAAAAATAAATAAAAAATTTCATACATTTTGGTAAATTGCAAATGGTAGGGCCATGACTCTTGACCTTGGTCCGTATACTACTTGTCCTTTTTACCCCAAAATATGAGCTCTACCGCTTATTGGTATGTTGATTCGTCTTTGTCATTTACGAAGAACCATTGCGATAATTACAATACATCAATACATAAAAACCCACCTCTAAGACAATAAATAAATACCCCAAAAGCGGGTCCAAAATGGGCTAAAATCAGGCCTAATAATAATAACTAGCCTCATTAAATGTGCTTTGCGCATGTAATGAGACTTTTTTTTTTTTTTTTTGTTCAGTGTCATAATTTTTTATACATTTATCTCTTTTAACTTAACCCAAAATCCACATTAACCATTGATTGCAAAAAATAACACTCTTTCACGGTTCCACCCAAATTGTAAAGGTGTATAAACCAAGTTCTTGAAAAGGAAAGAAATGAATATACCAAACCAAATCAACACGTACCTAAATATAAACACAATCACATTGATGGTATTTATTCATCTTCTACATTTAACTTTATAACTTTCAATGTTGAAGAGAAATATACACACCTTTAAACCAAATCAACTAATAAAATTAAATATAACTCAACACACACTTGTTCAAGGGCTTTTTCTTTTTTTCTTTTTTTTAATTCAAACAACAATTTGTGTTACTATTTTGTATTTGCAGTTCTTTCTTTATATTTCTATATACAAAATGAACATTTGAAATACACATCAATTCTAGTATAAAAGAGTGTTTCAGCTTTCAAGTTTGAACACCAAAAGAGAGTCAAAGGAAAATCTTTTCAATATTATAAATTTGTATAAAATAAAGACACGCATACAAATATGCAAAACAAAAAATGAGTGCTAAGGAATTATCTCTACTTATGTCTCACGGAAAAAGAGAAGGAATAGAGAGGACATTTATTTATGTTTTGCTTTGGCATTTGTCTTGCCATTTGGGGGGGGAATATATATATATATATATAGAGAGAGAGAGAGAGAGAGAGAGGGGATTCCCCTCTTTGGACTGAACTTTTATGTAGTTCAGAAATACCCCTAAACCTTATGTTTAACAGGGACAAAACTTGAGGATAACTTGGTAAAAATATATCTCCAACTCCGCTTAAAATAGCTATAAAATAAGACACTCTCCTACTAATCCATGTCTTCAAAACGAACTTATACAAAAATTAACTTTAAAAAAAAAAAAAAAAAAAAAACTTTTCAATCCACTTTGATATTTCCCTCAAGACCACGTTGTATTTTTTTTTTTTTTTCATTATCAAGACTCATCGGTTTCTTTTATTTATTTATTTATTTATTTTTAATTTCCGGTTTCCTTAATTCCTAATCTCACTTTACACTAGACAAAATAAATAAATAAATAAAAGAGCCTCATAGCACACGCAAAGCATAGGTGATGAGCCTAGTAAGGAAATTGCGTTTAAGAGAGAGAGAGAGAGAGAGAGTACATATATAAGTCTTGATAAAGGGGAAAAAAAAGGAAATAAAAATGTGTGGTGAGTTTTCTAGTGATTGAAGGAATATGAGAGAGTTGAGTTTGAAAACCAACGAGAGTGGTCCTATTTTGTAGGTCACGTTTTATGTGGAAGTTAGATATGTATTCCTACTTAGTTATCCTCCAATTTTGTCTCTATTTAAAAATTGGGTGTAGGGGTATTTTTGAACCACAAAATGAGGATCCAAAATAGGAGAAACCACTTAAATTTTTTTTGAGAGATAATTACAATATGCTGCTAGCCCCGCAGCTCAAACTCTTTCCACTTCCCCTTAAACCCCAAACACTTTGTGCATAGGGAGGTGTCAATTCAACTACAAGGCGTTTGGCTAGAAACCACTTAAATAGTAGTATAAATTATATGGCAATGTTAAAAATGAGCCTTTTTTTATAATATAAAAATAAGCCTTTTTCCCCCTAGTGTTTGGTGCATAATGAGGATTGTCTTTCCTCCTCTATTAAACTCTTCATATTTCTAATATAAGCATGAGAGGTGCTACATCCATAATATTTTTACAATAAATCGTAAGTGATAAGTTATTATTGGTTTTAATTTGAATTCACTATTAAAATTACTTTTTTGGTTTATGATAATAGCCTATAACAACCTGCCACTTAATATTTATTGTGGACAATAGCATTTATCATGTAAGCATACATGATTTTAGATTAGTTCAATGCTGCAAGAGTAGTACATAGAGAAAATAATAACAAATAAAATTTAACTCCACCAAAAAAAAAAAACCGAAATAGCTTAGCTTAAGCTTTTTAAATTTTTAAGTTTTTCATTTAGGAACAATTGTAAATTTGAACATGGGCCTTAGTTTCTTACACAGTGGAATCAATGCCTTTCATAGGTAGATACAATTAGTGGGCCCCGATGTGTCATTCCTTTCGGAAAAAAAAAAAAAAAAAAAAAGGTCGGTGTGTCATTTTTGTTTCGAAATCTATACGATTGTCTTTTATGGGAAGGCCAAGGTGTAAATGGTTCACTGTTTATCATTTCTGGTCAAAATAGGATCATAAAATTTTGTCATAAAACAATATCATAGACTCGTAGTGGTAAATTTTGTAGGTTTACTACAACAAGCAATAAACCATAGAAAATTTCTATTTCAACAAATAAAATGGTTGCATGAATGGTAGGAAATTTCCCATTATTATAGATTCTAAACTAGAAATAATGGTATCTTATCACTACTCTATACAGCATACATTTATGCAGCCATTTAATGTGTTCAAAGAGCAATTTTATATAATAAGATGGTTAGTATAGTAACTCTATACTCAAAACTTATCATTTAAATTAATGAAGTTTAGTTGAAGTTATTCTATATGGAGATACGGATTGAATAGAAAATAGATTAGTCCTTATTGTTACACGAATGTCACAACTAGTCAATAGAGTTTATACTCATTCTGTTGTTTAGAATTAGAAACATGAATTCAGGCTGTTTTGCTTATTGATGATACTGACTTTTGATCAAGAACATTTGGATACTAACCTAAGGACTGTATATCGAAACAGGTTACATGAAAATATGAGAAAAAGTCAAATCTCCATTGACATGTAAATCACCTCGACCCTAGGATTTATTTATTGTTTAAGGCAGATAAAATCAAACCCTAAACCCCATTGCATATGTCATTCCTCTAGTTGATGTGGTGAGCCTGTTACCATGGGGATCCAGAACTTGCCCAAATCTTAAATATTGAGCCATTTTATGCTAAAATCCTACACCAAATGGTTCACAACATCAATAAAGTCTTCTTGATTACCACACTAGCTACCAACACAATCTAAATTAGCATATCTACATTCAAACATTTTTCTTCCTCTTTTTTTTTTTTTTTTATTCTGGGGGTGGGGGTTGAAGAAAACCCACCAAATAGCCATGAAACATCACATCACAAGCACAGCTGACAATTGGTTAGATCAAAGCATTTTGTACCATCCTTCCAAGAAGGCAGTCAAGAGTAAAATTTGTATTCCTTGGCTTGAAGTATGATCTGCCTCAGAGCACCAATAGGGGCTAAGATCATCAAAGTGACCCCAACTATAATGCAGAACTGAAATTGCCACCCAAAAAAAAAAATCAAATCAGATGGCATAAACAAAATCTAGATAGAGGTGTTAGAATAGGAAATGTACAAGACCAAAAAGAAATTTTCTTGATAACATACCCAATTTGTGAACCAAGATAAGCTAAACCTTTTTGGTTTACAAATGGCCAACCACATAATGCAAGGCAGCTGCAAAACAATGAGAATTAGATAACCAAAGCTTTTATCAAATTTCTTTCATTTAGAAAATATAGATATTGTGCCATACATAGTACGTTGTGGGAGCAAAAGCAAATCCTCCAAAGAAACTGAGGAGCCCACCAAAGAAAGGGAATGTAATTGCGAGGAACATGGTAAGTGCTGCACCCAAAGATGAAAGAACATCAATTAATTGTCATTATTAATTAAAGGGTGTTTCCATGGGGTTGAAGTAGAGCCTCCCCAAGGAATATAAGGTTCTTCATGAGGCTTATCTGGAAAGAACCTCCCAAGTGTTGAAACTAAACACTAGAGGAAACTCCAAAAGAGTAAGAGAACTAAGCACAATCAAGAAAAACAATGGTAAAAAAAAAATGCTTACCAACATATCCATTGCGTATTAGGAAACGAAGGAACTTAGTCGGCTTGAAATTCATCTTCATAATGAAAAATGATTCTATCATGTCAAAAACTGGCATTGCAAAAATCTACATTGCACAAACATAGCGTTTATTAATTAAAAGAAATAAAAACGCTGCTCAAGGAAGCTTTATATCAAACATATATAGTGATTAATGAATTAAAGAATGTTATTTGAAAAAAAAAAAAATTGTACATGAAATTCAACCCTGACATTGATTTTCTAAAAACAAAAAGTTATATATGTGGCAACTGAACTAGATTTGAAAACAATCAGTAGAAATGAATTTTGCTTACACTTGATGCACAAACTTCATAATAGTATTTTCCTAGTGAATCATACCTGGTAACTACCAATGACATGAATAACAACGAACATGTTAGCAGTTGCAATGAGCCACTTGGGCTTCTCAAGCGATATGAGGATGTTATCCTCAACATCCTTTCCAAAAACCCTATAACCAACCATGGAAACAGGGAAATAACACAAGGCCACCACTATATAGGCCACAATTACACCTTTCCACATAGGTTTCTTGGAGGGCTTCTCAGGTGTAGAAGGTATGGATGCTTGGATCTCCAAGACCACATTATGTCCAGCATAGGCAAAAGCTACATCACCCAAAGCAGAAAAGAAGCTAAACACACTTCCTGTTGTGGTTGAAGCCCTTGGACCATATTGCACATCTGGTTGAACACCCTTGTTAGCTGAAGCTACCCAAGCAATAGTAGAGTAACTGTGGAAACAATTAGACAGGGTGTCAAACATTTGCATATAAGAATAAGTTTAATAAGTGTAGTCTTTCTACTTTTAAAATACGGAATAAAAAAGTAATTCAGGAATTTATCTATTATATTGTTGATGTGACACACTTTCAAAAGAAAATTTGTAATAGTTCAAAATTTTCCAGGTAACATTTTAGCATTTCTCAAATAAAACTTTAATAGTAATGACTTTGGGGTGGAATTCTCTTTGGTACTTTGAAGGTTTATGGTTGGTTACTAACTTACTATGATCTTAAAGTATATTCATTGATACAAGTGCATATTTCAAAGTAAACCCCAAGAATCATATGAAATTGTTCTTAAAAGAAGATAATACCTCAAGGACATGGCAGCCGCGGCAAAAGAGATACCGGTGATTGAATTGAAACTGGGGAGGTGGGAAAGAACAAATTGAACTGATGCAAAGATCATGATGAAGTAGGTGGTTTTGATAGATTTGCATCCAGGGCATGATATATCATGAATCTTCTTGAGGGAGTTCCCACCAGTGATCATATACACTATGTTCACACCAATTTCCACCATTAGTTGTTGGGGCACCACAATCCAAAGGCCTAGCTTTTCTCCAAAAGCATGCTGACCCAACTCATGGTACCTATCAAACCTCTTTCCAGGCACTATCTCGTGCATTTCCACCATTTGCCATAAGGTATACAGAGTGATAATCCATGACAAAACCATTACAGCAACACCAGGACCCCTAAAATACACACAAACCCACCTCAGTACCATAGTCACAATCATCATCTCATAATGTCAAGCCTAAAATAGAAGATGTTCTAACTACTTAAAAATTTAAAACACTATATCACCTTTATATGTATATAAACCCGATTGTTTATATACTTTATATATGTAAACTTTAATACATATATCAGATAAGATGTGAAACATGTAAACTATTCATAAAAATATTATTTGAGCCTATAGCATCGGCTCCATGGTAATTGTTTTTTACCACCGGATTGTTTATATACTTTTATATATGTAAACTTACACACATGTATCGGATATGATGTGAAACATTTGAACTATTCATAAAAATATAATTTTAGTCTATAGCATCAGCTCCATGATAATTGTTCTTTACCATTAGGCCAAGATATCAATCAAATTTTTGATTTTACAAGTTGAACCAACAAGAACCCATGTATAGTTTGTATAGTTAAAATTCGACATACCATCCAAGTTGAGACATGGCATAAGGGAGACCAAGGACTCCAGCGCCAACCATGGCAGTTACATTGTGGAAAGCAGAGTACCACCACTTTGCATTCCTTGATTTGGTGATGGGAAGCCAGTCATCAAGATTTTTCACATTCTTTGATACTTCCTCCTTCTCTGGATTCTGAGGTTCCATGTTTGTTGTTTTGTTTTTTGGGTTGTGTTGTGAACAAATCCAATATTAGTGTCAGTCAATGATAAGAGATCCAAAAATTCCAAACCCAATGTCAGGGTGTGTTACGTGTTTGGTAGGAAGTGTTTTTGTTTTTGTATTCAAAACAATATAAAAACAATTTTCAAAAAAATTGAAATTAAAACTAGTTTTCAAATAATAAATTTTATATTATATGTGTTTGACTCCAACTTTTAAGAACAATTTTCAAAATACTATGGAAAAAAAAATGGTTGGGAGGCCATTTCTATTTTTAAGATTTTTTTTTTTTTTTTTAAGTTTACAGAAAATAACGTATGGAATATGTATATTACATTTTTTTTTTTAATAATAAGGGAATAGATATCATGTACATTTAAAAAAAAAATTATTTATATAATGATAAGTTTCTAATTTGAAGTGTCAGAAATTTTTTTGTGATAAAGATAAGCTCCTTAATTTTAAGAGATAGAAGAGTTTCGACAAATCTGTATATTACATTTTTTTTTTTTTTAATAATGATAAGGGAATAGATATCATGTATTTTTTTTTTTTTGTTTTTTTTTTTTTTTGTATAATGATAAGTTTCTAATTTGAAATGTGAGAATTTTTTTTTTTGTGATAAAAATAATTTCCTTAATTTTAGAGATAGAAGAGTTTTGTATAAATTTGTATATTATATATATTTTTATAATGATAATGGAATACATATCATGTACTTTTTTAATATTTTTTATTTATATAATGATAAATTTCTAATTTAAAGCGTGAGAATTTTTTTTTGATAAAGATATGCTCCTTAATTTTAGAGATAGAAAAGTTTGGACAAATCTATGGGTCCACTATTTTCAATTTATTTACAATTGAAAAATATGATACAATTTTCTTAAAACTATATTTAGAGAACATTCATCAACCAAACAATAGATTTAAGCATGAGACCCACCCTTTTATAATTTGTAAAACAAATATTTAAATTCTCATACTAAATAGGCCCGTAATTATTAAGATTCCCGAATTCCAAGATCTTGAATTGGAAGGATCTATTACACACACACACACACAAAAAAAAAAAAAAGAACATGGAGCCTCAGAATTTAGAGGAGGAAGTATCAAAGAATGTGAAAGATCTTGATGACTGGCTTCCCATCACCAAATCAAGGAATGCAAAGTGGGGTTGTAATAGATCCTTATAAGGGCAAACATTAAGAGTTAGTTTCCTTCTAGGTAACTTAAACGTCCTTCAATATCGTGTGATCAAAAAACAAAATGAATATCGTGTGATCAAAAAATAAAACAAAATGAGAGAGTGTAATTAGTGTGTGTTTGTTTCTAAAATAAAAAATAAAAATAAAAATAAAATAAAAAAGTGCTTCAATTGCATGGGACTAAGTCATGTACGCATAGCACACTTCTAAAGCTGCCAAACTTTCATGACAAAAAATGGATCTATTTCAAAGCCATTTGATCTGTTGTCAATCAAAATAATCTTCTTCTCTTTTAGAAGAATCACAATAATCCTCTAGAGTTGTCATATAACTCCACCATTAAATTCATAAAGTTTTTATCTACATATTTTAAAATTAAATTGATTGAATTTTGTGACATTATAAATAAATAATTTAAACATATATAAATAGTGATATATAATCAAAAATATTTTTTAAAAATAAATTTTAATCCGCTCATTTCAAAACGAATGGATAAAATTTAGGAACATGGAGTTACCTACAAACTTTAGAGGATCTTTTTTTTTTTTTAAGAAGAAATTTAGAGGACTTTAATCGCCTAATATCCTAATTTAAAAGGCTTTCAATAATGTAACATTAAATATATTTTAAATTTTACTAATATTTAATTTATTTGAACTTTTAAATGGATCTATTTGAAATGTAGACCAAAGTCGGTTATGATTCTGAGAATCTGAGTTGTTGAAGGAATTAGTCAAGCATCTTCATGTAAAATGTAAAAATTCCTAAAATCTAGTACCAAAAAAAATCAGGTAGTTGTGAGGTCTGACTGTTTGAGTAATTGGGTATTCCGGTATAAACACAAAATGTGTGTATGAGCAAATTGTTTCAACCAAAGAAACCAACTCTTTGAAGTTTTGGGTAACACTTGCGTGACTGACATTTGGCTTTAAGGCTATAAACGAGCCGAGTTTTGTCGAGTAGTGCATGTTCAAACTGAGCTCATCAGGAAAAATCAAAAGGTTGAGGTTGGCTTGAGCTTATGACAAGCCAAAAAATAGTGTTTGAGTTTAAACTCGTGGGAAAGCCAAAAAGCTTAAGATTGGCTTGGCTTGATTAATTAGTCAAGCCAAACTCAAGCTTAATATCAAACTCAAGTCAAGTTTTTGAGCTTGAGATTTAAAAAAAATTATATTATTAAATGCTTAAATCTCTAAAATTAAGAAAAATGAAAAAGAAAATAGTATATTCATTTTATTATGCATCTAGTCTTACTTACGATTAGCTATCATTCAAATTAATAATTTACATAATTAAATTCATTTATTCATCATTTTTTGTCTACAACTTCAGCAATGGTTCAAAAAACAATTTTTACATTCACATTAAATAGTGAAGGACTAGAAAAATACTTGTTTGTAATTATTATGAATGAGTAAATACTAACATATTTCATAACTTTACTTTAGATGATTGATAAGGAAGGATCATATGTGGCCTACTTAATTATTTATTTATTTTTAAATATAACTATAGTCTAAAATAGTTTTTGATCAGTTTAAAGGGAAGGAAAAAATTAAGACAATATAGGTAGTGGTCTCATGTTGGCCATGTTATTATTAAGACATATGTAATGAGTATATTTAGCTAACATATATAAACTTATAAATGAGTCTATGCTTGAATTGTTGTGTATCAAGCCTAATAGATCCGAGCTTGTTCGTAAACAAATTTTTTTGCTTGGGCTCGGCTTGTTTATTAAGTGAGTCTAAAATTATGGATCAAGCTTGACTTATTTATAAACAAACAAATATGAACACACTTTTTATCAAGTCGAGCCTGAGTTGTTCATGATTGACTCAGTTCATTTACAGTCCTATTTGGCTTTAAAAGGCATGGCAGGCACTTGATGCCATACATAAGATCAGTGAAACAAACAAAGACAAACATGAACAATTTTTTTTTTTTTTTTGGTTTTTGGTTTACATTTAGGAAACTAATACCTCCTAAAGAGACTTCCAAATAAATTAAATACTAACAGCTTAATGCCTATAATCTATCAATAAAACTCAACCTAATCAGTTAATCCAAACTCATTTATTTGAATAAATAGAATATATCTCTATCATTATATATTATCCAATACTAATTAAAATAAATTAGGAATTTAACAATTGTGGAGGGACGAGGATCCAAAGCAATTAAACAAGTGGTCAAGGTCATTTCCCAAGAGTTAAAATCCATAAGATGATCTAGGGCGGAGATCCCACGACTTGAAGAGAAGTTGGGGTAACTCACTTGATGAGGATTTTGAGGGCATACTCCAGACCTCGGAGGGACAAGCACTAGTGGTATAAAGGGCATGGAGCTAAACCACCAAAAGGGAAAATTGACTTGGCACGGAACACGAAAAGGATGAAGAAGGAAGGATGTAGAAGCTATCCCCTCCACATTTAATACAATACAATCACTTCTCTGGCTGTATTGATGAGGAAGTGACCATGAATAATGGTGGCACAACTAAGATTTTAATGTAAAACTTACTGGTATGTTCCAAATGGGACAAGGATTCTAGGAATATGATCACAACCCTCCAAGTGTAGAATCCAGATGCATTCAAGCTAGATATATAAAGCAAGATAGAACATCTGGAATAGGGGGAGGGAGAAAAAGGAGGAAAAAAAAAAATGAAAGAGAGTTCATTTGTTTTGTAGCATCATCCTCTGACTAGACCCATGGACCAGCACTTGTTTTTAAATCAATTTCCACGTTGAATATTAATGAGACTGATGCCACTTTTTTCTTAATACTAAAGACAATGGCCTTTTTTATTTTGGTAGCGGGTATTCAAAAGTAGACTTGACATCCCATTTCTAAAGAAATTAATTGTGATAACAAGTAGCAAACCCATCAATTAACGCCCAAAGTTGTTGTTTCGCTTTTTTGCCCGCCACAATAATATTATTATTAATAATAGTAATAAAGCTTTTAGCTTCATCAAAATTATTCAAAGGTTTTTTTTTTTATTTTCCCCACTTTTATTTACTAGTGAGGAAATTTTAGAAGTGTTTATTTGCTAGTACTAACTTACCATACAATTTCGTCTCAAAATAAATAAATAAATAAATAAAATTAATAACATGATTACTGATTTAGACTGGAAAACCATATGGGTCCTTTTAACCATAGTGGAAGCCCGANTGATTGAGGAGTACCTTCATTACTAGTTTCCCACTGTAACCAAGGCAGTACAACCCCATCCATTTCAATAGGAAGAGAATTAGATACTGCCGGACTATGAAGAGTTTCTGGCTTTACAATTACTCCTATAGATGAGCTAGTATCGCTCCTTTCTCCATCAAGAGATGAAATGTCTGTTGTATCTTCAACATTAGAAATGAAGTCCTCAATATACTTCTCTGCCTCCTCAGTCAATCGCTTTGACATCCTACTTCGGTCATTACTCCTCTGGCAAAACATATATCAAATAAAAAGTTAATAAAGTCTATAAATTTTACCCTCAGAAGAGAGGAATATTATTTTGAAACAATCAAACTACTGTCAAAAGACTTGAGACATAAATGCAACCCTACTACAGTGCAAAAGAGAGTACCCTTCTGGCTCGTGCAGGTTTTTCTACAGCATTTTTCTTTGGATCAGGAAGCAATTCCTTTTTCTTTGTATCAGGAAGCATTTCCTTCACAGTCTTAGACAGCCCCCTACCACGTTGCTCCTCCAATACTGTTTTAGCCAATAGATCTTGTTTACGCTTCTCTGACTGTGAAGTCACATAATAAGATCCATCAGTATTCAGAAATTTCTTCAAAAGATGAGTCTCAAGAGCAACTTGTTGGATGCAACACTCAAATCAAATTATATATTCTCTAACAAGCAATTCCATACTATAGAACCCAAAGAAAATGGCTGGTGTGTGTGCGTGTGTGTGTGTGTGAGAGATAATTATCTACCCTGAATAACAGACATCATGTGTTGTCTTCATTAGCTAGTTAAAAAGTAATTTAATCGGTTCTTTTTCATGTCAAAGGCAACCCTAAAAGACAAATCGAATTATGGCATCAGTTTAACAAAGCTGATACATAAAGCAGTTTAGTTTCACAACTTACTAAAACACATCAAATGAAGGCATCAGTTTAACAGTTAGAAAGTTGGGAAAAACCAGTATTACTTTCCCAATTAGTCCCACAAATGATCAAAACACTGCAACTCAAGCTTAGAAAGTTGTGCCAATTTATTTAAACATTCAACAAGATAACATATATATGTCAATAAATTAACAATATTTAATATTCATAAACTGACAAAAGGATACATGCAACTACACCATCCTAAATACCAGCTAAGGCTAATTAATGGACAACCCACAAATGATCAAAATACTGCAACACAAGCTTAGAAAGCTGTAAATTAAAATCAAACATTCAGCAAGATAACATTTTTATGTCAAAATTAACAAGATTTAATTTTCATAAACTGACAAAAGGCTACGTGCAACAACGCCCCATAAGTGAAAGCTGGAAAGATTTTTGCAGGTCAAAAACAATGAAAGAAAGAGTGTCCAATGGTTTCTTTTTGTATATACAAGAGTACTACACCAAGGGGTGAAGTTACCATCACCATTAAAATAGATTGAAATACCTGCTCCAATTTGGTGGAGTAATTCCTTCTGATTGAAGAGACGGCCTGAAGAACATCAGAATCATTGGACTGCATGCAATCCCCACTTGCTGAATCAGAGGTTTTTGTTTTCACCATTGCCTGCATAACTTGCAAGGAGCACTAGTGAGTTTCTGTAAACATAACAAAGATTCAACCAAATTCACAACTAAAGATATATTGACAAGTTCTACATCACACTAAAGTTACTGACTTGTTCGAGTTCCATCTTGATCTCCTCCACAGCATTTCTAAGTTCATTTCTCATTACTGCATACAGACCACTGTTAACATCATCCTCAGAAGGGTGCTCAGCCTGATGGGTGAAAAGGATGAGAATAGTTAGGGCCCATTTGGTAACGTTGTTTAAGTGTTATGGAAATGCATGTAGGTAAAAAAGTGTTGTGAAAATACATATTGTGTTGTTTAAACAACGAAAACTGTTGTCTAAACAATACAACCAAACGGCCCCTTAGTAACTGACATAAAAATACAATTTTATTTTCCCTTTTGGTCTAAATAAAAATATACAACTAACTGATGTTATTGTATAACTGCCATTTTATGCAAAATAATCAACCTTTTGTGCATAAACTGCCCGTATTGTCTTCTCAATCCCACTTCTACTGGAACGACCATCCCTTCCTTCATCATCAGTAAGGACCGAAGACTGGCTCTGAAAGATCCACAGACATTGTTTTAAATTCAACTCAGATCAAGTCTGATGAGAAAATCTTTAAACAATGTTAAATAGGATTTAAAATATAGGTATGTACAGCTCTATACCCAAGCATCAGAACCTGTCTGTAAACATCTTTATTATAAAACTCCAAGCCCCTTTTTCTCCCCACCATTTTCAACATAGATAAACAAGAGTAATAACACTATAAGCCATAAGAGAAGAAAGAGTCTTACAGAATAGCCATCATGGGACTTCAAATCTTTTTGACTAAAAGACCTTCTCAATACTTGTCTTTGATTTGAAACTGCTGGTCGCACCTGTTTGTTTCCACTAACAACATTCTTCGGATTAGCACGATTGCTAGAATTCTGAGAATGGTCTAGATCACTCTGTTGTTCAAAAAACCATAAACAAGTCAGATGTTTTCTCCACCTTCACCCATAGCTAGGACGAAGTGCACGCTCTTGATTAGCAAAGTAATAATGATAATGCATAACCTCTGCCACCAATAAAACTATTTGCCCATGAAACTTGCTACCAGGTATTCCATAAATGTCCTTAAACAATTCATCATTTTCGATAGCAAAGAGCATATATACAGAAGTTGAACAAAACCCATTATAAGTTTCATATAGAAAAGCATTCCAATGCAAGACTAGAATGCAACAGTAAATTCTCATAATTACATTATGAGAGGAGGTCAAAGCCTATAACTTATCACCTCATAATCCTAATAACTATGAAGTATGAACCCGCAACATATTATGAGTATTAGATAGCTCAACTCAACTACGTCTCGTCCTTCATTAAGTGACAAGAGATCAAATCCCAGTCATGTAAAAAAGAAAGCCATTGGCGTCTTGTACTGATGATAAAGAACAATAATCATAAAACGAACACCATAACATTGTAATTGTCACTCATTCGGATGTACCCGATAACCATTATAGTACGTTAACCCCATTTTGCACATCACATTATTTGCAGTAAATTTTCAAGCAAAGACAATTATGTGTACACATTATATGACTGTATTAATGCATATAAAAACACAGAAAATTAACTCAAACCAAAGCATGTAGTTATGAAGCTAGAAATTAATCAATTATTAAAATCAAATCATTCAATTTCAAATTCCAAAAGGAAAGAAAATTTCACCTCCGAATCGCTAATCTGATACCGAACCACCGAAACTGAACGACGTCGTCTCGGATTACTTTCCGAAACTACCCTTCCTCCGCCGGAATTATTACGCACACTGCCCCTCCCATCTCCGCCACTCGCAGCTCTCGCGCTCTGCCTTGACACCGACCTCCCTCGCCTCTGCGACGCCGCCGACGACGAAGATTTCAAACCTCCGGTTACGTCGTCGGAGATTCTCTTAGCCGAGGAGCGTCCCCGATCGCCGGAGGAGTCGAAGAACTCGATGGCGAGGTCGTCGAGGCTGATCTCTGGGAACCCCGAGCCACGCGTCGTGTTGACGAACTTCCCTCTCGGCGCCGGAACTACGACGTCGTCGAAAGTATCGGAACCGATATAGTTCGGGTGAGAGAATCGGCTGAGACTGCGAGAGCGGCGGTGGTGAGCTGCGGCGGAGGTGGAGGAGTAGCTGCGGTTGGAGGAGGCGGCTGCGGAGTCATCGGTGGAAGATGACGTGGCAGCTCCGATCGAAGTTCTCTTCGTCGTGGATTTGAACGCCGATGTCGCCATTATAGATAGGAATCAAAAACCGTAATTACAGTGATTTTTAGGGTTTTTTAGAATTAAATAAATAAAATTAGAGAATTTGAGCATTTAATTTGAATCCAATTTTAGAGAGAGAGAGAGAGAGAGAGAGAGAGAGAGCTTTTGAAGTTGAAGTTTTAGAGAGAGAGAGAGGTTGTAATGTTATATTTGATTTGGCGGAGAGATCGAACATTTGGAAAAATTTAAATTAAACCGAGCTGTTATTGGTGGAGAAGAGGGAAGAGACTTGATTGGACTGTAATGGGTCTGATTTTCGCTCCATATTACGGCGTTGCCATTTTAACGTTTCATTGTAGGTACTTTATTTGTCAACTGGGTCCATTCTCGTCTATTGTGACGGCGTTATACCAACGCCTTAAGTATTCGTTTTAAATTAAGTTTTTAGCAACATATCCAGTGGGACATTCTCCATCGAGACCAATTAAGAAAAAGAGCTTACTCTTCTAGCTAAAACATGGGTCACAAAATCAGTCCGCTGCCCTACATGAGAAAAAAAATGAGATTTAAGAGATCTCATTATAGACATAATGTTTTTAACAAAGTGACCAATGGGGGAGAGATTTGAGCCTCCCTTGGAGAGAGACTATCATAAGTTTCTACTTAGTTGTAGATTGTGACAGACTATTCGTTACTTTTACATGAATCATTTTTTTTTTCCTCCACAAATTAGAGTTTGCTACATTAAAAGTTGTGTGTGTGTGTGTATATATATATTGTATTACTAGATTAAATTTCTCCCTAAAAATTATTGGAGGGTGGGTGGGATAAATTACTATTATACAATTGAAGTCTTTTTATTACATCCGTAAAAACCAGATTTGAATTCCTAGCCCAACGAGTGGATGGATTTAGGCCCAAAAAACCCAAAACAATGAATATGTAAAGAGTGGGTTGAAAAACTAGGCTCTAATTAATTAAACAACAAGTTAAGTAGATCTTGATGACAAAATAGTAAAAATAAATAAGTTTGAACTAAAGAAAAATGCCTTCGGCAAAATTCGAGAAAATTGTTTCTTCTGTTCTTAAGTAGGGTTACAAGTCTGATTCTAAATTGCTACAGTGTTTCTTTCTTAATTTTTTGATTCCCCTCCTCACTGCCTCCCCACTTCTTTTATACTGTCTTTCCTTTTCATCTCCACCTTCCACGTGTATGTCAGATGGTTCGTGTTGATACTTATCCCATCAGCACCTTCCATAAGTCTCCATGTAGTAGCTGTAAGGCTAAAAGCCACTATTCAGGTATCACCTCCACATTAATGCGGTCAGAGAATTAGCTACAGGGCATTTAATGCGATGGCAACAACTTTCTCCTAAGATATTTCAAGACACTTCCTTGTCCCAAGTTCCCATAGTGCCTATCCGTATCAACTGAGTGTTCCTGAGACGATTCCCCGAACAACAGGTCACCTCTACAAACCTCAACCTTGGTTAGCCGAGGAGGCTCTCATCCTCGACACAACCCTCCGGACTATTATAATAAAAAATGACTTCTTCACTTGCCAATAGGGGCTCTTTTAACAAAGTTTCCCCTCTTCGGACACCATCTGTCCATAGCTTGGGCCTTAGATTCATTCTATACATAAATAATGGGTTCCAGGGCCCAATGCTCCTACAACATCTTTTCTTAATGTATATATTATCTTAAATCTTTGAAAAAAAAAAACATTTTAAATCCTATAGTTTAAGAGTATTACAAATTAAATCATATAATTTAAAATAAGGTAACAAATTAAATTACGAAGTTTTAAAAAGGTAACAAAGTAAAACTTTAGATTGTATTAAATACAAAAGAAAATGTTGTTCCACTTAAATGGGCTGAGATTTAATTTATTACTTTTTAAAATCTCAAATATTAATTTGTTGCTTTTAAAATCCTAAAATTTAATTTGTTATTTTATTTTATTTTAAATCTCAAGATTTAATTTCTTATATCATCATTCTATAAATAGGGTTTAAAAAATAATTTGTCAAGTCTTTTCATTCAAGAGGACAAAGAGTTTATAATTTGAACCAAGTGACTTATATTTTTGTACTACTCATAATAATCTTCATTCTTCTTTAAAAAAAAAAAAAATTGTTTTGGAATGGGAGTTACTGGTGTTACAATCAAGTGGTCAACTAATTCAGTTCTTTCTGTTGGATTAGAATCATATATTTAAAATTGTTGTCTTGCCTGTTGTAACATACCCTTGATCCTATTTCTTTTGACTCAAAAATAAAAAATAAAAAATAGTGCATAGAAGAAATGAAGATCAATTTTTTACACTATTAATGCCATTATTATTATTCATTTATAGTAAATCATATGTCAATATTTTACAGCATAACTCTCATTACATGTACAGTCAAACCCAACTCAACAACGGTAAAGAATCCAATCTTAAATTCTCAATTACTTCATGATTGACTCTCAATCTCTCACGTTCACCGGTGGATTAATCAAAGATTAAAAAAAAAATCGGAATTTACTGCTTTTAAATAATTGACACTGTAGAGAAAGGGGTCAAATTTTAGGAGGTGAACAAGAGTTTTTCTTGAATTGAACTCCTCAAAATATTTTCTACCAAAAAAAAAAAAAAAAAAAAATATTAAAATAGCCTTACGTACCCCTTGAATAACGCAAATGGCTTATTTAGAATTAGAACCTAAACTGTTAGAAATTGGAATTTTGTAAGGTTGGTTATGGTTGTACACAAATTCACATGCCTCATGCCTTCCCTTTGGTTAAAAAGGGTTTTGTAAGGTAAGCGATCTAAGTCAGTCAGGTTATATTTCGCATTCAAATTGACATCATACTTTCCACGAATTTATAAAAAATAAATAAATAATTGACATGATACTAAAACCATTTTCTAATTTCTATTCCAACCATTCGTATTGATATGTCAATTGTGCCTTATAAATGCTAATTTACATTTGATTACGATTCAATTACTGTAATTCCTGAAAGTAGTTCTTCTCAATAAAATGCTTAATAACTCTGCAAATTTGGGGGAAAAGAAAAGAAAAGAAAAACGTCAATTTACTGATAAATTGAAGTGCTCACGGATTGTTGACTTTATCTTTCATAAAGCACAGAAAGTTGCCGAAATGATCTGTAGAGGTTTCCCGCTGCATCACGACTGTAAAACGCATTGCATTAATAAAATTTAATCTGTACCACACACTTTAAATCAAAAATAAGCTTTGATTTCATATCTAGACTAAAATGCACGGTCTTACACTTCTTTTAGAACAGCTGTAAAGAACTTAAAAACCCAAGCATCATTGATATCTGACCACATGACGATTAAGAAGAAAGTGAGACAATGTGTTCAGAAATATCACAGAAACTCCATAGTATTTTCATAACCGAGAATGACCATTTCATAACGAAATTCCTATTCTCTCCAAATAGAAAAAATGATTTTTCAAATAACATGACCCGTGCTCCATAAGCAGATAATCCAAACGAGTTGAAGTTTTGGCTGATTGATTGAAGCCTTGCTCAGCCTCATTTAGATGTACACATTAAGACAAGCAAAGACTGAATAATGACATGAAGTTCACGAACCATTCCGTGCATTTCCTACGTCCATGTACCTAATTTCTTTTTGTTGCTTTACTCTGTTACAGACCAACTCTACAAAATTTTCTGCACATGATTGCCGTATATTCACTATCCCATCGAATATTCCCACTTATTTTCTTCTTTGCATTCCCTCCCGGATTACCATAATCCAAGCACAATTCGCTTATATTTATTCCCACTTATTTTCTTCGCTTATATTTATTCCCACTTATTTTCGTCTTTGGATTCCCGCTTGGATTACCCAGCACAATTCGCTTATATTCTAAGACGCTTCTAAATGACTTCTCATAGCCATCATTTCAACATCATACTATCTTATTTGTTAAAAGTGGGATAAAAATTTAAAAATTAAATTATTTTAATTGGTAAAAGGTGAGGGAGAATTTAAAAAAAGAAAAAAGAAAAAAAAGGAAGAAGCTAAACTCATGAATGACACTTAGGAATCGGGTTCGGTAAAGGAGCGAGTAATATATCTTCAGAATATTATAGCAAAACACACGCAAGCATGTAATATCCAAACACCACTTCCTCAGAGAAAAGGTGAAGACCTAATCCATCATTACACTGGTCCTAATTCACATCTAGAGATAAGACTTGGTTGAACACCACCAAGTAGTTCTTGAAAAAACCATTTTATTCTCACTAGCCGCCCTTTACCACCCATGCCTTATACACTCGCATAGCTGCTGCAGAGAAAAACACAAACTACAAACTCACAAGACGTTGCCGTCTTCACTTGGATGCAACATGGACAATCAGGTCAACCGCACTTGGATGCAACATGGACAATCAGGTCAACCACACGTGAGCTGCAAATACCCATAAAAAGTGCAACATAAGCAACACATTCACCATGCTTCTCCAATTTTTTTCCCTCTAATTTGCCTCAAAAGAAATGAAACTACAATACACCAATATGGGACACTTTGTTTTTTTTTTTTTAAATATTTTAATTAACACACTGGACACGTATGTTCTGTGATCTATCCAAGAAGGAAATTGAGTGAATACCTGTAACCCCACTCGTTGTCATACCATGACACGAGCTTAACAAAGTTATCATTCAAAGCAATTCCAGCCTTTGCATCAAAAATACTTGACCTGAACGGTTAAACAAACAATCAATAATTTGGTAAATTTCATTGAAAAATGCAGCAGATGAGATGCAAGGGAACAAAGTGTTCCCTCTATTAATGGGACAAGAAAATAAAGATTGAAGATAAGATCATAGAAAAAGGCCCAATAAGATCAGATATCTTTTCCTAAACAGGTCAGTTTCATATTCCAGTTGTGGGACAGGCCATTAAAAAGATATGTACATTATCTATACCTGCTGTCACCAATAAAGTCGGTGGAAACCACGTCATCCTCGGTGTAACCCAGGATTCCTTTCAATTTCCCCTCAGACTCCTCCCTGAGAACCACCCAAAATCAAGAGATACACAAGATGAGAAACCCCTCACCACACAATTGTCAGAAGATAAAGCAGCTTAACATTAATCACCACGTGTCCCCACGGTTCACATGGCAATAACACGTACCACACAAACAAAGATACTAAAGCATATAGCACAAAATCATTCACCGCCCTTACTTGATAGCAGCTTTAATTTCATCATAGGTCGCCCCCTTCTGCAGCCTCACAGTGAGGTCAACCACTGAAACATCTACGGTAGGAACACGGAAAGCCATTCCAGTTAATTTCCCATTCAATACAGGCAACACTTTTCCAACAGCCTTCACGTAAAAGAGAAATGGAATTAGTACTTCAAATATGATAACCCAAATACAGATCAACCAAAACCGTACACAATACAAATTGTTAGAGCCTAGAGGGTATAACTACAACTTAACACAGAATGATAAAGTTCCATACCTTAGCAGCTCCTGTGCTGCTAGGAATAATGTTGAAGGAAGCAGCTCTTCCACCTCTCCAGTCCTTGCTAGATGGCCCATCAACAGTTTTCTGGGTGGCTGAATCAGAGAGTTTAAAAAAATGAAATCAAAATTAATAGATGAAGCAAATTCCTGAATAATAGCTGAGGAAACTGACAATAGTAGACCCACCAGTGATGGAGTGAACAGTAGTCATGAGACCCTCAACAATGCCAAATCTATCATTAATAACCTGCAAAATTGATACAAGATAAATTAAGATAATAAAATGAATTCTAATGCAACTAGTGCCAAAGTTGGACAGTATTGCGTAAAATGAAGTGTGAGATAATTTGATAGAAGAACCTTTGCAAGAGGAGCCAGGCAGTTGGTAGTGCAGCTAGCATTGGAAATGATGTTAAGCTCAGGCTTGTATTCATGCTCGTTGACACCCACAACAAACATGGGAGCATCCTTGCTTGGGGCTGAGATGATGACCTTCTTTGCACCACCCTAACAATCAAACCAAGCCAACTCAAGTAAGATAACGGCATCAAGGCCACACTATATTGAGAGAGATTATAAACTTGAAAAATGAAATATAAGACCAATATTGGGCGGGCTACAACAACAAATGCCAAAATGATTTACATTGACTAAACGACATGTAGGGCTGTAAGTGAAGAGAGCTGATTATAAACAACTCAGGTTTCACTCAAGAAAAGACATGTTTGTAGTTGTTATTTGGCAAGTGAACCAAACTAAAAAGCCCATGTTTAAACTCGGACTATTAGATAATCCAAGCTCACAGATGATAATAATGTTTATATGTCTATGTATTCATGTAGATATCTTGTAACTGGAAGTGTAAGATTGTAAATAAGCTCATCAGAGATCAAATTATATTTACAATTTATTTATAATACAAATAGTCCATCTTAATACTAAAAGGTTAGTAAATCTAATTTTTTATTAGTTCTGAAACAAAAATAATTCTATCTAATTAACTCAAATAATATGATCTCAATTATAATTTGATTATCAATTATTAGCTTAGACTAATCAAGGTATGATCATTTTTAATCGTGGTGTTTCCTATAAATAAGGAAATAATAAGTCAATTAAGTAGATTTTAAACAAGCTCACACTTGTTTGACAAAAAATTGAACCAAGTTTAAGCATGTAATTTAGCTTAGTGATGATCTTGAGCTCAGCTAGTGTTCGAAATAAAATTAAATGAACAAATTATGACATGTAGTATTTGGCTCAGCTCTAATTATGTGCTACAAATGATGGGAGATGGCATAGTGAGGGGGTGGTTTTTGCAAAAGTAGGTTGGAATGAAACTATAAACAAAAATAATATGATAGAAGAGTGGCAGTGGCAATGACAATGACAAACCTTCAAGTGAGCAGCAGCCTTTTCCTTGTCAGTGAACACTCCAGTGGACTCTACAACTATATCAGCTCCGTACTCGCCCCAAGGGATCTCCTCTGGGTTCCTACAAATCGTTCAAATGGCATTTACAACCATAATCCACCAACACATTTTCACTAATATAAAGATGTATCGATTACAATCGCATTCATTTATCACAGAGAGTTTAGAAGAGTACCTGACACCAAAGACAGTGACGGCCTTCTCGCCAAAGAGAAGAGTCTTAGAGTCCTTAACCTTGATATCATGATGCTTCCACTGACCGTGAACTGTATCATACTTGAACATGTAGGTCTACCCCACACAAAACACACAAGGAAAAACCAAAAGAACCCCATTAATCAATACATACAGAAAATGCAAATAACTCCTAGGATCACTATCAGTTTATAATTTATAGTTCTCAGGTATTAAATACCACGGCAAAAAAAAAGAAATACACACACACCCCAAAATAACAACATGTGCATTTATGTGTGCGTTTGTATAAGCAGTGTTTTGAGTTTAAAATGAGCGTTTGTAAAAAAGCTATGAGGAGTTGTGGTTGCAAAACAGAGCTTTGGATTTTAAAAACGCTGCTTAAAGCTCCCAAAACGTCTAACCAAACAGACCCTATATATGGATGTCTATTACTACTAGCAAATCTCATAGTTTCCAACTAAAACTGAGAAGCTATGAATTTTTACTATTTACAGGTAAAAAAAATTTTTTAGAGCTAACCAAAAAATTTTATATCATCCCAACTAAAATAAAACCATCCAGAGCAAACACACACACACACACACAAAATATACACACACACACACACACATATATATATACTATATATAAGAGGATTTCCCCTTTTATGGGTTCAAAAATACCCTCATTAATAAAAAGTAATTTCATTTAGAAATAGGGTCATAAACATCAAATAACAAATTTCATTTTAAATTCAAAAATAGAATTCCTAAAATTAAAATTAAAGATTTTTTTCCCCTTGCCGTTATAAAAGAAATTACAGTTACTGCCTATCTCTAGAGGTCATCCTTTTTATTTGTTTGAAAATAAATAAATAAATAAATATATATATATATATATATGCACGTCTATTACTACTAGCGATTCACACTCACTGAGAAGCACCATTGCTTACTATTCACTGAACGAAAATCTTTATTGTTAACCAAACAATCCTATGAAATCCAAACACATCAAAATAAATACAACGATCGAGATCAAAAAAATTAAAAAATTAAAAAAAAAAAAAAAAAAAAAAACACAGCACTAGACTAAGCAATGAACCATATAATCTCAAAGCTCAAATAACAATGTCAATTTAATGAACAAAATCCACTGATCCAAAGCCAATACACAGCGATTTCAAAGTAATACCATGTAATCGGTAGTGATGAAAGGATCGTTAACAGCGACGAGTTCAACATCGTCTCTCTGCAGAGCAACCCTGGCAACCAAACGTCCAATTCTTCCAAATCCTGAAAATTTCTCAATTTCACACAAACATTTCCAAAATCCATCAGATCCGAATCGAAGAAAGTGAAAAAAAAAATTCAAAAAAATCAAATCGTTCGAAAATATAGTAAGATCATATACCGTTGATTCCGATCTTGACCTTCCCTGTAATTTAACACAATTAAGAAAAAAAAAAAAAAAAAGCACAGTGAGCATCAGAGATCGTAGCGATTCAATATTCAATGAAATTTACAAAATGAGAAAAAAAGAAAAAAAAAAAAGAAAAAGAAAAGAGCTGAAGTTGTTGTTACCCATGGCTTTGTTGAGAGAGGGAGTGAGAGTTATGAGTGAGACTGTGAGAGTGGTTGAGATTAGTGAGAAGAATGAAGATTTTTAGGGTTTAAATATTAAATATAAAGAGGTGGGGGAAATGGGAGACCGGGTTATACGGTAACGGTGGAGAAATCATAGGGTTCTCTTTATGACTTTATTTGTTTGTTATTTTACTAAAAAAATTTATTTATTTAAAATTATTAAGTCAGTAATTAATTTTTATTTAAAAAAATTTTTAATCAATAATTTCAAATTAATGGCAATTTTTTATTAATACAATAAATTATATTAATTGTCTATAATGTGAATCTTATAATTTTTTGTAACGGTTGCCACGTCACGGTTAGAGAGTTCTAGGCCCAAGGTTACCTGACACCTGAAGTACCAGGTCGGTGGTCCAGAAGTTCTCCTGACAGTGTCTTTTTTGAGCTCATTTGAAAAGGATTCACATCAGGTGTAATACCTAGGTATTGCACCTGGTGCAATAGCTTATCAAAGGCTGAGATTGAAAGTTGAAAAAACAACTTTCAATCTCAGCCATTAAATAAAATATATTAAAAAAGAGTAAAAAAGTTAAAGTTAAAAAGTGAAAAAAATTTAAAAAATTGTGAAGGAAATTGAGGTATTGCACCAGGTGCAATACCCTAGGTATTGCACCTGATGCTGATCCATTTGGAAACCGGAAAAAAGAGAGATTCAGATAAGGTTGAGGTTGAAAGTTTAAAAAATATACTCTTAATTTCAATCCCAACCATTAAATAAAAAAATTTAAAAAGTTAAAATATTAAAGTTAAAATATAAAAATGATAGATATTGATGCGAGTGGGTGTGATGGAATTGCACTCGGTGCAATGCCACCAAATCCAAATCCGAAGAAAATGAATTCCCAGTTCCCGGCTCGAGGTGGACCCATATCTGGGGAAAAATGGGCATTGTCCTTGCTGCTTAATTTACAATCTCTTTTTAAAACTAGATTTTAATAAAGTTATGAGTTTTGTGTTTATGTATATTTTTAAGTAAAATTTGATATTAATAATATCAAATTTTACTTAAATTTTCAAAAAAAAAATGATAAAATATGTATAAAACTCAATTTAAGTTTAACTTGTTTTGTGAAAGCTCAAAACACTAGGACTATTTAAGATTTACCCTTAAGAACCGGTATATATTATAAATTTTCTTTTAATGTTGCCCAAACAATCAAAAGAAAAAAGAGTCATAAGATAATGGGATTGTCATTAACGTTCTTAAAAGAATTTTAAGATTTAATTTCTAAAATCTTATCAATTTATTTTGAAATTAATTAGATAAAGTTTATCATATTGTCAATAATTAAATGAATATTGAAATGATTTGTTTAAATGTTGAGAAATTTGGGGAAAAATGGGCATTGTCCTTGCTGCTTAATTTACAATCTCTTTTTAAAACTAGATTTTAATAAAGTTATGAGTTTTGTGTTTATGTATATTTTTAAGTAAAATTTGATATTAATAATATCAAATTTTACTTAAATTTTCAAAAAAAAAATGATAAAATATGTATAAAACTCAATTTAAGTTTAACTTGTTTTGTGAAAGCTCAAAACACTAGGACTATTTAAGATTTACCCTTAAGAACCGGTATATATTATAAATTTTCTTTTAATGTTGCCCAAACAATCAAAAGAAAAAAGAGTCATAAGATAATGGGATTGTCATTAACGTTCTTAAAAGAATTTTAAGATTTAATTTCTAAAATCTTATCAATTTATTTTGAAATTAATTAGATAAAGTTTATCATATTGTCAATAATTAAATGAATATTGAAATGATTTGTTTAAATGTTGAGAAATTAGTAACATTCAAATCCACTCCTTTTCAAAATTGATTAATTGAATTTTAAAAACTTTGTTACGGAGTTATCCTTCAATCTACTAAGACCCATAATCCTTCGATAGATAATGATAAATTGGTATTTCGAACTACGGTCGGTTCTAGTTATAACTTATAACTCATATAATTTTTAAATAATTTCTCCTTATCCTTAATATGACTAAAAGTATATTACTTTTCATGTGAGAAATTTATACACAATTTGCCCCCATGTTACCAATTTTTAGAGATTAGTGGGTCTATGTGGTCTTCCTTCTCATTGACCTTGTCTACGCCCCATTATCTCCCACCTGTTTTGGTCCTCCGATGATTAGGCCAATGCCTTCAACAATCAATGACCCTCTCTTTCAATTGGGAGCAATGATTATGTCATTTACATAATCAGTGACGCTACCATTCTTTAGGGCACCCTTGTCGAAGCCTTGAGAGATACTTTTCATTCGGTAAACCTAGGCGCATCTTTCTCCTAAACTCAATGGGGTTTGAGAGGACGACAAGTAGAGTGAAATAGAGTATAGTATATTAGAAAATATAAAACATAACACTAATACCATGATAGCATATAAAAACAAATATAAATAAGAAAATAACGATGATAGAGTGAAACAAAAAAAAGAGAAATAATAATATAGAAAATAAATATGGTCTAGTTGTAGATTCCTGCGTCCACAATAGAAAGCCTTCATGACTAATGAAGTGTGTGTCTTCATATTGTATTTTGTGTGTAGGCTCTAAAATGACTTTGGTCGCCAACCATGTTAAACTATTCTCATATGTTATCAAAACTACTTTAAAACTTAAAAAGAAAAGTAGACCTCTCTTGCTATTAAGTAGCGATTAAGATTGGAAGCAATTACGCAATTGATTTTTACCTTTAGGGAAAGGAGTTGTCCACAATATGTCAATAATTTTATTAGGTATATGGCTTATCTTCAATTTGTTCTACCTTACACGGTCACACTACTAGGATAAAATGGAATTACTTGTGAATGGTCCCCTTTAAATCTTTATGGTATTGTGTGTGTGTGTGTGTTTTTATTATATTTATTTATTTTATTTATTTCTTTTTTACTATTGATTAGGGGTGCCAAAATCTAACAAGACCCGCAAATCTGACACAACTAGTCCGTTTATAAACGGGTCATGTTCGTGTTCAACATGCAAACTCGTTAAACTCGTTTAGCTTATAAATGTATTAGCTTTTGTTATTATTGCTTAATTTTTTGTTGTAATAATATGTTTATCATTATATATATGGTTGTAATTGTATTTTAATTTTAGATATATGAGAATTGTTCGTGTTCAACATGCAAACTCGTTAAACTCGTTTAGCTTATAAATGTATTAGCTTTTGTTATTATTGCTTAATTTTTTGTTGTAATAATATGTTTATCATTATATATATGGTTGTAATTGTATTTTAATTTTAGATATATGAGAATTAATAACAAGTTATTTAGGTCAAGTATGACTTATTAATCAAACAGGTTATTAAACGGGTCATTTTTATTGACCTTTACATTACTTGCTAATTAAACGGGTTAAACATGTTATGTCAGGTCGACTTGTTTAATAAACAAGTCGTATTAGGGTTGAGGATTCTTAATATGTTTACTAAACAAGACGGGTTCGGGTTAACCCTGCTATTAATATAGTGATAATGATTGGCCGAATACTCATGGTCTGACACGACACAAATCCAACCCATAAACACAAATTGCCACCCTTACATGGTAAGTAATATACTTTTAATCATTTAAGGATAATGATTGGCCTCCTACTTCTAAAATTATTAGAGGCCCCAATTCATTATAAATTCAAAAGTAACTTGAGGCACTATTTTTTTTTTTTTTGATTAAAAAAAAAAAAAAACCAGACTTGATGTTGGAATTTGTTTGCTAGATCTAAGGAATTACTTTAGTTTGATGTGTTGTTGATGTGTCTTGATATTTAATGCACTTCAGCTATTTGACAAGGTGGTACATTCAAGCTTATGAGTATTCTTTGATGTAATGCACCTCCTCAAATTAGAAAGGTATATCCTGTATAAGAGCATTCACAATAGTGGTGCTAAAAAGCTAAAAAACTATTTATAACACCACTATATACAAAAAAAATGTTTTGCAATAGTGGTGGTATAGGTAAATTTTTTACCTACATTGCTACAATGCATAGCTATATATGGTTGTGCACTGTAGTTGATAGCTAAAATATATATATATATTTTATTCTCCATCCCTTTAAATTATTATTTGTTTGTTTGTTTGTTTATTATTATTTTTTATTTATTTTTTCTATTTCTTTTTATCAGTCACCTCTCTCTCTCAACTCTCAACTTTCTCTCAATTGTCGCCGGCTCAACTATCACCGGCCCATCCCTTGCCCCACGCCGCAGACCCATCTCGCCCAGTCCTTCATCTCAGTGCTCACCCAATGCCGACAAGCCTAGTCCTCCATCTCACCGCCAATCCAAACTTCTTTGCATCTTCAGCATGAAATCCATCACTTTGAATCTGTTTAAACACCCATATAAACTTAAAAGAGAGACCAAGACCCAGAGGGGTTTTTTTGTCTTGCAACATTGAAAGCTAAGGAAAAGAAAAAGGATTTTTAATGGAAAAAACTATGATTTGAGGGTGAAATATTGGATACCCACATCAAGAAACATTGAGGTTCGAATAGAATAAGGATTAGAATATAAGGTATAGCATGTTGGTTCCTCTCAAATAAATTGTCCAAAAAATGAAATAGATAATGCTTCACAGAGAGAGAGAGAGAGAGAGAGAGAGAGAGAGAGAGAGAGAGAGATGAGAGCTAGAGAGATATCTGTTGGTTAATTTGAATTTTTGGCAGTGGTTGTGGGTGGTTGTTCTTGGCTTGCTAATTGTTGTTAGGTGGTTGTGGGTGGTTGTTCTTGGTTGGCAGTGGTTGTGGTTTGTGTCATTGATCGGTTTGTAGTGTTTTTTTTTTGGTAGTGGGATATACATGATGGCAATTAGTGGCTGTTGGGTGTGATTGGGCTTGGGGCGTGGTGGTTGTTGGTAGTTTATTATAATTGATGTATTATTTTATTGTAGTAAATATATTATTTTATTGTGATGTTTATATTATTTTATTGTATTGAAAGTTAAAATAGATCCACTAATGCTAAATAGCTAAAAAAAAAAATAGCACTACTGCTGGATGCTCCAAGATATAAGGCATATGACAAATTTGTTTCTTGGTATGTATCTTATCATTATAGTAGGGATAAGATATAGTCCATTCCGACCTAGGGTTGAATTGATAATTCCAAAATCCAAAGACATGTCCTTTTCTAGGTTGGAATCTGTGGTTAATATGGTTGGAAGGGATGGCCAACCATGGGTCCAATTTGTACTAGGGTAGCCAATAATTTAGCATTTTGCTGGCCAATGATAAATGAGGAAATTCATAAAAAAAAAAAAAAAAAAGTAACTAACAAGTATAAAATTATAATATTTTCATAATTGGAGAGGTGTTAAGTTGTTAACGATAAATAATAAAATTGTGTGAATATGATTAACTCATATAAAAATTAATGACAACTTACATATTTAACAGTTGTGAAAAATAAAATGTTATGCTTGTAACTTTACTCTATCGTGGTTGTTTTGTAGCTGGCAATCATTTGCATTTATGGACGTTACATTTGTTTCCCTTTTTGTTTTTGCTTAGGAAAATCAAACTCTTAGAAGGAGTTGTTAGATCAAACCTCAACTTGGCTTTCAAGGTGCTGGAGACACAAAACCAAAGAGCCTTTGACCAGTATTACATATGTTTTCAGCTTCTCAAACATTTTACCTTAAAAATTTATGGGTCATAGATTTAAAAAAAAAAAAAAATTGGAATTAATCTTAAAGTCTAAACCACCAATAAGTATCATCAAATAGGGTCAATTCATTTTGTGTGCTTTCGGTTGTTGTTGTGTGGTGGATGGATCTCACACCTAAAAGTCTTAGAAAATTGTGGTGAAAGTGATAGGTGGCTAGACATAGACACATTTGCATATAAATTGTTGCTTTTGTCATTATATTGCATTTTGAACACTACCGTTTGGTATTACTACATTTTAACCTTCCTATTATGAAATGGACATTTGAATGTAAACATCTTTTCTTTGGATGGAAAGAAAAGAGCAACATTTCAATTAAATCATCTATTACTGTCCTTTTTCTTTCTTTTGGAAATTGGGTAGGGGCCATAACTTGTGTACAGCTCTAAAAGACCGGAGGACCATTTCAATCTTTTTTGTTTTTGTTTTTGTTTTGGGGTGTTAACCTGTTAGGTATGTCTGAAAAATGTCTTTAAGTTGAGCCAGATATATAGTCTATCACTTTTACTGGGCCATTCAATGTAATTGGTGCAAGGCCCAATTTGGAAGATGTTAGCCAACAACTACAGGCCTAGAGTTACAAGCCTAAACCATTTCAAGGCGCAAAATTTTGGGCTCCATTGTTAACTCAAGATGCTTCCCTATGGGCAAGTTAAAAGTAGCACAAGTCCAACCAATCCATAATGGGATGTTGTGCAACTTCTTTCTTCCTCAGTTCTTTTTATCCACAAGTCCAAACATGAGAGAAAGAGAGAGAGAGAGAGGACAGGATGCTGATGATTTTTTTTTTAAAGGGAGAGGAGAGAAAAACTGTTTTGGAAGGAATTTAAGTCTTAGATTTAATAAATTATTTCCTTTGAATTTATTTTTTGAAGAGTATTGCTTTTGAATAAATAAATATGTTAATTCATGCCAATATGACAAACTATTTATTTTAAAGAATTTCACTTAACGGTTTGAAATAAAATTTCTCCAATTCAGTTTAGAAGAAAATTTTGTCCTCAAAGAAACATGATTGAATGTTTTCCAAATTATTTCAATTGTATTTTTTTTTTAATTATTATTTTAAAATTTTAGATACAATAGTCTCTATATCTAATTGAATGAATTTTAAGAAGAAGAGTCAATGACATGAGCTATATTCTTCTTCTTTATTTTTTCTTTTGTTACATTTCAGAGTTAGACAAACGGTATCAAAATCAAAGGTTGCCATATCAGAAAAATGATGTGCATATATATGTATATATATATGCACACAATTCTACAAAGGATAGCATGACAGGATTTGTTTTGTTTTGGATTTCTTTTGGGATTTCTTGATGCCATTTAAGATAAAACAAAGCAAAGACTATTAACTTAGTTCGTTTGCTTTAAGAAGCTTAGGTAAGGTATTAATCAATCATAGAGCCAAGACCAGGACTACTCCAACCATTACAAAACTGTGGAACACTTCTCTGTAAGGCTTAATAGTATTTGTGGCCCTATAACAATGAAAGATCAAACACCTAACAAAGAAAAGATCTAAATAAGTTAATACAGCAATGGAGTTTGGTTGGCTAAGTTCATTATGAATCCTGTGAAGGGTCAAACCAACCGAAAAGCCTTGTTCCCAGAATGGCAAACATCCCATTTTCTGAAACCATGGCCCTGCATGCTAAGAATTATGGGATAGCTCATGGCCTCATGCTCTCAATACTACTACTGCTTGTCTGTTTCAATCACAACAAAAGTCAGTCATCAGCTTATGAAGCTAATTGGCACCTTACTGTTTATTGATACTCTTTATTTACAGCAAACATCAATTAATGCATGGTCTCTACAAGCTTATCAAAAACAGGAAAATGAGAGAGGAAGTCTAGGACACAATTTTTGCACAGGAACTTGTTAAAGTGGTAAACTGTGAGTAATAGAAAAACAGTATTTGGTTCATGTGCAATTGATGGTCCGCATATTTAGTAAGTTGTGGCAAAATTTGTGCCAATACCCCGCTCTTCCAACCCTCTCATTTTACTTCTGTTTGAGTAATATTTACTTCATTTTTACGTAATTATTAAGCTGTTTGATAATTTATTTCTATACATGTGTGAGGGGTGAAGATGCCAATCGGCTTATGTAGGTGCTACATGGTTCTTCACTTGATTATTGTGTCAAATAAGGAATTTTGGCAAAATCATTCAAAAGCATCTTTGAATAGACATTGGATAGAGTACATAATGTCAGTCATATTCTTTGTGTTGGATCTGAGAGTTTGTTTCCATATATACTACTTTCCAGTTTCTACATGATATGGCTTTAAGTAGGCTGATCAATACTAACATATAAATGTAGCAAATGACCTTTTTTTTTTTTTAAATGGATTTTTTTTTTTGCTAGGACTAAGGTTGGTGCTTGAGGAAAAAATAATAGAATTTGTCAGTACTAAGCAAAGTGGAATGGAATTTCATCCTTTCGAGATCAAATCACACGTAAAGGCCAGTCAAATTAGACAAAGGAAGATGTACCTCTACTTCACCATTTTACTTTAATACATTCCCACAAAACGATACACTGAAGATTCATGCATGCACTGATGCACTCCATTTTGAAGTGTATGTGAACCTCGAAAAGAATGAAGTGTAATTTTATCCCTAATCTAATTCTAATTAAAGCCAAAAGGATATAGTAATACTTAAACTTCGCTTGGGTTAGCTTTGGTTAGCTTTTTGTTGAAACATTTATTTAATTATTAAATGTTTTTTTTAAATGTTAATAAAAGTACAGTTGTACTTTAAATATTAGACTTGTAAATACATATGCAACAACCAAAAAAAAAAAAAAAAATTCAAACTCAATATTATCAGTGCATGAAATTGAATCATTGAACATATCTAATTAATATAATTCTTCTTTTATAGATATAATAGTATTTCAAATTTATGATGTTCAGTCTATGATGATTGCTTTTTTTATTATTAGATCAAGATATTAATTGATTTTTAGTGTAAATGAAGATTGAATTTTAAATATCTTATTATTTGACGATAAACAATTTTATTAGTTGAACTATTCAGAACCCGTAACATGATTATTAGTATTCATATATATTAAGAAAAAACAGAGAAAAACAAATAAGAGAAACTGTGGGCAAAGATAATTAGATAATGGAAAAAATTCACCTTGGGGTCTGTGGAAGCGGGTCAGACTCACTCAACTAGGACGAGAACCTGGACACGTGCTCACATGGCTCTGCACATGAAAGGGCTCTACCACTCACTAAGTAACGACAAGGACTAGCTGAGCAAACTTCTATTAAGGCACAGACTTGAAAAATATAACAATTTAGCCTCTGTTTTTGGCATTTCATGCGTTGATTAATTTTCTTTGTTTATTCTTTATTTTTCTTCTCAAGGATATTCTGAAGACATTTTTTTAAAAAAACATATAAAATCCAATCATAAAAAGTAATTGCCTTTGTCTGATCATGATAATACATGGTTGTTAAGGAAATTAGTCTTTCTTATATATCAGTATGCATGTTAAAAAACTAGCTTCTAAACTATATACTAGTATTAATTGATTAACTTAATTAACACCAGCTATAATACCAGCTAAGAAGATACTAACTAATTTATCAATGATAGGGGATTCAAAGAGAATCCAATGCCTATTTCCAAAACCTTACAGCTATGAAGACACATGTGATGATGATGATTATGATAGGCAAGGTTCTAAAGACATGTAAAAAAAAAAAAAAAAGTTCAAATTATCTTGGTGCAACATTAGATATTGCAGATTTCTAGTAATCTCCACTAAATTGAATTGTGATCTCTTATGCTCATTATTAGATATGGTCATAAACCAAAATTTTGTAAGATAATAAGATTGTAATAGGCATGATTTACAATAAAATTACACAAGTTTTTAGATGCTTCACCGTTAGCCAAATAACTGATAATCTCCACCCTATCTTTCCATTTAACAAACTTGGAAATATAACTATTATTTACAAAGTTTCACATTTTTCTTTTGTGTTAAATTTAGAAAGTCATTGGTCAATGTCCACCTTCTATTCTCTCTCTATATATAGTGTTTTGCAATCCTTAATTTATTTTACTTAAAATAAGTAAAGGAGAGGAGATTCAAACCTAGATTCTCCCTATGAAAAGAATTGGATAATACTATTAAACTATAAAATTATTAGCACTTTGTCGATTCTTTATTGATAGTATTATTTTGTCCTCCTTTTATTATTCTTGCTTATTTAGTGGTTCTTTACAATCATTTGTACAAAAATCATTTTCTTCTTAATATTATATATATTAATTGTAAAATTATATCTTAGGAAAGAAGTGGAGTGGGAGCTCTAGGATCCCAATCTCCACACTATTTAGTAATAAAGTTACAAGGGCATTTTGGTACCACTGAAGGCTATAAAAAGAGGAGGTGCATGTATGTTGTTTCCCATGCACAAGTTGTCTTTCTTTCTCTCATACACACATTTAAATATCCACACAAAAATTCCACATACCTATAGTGAGTTTCTCAAATAAGTCACAAGAGAAAAACAATTAGAAAGGGTGTCCAAAGTTGAAGAAGCCATGAAGGGAAAGCAGCAACAACCACAGCAGCCATTTCACCAGCAGCAATTGCAGAAGCAAATGCAGTGCAACAAAGGAAAGGTCTGCAAGTTCAAGAGAAGCAGCTCCAATCTTGAAGAAGACGGCGCTTCCTCCGCCATTCTCTTGCTTGCTTGCATCGTCTGTGCTCCCTCATATGGATAAAACACATATAGCCATATATAAGCTGAAGATGTCCTAACTAATTTCCCATATATATATATATATATGTACCCCATTTGTCTTTCATAATTCTTCCATTCCTTCTAGCTTCCTTGCAGTTTATGTTCATTCATAGCAATAGGAATATAGATATATAGGCATATGCTTATTGCTTATTAGTTCACATACCTCTCCTTCCCCACTTAATTTTGTAACTATTCTTTATTAAACCTTTCTTCAGCTATATTCTGCTTGTATGAGTTTAATAAATATCATTTAGAAGTAATTGTTATACCCTTTCTATTGCTAGAATCAAATGTGTTGTAAAATAATCATATGAAGGTTTAATTGGTGTGTAAGGAACTTTTATACATCTTAAGTGAGTCACGGAGGGAGTTCCAATTACATGTCTCTATTAAAAATACTAGGAAGTTTTAATTGAAGACTCATACATGTATGCTTTTTTTTCCCACTAGCTCATTAAAACGTAGGATTGCTCAATATAAAACAGGCCAAATTATGATACTAAAAACATACTCCTAATCCTAAATACTAAATACGAGTAGTATTTTTGGTGGTAATCAGTTTTATAGTAACAGGAATAATGGATGATGACCATGATGTCAACAAAGTTTTTTTTTTTTTTGGTGAATAACCATGTCAACTACTTAACATGTGCATAAGCATTGCCATTGCATGTATCGAGAAAGCATTTCAACTGCATGTGGGGCTTGTTCCCCTCTAGTTTGGCCACTGTCACGTGCAGTTCAAAACCAAAAAAAAAAAAAACAAAAACAAAAAAAGAGTGGAGCATATATACTAAACAAAACTTTTACCTATTTCAATGGGTTTCAGACATTAAAACCCATTTCAATTAGGTCTTCGAGTTATCAATCTGTTGTCGATCGATTTTCCTTTTAGAATTGACCATTTCGAGTTGAATCAAACTGGGCTGAATGGTTTTATCCGGGTTGCAATTTACACAAATACCTCTAGTTAATACAAATATATTGGGGATGGGGATTGTCAATATCAACTACAACAATTGAGAAAAAACTTAGGTGCTCCGGGAGCAATACTCCCTTCTCTCACATGACACACGTGGGGCCCACTTCTCATGTGAGAGGAGGGAACATTGCTCCCGGAGCATGTAAGAATCACCCCCAACAATTGACATTTCCCACTTTTCAATTTGAATAACAGCATAAACAAATCAACTAGAAAAAATAGAATGCACAACCATAACAGTATAACAATTACTCGTCCATGTCACAAGTCACAACTGCTAAATCAAATATCACTTAAACAAAAACAATTCTAGCTCTCTACATATTGATAAATATTAATTGGCACACACCGTTACTCACTAATATTAACAAGGATGATTACATTATAACAAACTCAGCTCCTGTGAGTAGTTTTTCCTTTAGCCGCATGGCAGCTTCTCTGGCACCTTTGTATTTAACAGTAGTCCTCACATTCTCCGAGCAAGGGATTCCCTTTATATATGGTGAACAAGGATTAATAACAATATTCTCAAGGTTGACGGCACTTTCGAGTAGGTAAACAAGCAGCTGAATCTCTATTGCTCACCCTGCAAACCCAACTATTTCCACCTCCTTGAGGTGTTCATTGGGATATACTTCAAAACAAAGAGCAATGATTCTCAAGGGGATATGTGTAAGCTGATAATATAGATTACAATCAAACAACAAATAATATGACCGACTAAGTTCTTTGGTATTGAAACAAATAATGATGACTAGAAGATGCAGGGTAAATTAAATCTAATGAAACCAGATTTAAAGCCATTAGGGAGGAGGTCAGAGCATGCTTAAGGGCTGTAAGAAAGTCAAGATTTCTATTCAAGATTGAGTGTTATGTGGGTGTGGAGAATAATGTTTTCTGTATTTGATAAATAGCTATTTGTTTGCAGCTTGATGTTTCTTAGTTGTACTTTATTTTGGAGTTTTTATTTTTCATTTATTTTTATTTTATTTATAATTTCTTCATTGTCCCAAAATAAAAATAAAAACTCTTATGCGAGAAAATGCTAAAAGTGAAGATGATGACTCCAATAGACTTGAACATTCATTTCAACACCTTTTCCTTGGAAATATATAATATAAATGCTTACAACAGATGAACAATTCGAGTTCAAAGGAGTATCTGTTAAATTAAAAAAAAAAAAAAGGGAAACCATGAGCCAACAATTAGTGTGCAGATTGCATCACCTAGATTAAAGAATAAATAAAGATACCCTTTTGAACTCAAAATTTCATTTTCAGAAACATTGACATTATGTGTTTCTAAGGAAAGGGTGTTTAATTGAATGTTCAATATTATTGGAGTCATCATCTTCACTTTTCAAAGTTAAAAATGATGAAGAAATTTTTTAACAAAACCCCCAAATATATTACAACTGAGCAACATCAATCTGCAAACAAACAACTATTTCACATACAGAAGACGAGATTCAACTACTGATCAACTATTGGAATGGAATAATTATCACTGTTTATCTGTTCAAACTTCAAAGTAGTATTTTTTTTAATAGATAAAACGATGATAAACCACCAGCCAACAACTTTACCCTTTTGAACTCAAAATTTCATTTTCAGAAACATTGACATTATGTGTTTCTAAGGAAAGGGTGTTTAATTGAATGTTCAATATTATTGGAGTCATCATCTTCACTTTTCAAAGTTAAAAATGATGAAGAAATTTTTTAACAAAACCCCCAAATATATTACAACTGAGCAACATCAATCTGCAAACAAACAACTATTTCACATACAGAAGACGAGATTCAACTACTGATCAACTATTGGAATGGAATAATTATCACTGTTTATCTGTTCAAACTTCAAAGTAGTATTTTTTTTAATAGATAAAACGATGATAAACCACCAGCCAACAACTTGAGTGCAGATTGCATCACCTAGATTAAAGACTAAAAGCTACTAGTATGCTTTGTGTGAAGTTATGAGGTAAGAATAGTCTTCTGGAAAAAAGGTGTCGCTTCTAATAGAGGTATTAAACCGAGGAGGCTTGATCCTGAAAGAATTTGAAGCTTATGATTGTATACAACAATGGCGGAAATAAGAGCAAACAGTTAAAAGAGAGAGAAAGAAAAGAGAGAGTATTATGAAGAGAAATTCTCAAGAACTATTTCATTAAGCTTAAAATGAATTTACAACCCCAAGACAGTTTATATAGGATAATTACAGTTAGAACGTCCCAGAGAATAAAACTGCTCTAACTGAAAATAAAACTACCCCGCATTATGCTCCACATTTTGTGCTGTGATTTGAGGGATGTTTGTTGGAAGACAGTTGGAGCTCTCTCTCTGAAGTAGACTCTGAAACCCAGAATAAGAGCTGAGGATTTGGGAGCAATCTTGAACACGATGAATTATAACTATACCCAAAACGCTCCGTTTCATTTAACCAATACTCAACACACCAAAAACGACACGTTTCCATGAAGAATAAAATAGGCTAAGTTTATACGACATCGTTTTCTAATGAATTAGAAAACTAGCCGTTAGCCGTTGAATGCTCCTCTTCTATCTTCACTGAGTGCTTTGGGTTGTTATCTTCAACATCCCCCCTCAAAACCATGGGGTCAAAGGACACCAGGATTTTGGATCTGAGAAAAATGAACCGAGAAGTAGACAAGCTCTTAGTAAAGACATCAGCAAGCTGATCACCAGTGGAGATGTACTTGACTTGAAGATCTTTGCGAAGAACTTTTTCATGAACAAAATGATAGTCAACCTCCACATGTTTTGTACGAGCATGAAAAACTGGATTCGAGGCAATAGCAAGAGCTGAAACGTTATCACACCAGAGTTTGGGTGGAAAAGAAAGAAATATGCTCAGGTCTTTCAACACTTGACGAAGCCAAGAGAGTTCAGCAGCAGTAGTTGCTAAAGCCCTGTATTCAGCTTCTGTGGAGGATCTGGACACAGTCTCCTGCTTCTTGGCACACCAGGTGATTGGATTAGAACCCAAGTAAACAATGTACCCTGTGATTGAGCGTCTGTCAAATGGATCTCCAGCCCAATCTGAGTCAGAGAAGGCAGAGAGAGACAAGGACCCAGGTTGAAGGAAAATTCCTTGATGCAAAGAGCCATTGACATATCGAAGGATCCGTTTAGCAGCAACTAGATGAACATCAGTAGGAGCAGACATGAATTGGCAAACTTGCTGGACAGCAAAGCTAAGATCAGGTCTGGTGAAAGTTAAGTAATGAAGAGAACCTACTAAGCTTCTGTACTCATGAGGATTAGATAAGAGAGAGCCCTCAGTAGGAATCAATCTTGAATTAGGAGCACAAGGAGTCCGAGCTGGTTTGGAGGATACCATATTAACTTTGACCAATAAATCCTGAGCATACTTAGCCTGGGATAAGAATAGGCCTTTGGAAGACCTGGTGATTTGAATGCCAAGAAAATAAGAGAGAGGACCTAAGTCCTTAAGTTCAAAGGCAGTGCTGAGTTGGGCAATCAGACTAGATAAGAAATGAGGATCATTCCCAGTCATTACAATATCATCAACATAGACAAGAAGGAAGACTACTTGATGCCCTTGTTTGAGGATAAATAAAGAGGAATCAGCAAGGGAGGCTTGGAATCCAATATGCAGCAGCTGAGTAGAAAATCTCTCAAACCAAGCCCGAGGGGCTTGTTTGAGGCCATAGAGAGATTTCAGAAGTCTGCAAACATGAGTAGGATGTGCTGGATCCACATAACCAGGAGGTTGGGCCATATAAACTTCCTCTCTGAGATAGCCATGAAGAAAGGCATTGCTCACATCAAGCTGTCTGAGAGGCCAATTGAACTGAACTGCCAAAGAGAGGATGATTCTGACAGTGGGTGGTTTGATGACTGGACTAAATGTTTCTTCAAAATCAATTCCATATTGTTGATGAAACCCTTTTGCAACTAATCTGGCTTTGTATCTGTTGATGGACCCATCACTGTTGTGTTTAAGCCTAAATACCCACTTGCAACCCACTAAATTTTGAGTGGAAGAAGGAGGGACCAAAACCCAAGTACCCTGCCTTTTAAGTGCTGCAAATTCATCATCCATGGCTGTGCACCACTGAGGAAATTGTGCTGCAACCTTATAGGTAGGTGGCTCAGTGAGGGTATAGTCAGGCTTTGGCATGGATCTGGCCTTAATGGATTTTGTACCACACTGCACCTTAGGCTTAGGAGTAGAGGCATGTAAAGCTGCATCAGTCATAGCAGCAAGAGCTTTGGGTTTAACAATGCCATCCTTGGACCTAGTAATCATGGGATGGTTGTTTACAGTAAGAGGGGCCTGTGATTGTGTTACTGTGGGAATGGTAAAGGATGTGGAAGGAAGGGTAGATGGTGAAGATGTAGGTTGTGACAAAGGAGCAAGTGTAGGGATAGGCTGAGGTGACTGATCAACTAAAGGTGTAATGGTGGATGTGTTGGGAGATGCAGATTGAGGAGAGGTGGACTGATCTGAGGAAGTTACAGATAAAGAGGTGGACTGGGCAGGTAAAGAAGATGAAGGATTATTAAAGGGCATAGGTAGCTGAGTTACAGGGAAAGAACATTGAGGTATGACCAAAGGATTGGGAATATGATGGGATGAAGGTGAGGTTGAACTAGGATTAGTAGAAGACCCAGTGGACAAAGGTTGAGGATAAAGAAATTCACTTTCATTGAAATGCACATTTCTTGATATATATATCCTAGAAGTGAGAGGATCTTGGCAAATATAGCCTTTTGTGTGAGCAAGATAACCAAGAAGGATGCAGGAAGTAGTGTGTGGTAAGAGTTTGTGGACATTATAAGGTCTTAATAAGGGAAAACAGATGCAGCCAAAAGTTCTTAAATGTGTAAGATCAGGTTTGGACTTGAACAACCTTTCCCAAGGAGTGGAATTTTGAAGATTAGGTGTTGGTAATCTGTTAATGATGTGAACAGCTGTGGATATAGCAGAAGACCAGTAGGATGGAGGTAACTGAGAGTGAGAGAGCATAGTTAGAGCACACTCAACAATGTGTCTATGCTTTCTCTCAGCCACTCCATTCTGCTGAGGAGTGTGTGGACATGAAAACTGATGGACAATACCTTGAGTGGAACAGAAAAGTTTAAAGGCATTGGAGGTATATTCACCACCATTATCAGTTCTTAGGATTTTAATCTTAGAATTTAACTGATTTTCTACAGTGGCTTTGAAGAACTTGAAGATGTCAAGAACATCAGATTTGTGTTTAAGAAGGTAAAGCCAAGTAAATTTAGAGTATGCATCAACAAACAAGACATAATATTGAAAATCATTGTAAGATGTAATAGGAGCAGGACCCCAAACATCTGAGTGAATTAATTCAAGAGGTTTTGAAGCTTGAAAGTCAGATATAGGAAAAGAAAATTGATGCATTTTACCATTCAAGCAATGTTTACAATGAGAAGGAACTTTATTGGCTTTGGAAAAACAGACATGACCAACAGATGACAAGGCTGTGTTCAACACAGCATCACTTGGATGTCCTAACCTATGGTGCCATAGCAACCAGTTGGTGGACTTATTTGCATGAAAACTTGACAATAAGGAAGTACCATTTGATGAAAGACTCTTTTGTGGAGATGACACAGAATTGAAGTGAGAAGGTAGCTTGATGAAGGCCTTGGAGTAGATAGGATAGACTCCATTCTCACTCAAGCCCTTGTAAAGGAGTTTCCCCGTAGGTATGTCCTGGATTTTGATTTGATTAGCATCAAAATAACAAGAACAATGATTATGCAGACAGAATTTGTGTACAGACAGTAAATTCAAGGCAATTTGTGGGACATGAAGAACATTCTTAAGAGAAAAATCATGATATTTTGTGTGTAAGGTAGTATTACCTATGTGATTAATTGGTAAGGTTTGGCCACTCCCAACAGTAACCTGATCTGGCCCTTGGTACTGAGATTGGACTGAGAGGTTATTGAGACTGGCAGTGAGATGATCAGATGCACCAGAATCAGCAAGCCATGGGTCTTGATTATTGGTAATAGCTGCATTAGACACACTGGCCATAGCAGCAAGCTTTAGAGGAGGATTTTTGCCTTGATAAGCAAAATCCATCCTGTGATAACAATCTAAAGCTTGATGTCCAGACTTCCCACAGATTTGGCATGATGGTCTTTCATGTTTAAAACCTTGAGAAGATTGTTGTTGAGGAAAATTGTGAGAAGCACCATGCTGAGGAGAGAAATTATGAGATTGAGAAGGGAAATTGTGAGAGGCCTGTGATGAAAAATACTGCTGATGTCCACAATGAGTAAACCTGCCTCCACCTCTTCCTCTGTGTGCATTGTTTCTTCCTCTTCCTCTACTGGAACCATGATTCTGTGACTGGTTTGATGATGTACTACCATTTGCTTTACCATTGGCAGCAAACATGGCAAGATTGTGAGGGACTGAATCCATGTGATCTGTCATAGCCTGTTCTTCACTCTGTAGCATGATAGCTAATTGCTCATAAGTGATTGGATCACTCCTAGTACGAATTGCAGAGCAAAAATGTGCAAATTCTCTAGGAAGTCCTCTTAGCACAATGCAGATCAGCTCTTCATTATCAACTATTACTCCAACAGCAAGGAGTTTATCTCGAGCAATTTTGATCCTCTGGATGAATGAATTCACAGATTCATTACCTTTCTTGATACTTTGTAGTTCAAGCTTGAGATTTAGAATGTTGGCTCTGGATGTGGATGTAAACCTTTGCTCTAAAGTGTTCCACACCTCTCTTGAGTTGGTGATACCAACAACTAGTGAGAAAACTTGTGGTGTAAGGGTTGAGTTGATCAGAGAAAGAAGTGCTTTGTCCCTGATTTTCCAAGCTTGAAATTCAGGATTAGCAACTGAAGTTATATTTCCTGTAGTATCAAGTGTGAACGGTGATGGTTTTAGTGCTGTACCATCAATGTGCTCAATCAATGAGTAAGCCTCCAGTATGGTGAGTAACTGATGCCTCCATGGAATGTAGTTGGTGTAGTCAAGTTTGATTGACATAAGATTGGACATATTTGAGAGAAACAACAATGGCGATTGAATTGCAGTAGGTAATGTGGAAGTTGAAGGTACAGATTGAGTTGCATCGGTTGGTGTTGTTGAGGCCATAGATCTTGGCTCTGATACCATGAAAGAATTTGAAGCTTATGATTGTATACAACAATGGCGGAAATAAGAGCAAACAGTTAAAAGAGAGAGAAAGAAAAGAGAGAGAGATTATGAAGAGAAATTCTCAAGAACTATTTCATTAAGCTTAAAATGAATTTACAACCCCAAGACAGTTTATATAGGATAATTACAGTTAGAACGTCCCAGAGAATAAAACTGCTCTAACTGAAAATAAAACTACCCCGCATTATGCTCCACATTTTGTGCCGTGATTTGAGGGATGTTTGTTGGAAGACAGTTGGAGCTCTCTCTCTGAAGTAGACTCTGAAACCCAGAATAGGAGCTGAGGATTTGGGAGCAGTCTTGAACACGATGAATTATAACTATACCCAAAACGCTCCGTTTCATTTAACCAATACTCAACACACCCAAAACGACACGTTTCCATGAAGAATAAAATAGGCTAAGTTTATACGACATCGTTTTCTAATGAATTAGAAAACTAGCCGTTAGCCGTTGAATGCTCTTCTATGCTCTTCTTCTATCTTCACTAAGTGCTTTGGGTTGTTATCTTCAACAGATCCTTCATCTGTGCCAATTGCCACCTTAAGGTGTTTAAGCTTGGTAAGAATTTGAAATTCAGGGAATTTAACAACAGGCTGAAAAGAAAAAAAAAAAACAAGAGATGACAGAACAGTGTGTAAAACTAAATAAGCATATATGTAAGAGATTGCAAATGAATTTGAAGTGCTTACATAATTATAGCGAACGTTGAGCGACAAACTCTCTAGCTGATAAAGGAAGCTCGAAAGAGACCCAAATGCATAATATATAGGATGTGAATACATCCCACCAATAGGTACATCTAGGAAACGGGGTGCTGAATGAACATGAAGTCCTATTTCTTTACCAACATAGCCAAAAGACTCAAGATTTGGAGCATTAATCTCAATACTTTTAAATTCTAAACAACGTATTATGTGTAAGTACTTCAACTTCAAAGATGAACTGTAAATCTTCAGATTCACTAGATCTTCAGAATGATCGACATGTAATCTTTCAAGCAAGAGGGACAATTGAAAAGGAAGTGCTCCAGAAGCTCTCCAGTTAAGCGTACATATTTTAGAGTGAGGGATGTGGGGGACTTGATGCAAGTTTTCTCGCTTGTAAAAGGCTCATTTGGAAACATATAACATCTTGTACGTTTGTATGACTCTGCTGCTGGAAAGTCCAATTCAAGTCTCTTAACACCTTTTGAGATTGTAAAGTCAATCCATCCATCCACATGACTTTTAGAACCATCATTAAACTCAAAACAAACCCTGAACTCATCTATAGTTGAGACTTGATATGATTTTAGAGTATGGTTCACCCACTGTAAAGATTTCTCCCTTTCAAAATTCAATCCTTTCATTCCTTCCCTAATTTCCCACATTGTATGTAGACCATCAAAATCCAAACCACCAGTCAAGAATGGGCTCAAATATTTCCATCTATGGGAAAGAATAGTAGTTCTAAATGCTCACTTCGGCGTCGAGAAAGAAAGAACAAATATAAGCATTTTATCTGGTAATTGACTTATCCAGTCCTCCTCTATTGACTTTTTTCGTAGACACCAAATACACACAAGGAAAAAAGTAAGTAAAGCATATCTTGGCCAAACGATTCAACTTTAGAAACAGTTTTTCTAACATGGAGCTAGGTTGTTATTATTATTATAATTATTTATAGCAGTAAAGAATCCAAGAAATTGTACAAAAGTTCAAATTCAGCACTACAAAGTACAAAAAAGTAATTTTTTTCTTTTTGTGTGTGTGTTGAAAGATATGATTTTTACCATGTTGGAAGGCAGCATTGTCTTCTCCATTTAGATATGAATTTGAATAGAGAACTGCAAATTAAGGAAACAAAAGAAAGAGTTAATTATGGGATTAAGAACAGATTGATGCCAACAATACAAGCAAAGGCAAAGGTCGAGACTTGTGGAGTAGATTTCAGTGAATCTATGTTCTTCCAACAAACGAAGGAGAAAAACAGAGGAAGAAGTAATCTTTTACTTTAAAACATGGAAACACAGAAAAATACCTTCTAGGGTGTGTCTCTTTTCCTCCCCCAAGTCTCCGACGATGATGAAAATTTGAACAGAAGAGAGAGGGGGAAAGAAGAGAAGGGTTGATGACAGGGACGGAACAGGATTCCAACCTGAGGGGGCAAAACTTAAAACAAATTTTTTTTATGAAAATAAAAATTAACATTTATTTTATATTCAACAAAATACTATATATAAAATAAGTATTTTTTTTTTTAAAAAAAGTGTTTCTTAAACATTTCAACACATTTATCAAAATATAACTTGACGCTATTTCAGAGGAGATCCAAACATATATATATATATATATATTTAAGGGCAAATCTTAATTTTTCAAATTACATATGTATACCATTTATTTATTTTTTTTAATTGGGGGCTATTAGGACCAAAATTTAAAATTTCAACATATATATATATATATACTAGCTTTTTTTTTTTTTTTTTTTTTTTTTTTTCCCGATGAAGTGAAGCTGGGAGGAGAGGGGGATAGATAATTAAGTTTAGAGGAGGGTTGGGTGCAAACATAATAATACTAATAACAAAAATAAAATACCAAATAACCACATTTTTTTTTTCTAAAATAGAAGAAATTTACACTTTTCCACCTTAATTATGACTCCAGTTACATTTAACCTTTGGATTATTGAAACACACAAGACACAATGCAATTAACATCCTAAAATTATAATTAATTCATTATGTTTCAATAGGGATAAATTGGTTTTTCAATACTAAATTTTGTTAGAATTAATTGCAAAATAGACAATAGAGGATTAAGATTTTTAAAAATTTGAGTGTTGCGTTTTAATAGTTGGGTTAAGTATAATCAAAATAATAGTTTGGGTGGAAAAATATAATTTACCCTTAAACAAATACAACTAGTTTTGATTATTATTAGCTAGTTGAAGCCTGAATACTAATAAGACTACAGAGTTTCTAAAACATAGAAAGTTCTCCTGTTTAGAACGCTGGGACAAAATGATAAAATTGGTAATGGAAAATTGAATGCTCTTAGAGTGGGACTGAGCTTCATATAATATATATATATATATATGTATGTATGTATGTATGTATGTATGTTTGGCTTAAGGCTCGAACTAGGGGCTCCATACACAAACATAATTTGTACTCTAGAGAAGGTAAATAGCTTTTCTCAATCGAAAAATAAGTGATTGTAAAAATGAACATCATCAAAAACGTGAATTTGATGAAGCATGCCTTATCTTGTATCCTTATGCTCAATTTTGAAATGAAAAATATTCTTCATATTTCACAAGAGGTAGTGCGAGCTAGTCCTTTGTTTGTACCACAATTTTGGTCCATAGCATTACATTCTTCATTTTCACAAGCTATATGCCTGTATTAGTTGAATTACATTCTTCATGGCTCATAGTCTTTCTTGTTGAGACTCTGAAATCTTCTCTTAAAATTGTATGGCAATTAACTTAAAATCTAGACCATTGATGTCATATCCTTAACTTGTTTTCTGATTCTTTCATAAAAATGAGGACATTTCTAGTTCTGGTTATTTCATAAGAATGAGGAAACTTCTGTTTCTTTTTACCTTGTGCATTCGTTTAGTGAAAACCATATTGCGTATCCTTTTTTTGGTTGTTGCTAATCTTATATTGCTTATCCTTGAATGTTTATAAAACTTTATTTTTTATTAATATCCTTCAATATCCATATGTTATTTGTAGGAGGAAAAAGACAATATTTAGTATTTATTGCAACTTTTTCCAGTGCTTTTGGGCTAAGACCAAGTGAAGAATCAATTCCTATCCGTTTAATATCTAATAATGGGCCCATTGGGTCACTGATCAGATAAAAAAAGAAAAGAAAGATAAGTGGCCCATTGGGTCATATGAACTTAAATTGATTTCTTTTAGGGGGAAGCCCACCAGAGTAGCTTCGTTTAAGGTTACAACTTACAAAGTTAAAATATAGCAACAATGGTAGGACCATAATAGATTACACAACTTTTGCCACAATTCACCATGTAGTGAGTTGTGAGAAGTAAATGTGATAAATACTGTATAACTTATTGTGGTCTTTTTATTTTTCGTGATAGTAGATACTATCATAAGGTAAGAAATAAATTAGATAATGATGTGTCATAAACTCGTACACTTTTCTCTTTTCTCCTAGCCATTGCACCTGTTCCTCTTGTTCACCTATCTTGACATCTTACATTTATCCCATTTATTCCATTAATTTCAAGCTACCCCATCCTTCTTTTTCCATCGTTTCCCATCCATTTATTTGAGTTTTCAAATCCTTGTTCCAACCCTAACTTTTCGACACATTCTTAAGTATTTTAACCCTCCTTTATCATATAGAGGGTCTCTTTGTCTTAATCCTCTACTCGGTTTAAATTGTTTTGACTTACCACAATTAACCAAGACTTCAAAAGAGATAGAGGATACACACAATAATCCATCTGATGAAGACATCAACCTGAATTGAACTAACAACCCACCTTGAGGAAATTCCAATTAACTCTATCATAGGACTTTTGCAAGTCTAATTTGATAGCCATTTGTCTCGCTTTTACTTTTCTCACTTTGAAACTATGAAGCACCTCCTGGACCATTACTTGGTTATCCACAAATCCACTTATACCAGGGATGAAAGCCTGACTGACATGAGAAAATCAAGCTTGTGGTGTAGGTGTTTGATTCTAGACGCCATCAACTAAGCTAGATTTGTAATATTCTTAATTAGCCTGAAAGAGTCTAGTAACGTCACATGTTATGAGAGCCACTAGTGTCTCTTTCATTGTCTTATCTGCTTCTATGTGACATTACAAGTGCATTTACAAATGTGGAAAATGAGGTGCGCAGGAAACTGACATATGATGTATCTCTTTAACTAATTCTCCTTAATGCTGATGTTTGAAAAATATTATCGCATATAAATATAGAAAATGCTAGAATTACAAACTATCTTACAACATTTTACAAACTGTTGATGTAGTGAATAGTTATTGATAAGTGAAAAAACGATATTAGTGATGAGTTCAGATGATAATAATAAAAAATTGATCATATTAATAGTTTATAAAAATATTATAAAATAGTTTGTAGTTGTGTCAGGTGTATAAAATGAGCTTATTAGTACGTTCCAGCACCACCAATCCCATGCACTGTTATGTACCGGGTGTATAAACATGAGCTCATTAACTCATACTTGATCTCTGAACTCAAGCTCTTTCATAAACATAGTTAAAGGTTTATAGTTGTTGGGGTTGCTGCTGTGGGTCAAACACGATGGCTGCTAAAGTTTGTGTGTAAGTTTAAAAATGTCTAAACTTTGGCTTAAGTTACACAAGGTGCAACTAAAGTTTAGTGTCGCATGGATATTAATTTTTTTTAATATATAACACATCTATTGGAACTTATATACAACCAGAGACATACCAAATACAAGAGATATTTATAAACAACAAAAGTTCAAGAATATAAATGGGCAAAAGAGATTCCATTAATCCATTATCATTATCATAAATCATTTGTAGCAATTTTCTTATTTATTAACTTTAAAGTATCATCCTATAGGTATATAGGAATTCGCATAGGGATGTGCAAAAATTGGCATGGCATATATTGCCATTAAATAAACAGTTTAAGGTAGTCATTGCACCCATAAGAGTACTCCAATAAAAATGCACAAAGAAGCAAAAAACAGATTCATATTTTTCCTTGAAGAAATCTCCTTCTGCTAAAAGAAATCTCATGCTATCTACAAGCCATGTGTATTCCGCACACCTAATTTCGGCAGTGTTGAAGTGTTCTTCACGTCCTTGTTGAAAAGAATAATTACATTCGTATTAAAAAATAAATAATTCCCAATTATTTTAGTGTAAGAAAGATATTTAGATTATTTTGGAATTTGGACTCTCCATTTGTTTCAACAGAAAACGTTTTTTTTTTTTATTTTTTTGAAAAAGGTACTCCGCATTTTTGTGAATGGTATGATGGAAAATTTTTATAAATGGAAAACTCATTAGGCCAATGAAAAACAATAGGTCTTGAGCAGAAAATGTTGTCCTTACCTAAAACTGAAGCTTCATAGGGTTAAAATATTTAAGTGGGTTTTAATTAGCTCAACTAAAATACTTGAATTACTTGTACTATTGTACAACAACATGTGTATTGCACAATGTGTATCCTAGCCCCTTTCTATTATTGATAATTGTCATTCACTATTGCCAACAACTATCTCAGACATTCCACTTCACATCAAGCCCAATCTATTCTACATTTTGATTTGGTCTTGCTTGCTCTCATATACAATCACAATTTCTTTTCAAACTTAAGATATTCTCAAGCTTTCAACGTAGTTTGAAGGGATATGTTAGAGATACCTGTTTAAGTTCAATGTACCTATACAGGTTGTACCATTTTACGACTCATCATAACTTGTGTAGCTTAGGGTTAATCTCTAGTTACCTTAAAATTAGTCTTTTTATATAAACTGTTTGTTTTTAGACTCCTTAAAACATAACCAGATTAACTTAGTTAATTAGCCAAGTGATTACTTAGTCAAATTATCAGATTTAGGTTAATACAAATATATGATATCAATGTAAAGTGCGGAAAATATAGAACACAAAGATATGATGACCCAGGAAAACCAAACCGATAAAAAACCTGGGGAGAATTTAACCTAGCTATTTTTCAAGGTAAATTGAATTCACTATGAAAGAATTGAAGTTTACACAATAGCGACTTAGATTACTAACATCCTATTAGTACCTTGAGTAGGAAACTTACTACCACGACCACAGGATAGCTTCGAGTTCACGGACTACTTCTTTCTTCAATTCCTAGCAAGTACAAGCACTCCCGCTTGTGTATCTTTAAGCTCTTGAATCTGCAACTGAATGATCATCAAGTTCTTGACATAGTCTTGATTCTTGGAAACCCTAAGTATGTGTGAAGACAAATACTTTTAGATCTCACAGAAGATTCACACACACACACACACACACAGCATAAAGAGTAACCTCAAAACATGGTTAGGGTTTTCCCTTTTATACTAAAGATAAAACATAAAACCCTATATGTCAAATAGACTTGGGCTGAGTTGGAAATTCTGTGGAAAATTCAATCTACACGACTTTCGATCGGTCAAGTCTAATTCTTGATCGATCGAGTCCGACAGATTTACACAGTAAATTCTGCAGCAACTGGATTCCAACTTTACATAAAACATATACTTTGAGCAAGTCTAAACAAGACTAAAACGTTTTGATCATGGTTTACCAATATTACAAATTGAAGTTCTAATACATTAGTTCGTAATTCCTTAGAACCTAACATAAACCTCCAATATGCTTATTATAACACACAATTCAATATCATAAATTTATGGAGTCAATTCATGGTTTTAGTTGTAGACATAGGCTATTAGGCTAAATTTGATTTCTATTTCTCTCACACTCATAATTAATCACAACATCAATTCTATCATAAAAAACGGAAAATATTGAAGTATTTCATCAATTCAATACTTTTGTGGCAAATCGAGGAATTTAGGAAGCATTAACTTAAAGATGTCCTAAATGACTCTGCAAGTTTTCAAATTCTTTCAACATGCTGTTACAAGTACCTTAAATCCAAACATATTAAGTCATTTATTTGAGCACATCTTTGAACATATCATACTAGGTTAACATGCCATGCACCACGCATTAATCATACAAATTAAAGTATGCATGTGTGTGTTTCTATTTTTTAATCGCAGTGGTTGGCTTATAATAACCTGTTTATATTCTCCATTTATAACCAGTCCTTTCCACGAGACTCACCTTTAGCAATTGACATGTCAACTTCTATTTTAGGACTGTCAAAGAATGGAGAACTCCAAAGAATTCATGACAAATGGCTTATGAGAAGTGCTTGTACTGCACAAGATACCACGATTGAAGTAGACCGACTTCAGCTTAAAAGCTTTTGGGGCCTTTTTGGTCTATGTGGGTTCGCTTGTTTTCTTGCTCTCTTTGTATATTTCATAATATTGGTTCGGAAGTTCAACAAGCACTTTGAGTCTTCTGGTAGAAGCTCAAGAATTGGTCGTTTTCAGAAATTTGTTATGTTTCTTGGAGAAAAGGAAGATAAAGTCAGAAACCACTTTAAGAGAAGGCAAATGGAGAGGGTCTCAAAAAAAGGTGTAGATGAAGATGAATCAACCCACTTGTGTGTTCGGAATAGAGAGAAATGGGGGTTAGAGATTGGAGAAGAAAGGAGAAGGTGGCTGGAATATACTAACTTTTAAACGTCTTTTCTTCATTTTATCTCATCTTCCTTTATCCAGACATAGGTTTTAAACGATGAAGTCTGGTTAAAGTCTGGTTAAAGGCGATGAAGCCTAAATAGACTTTCAGTAGACTTCAAATTAATTCTCTTCAAACGTCTACCTTTGCACATTTAATTGGCTTCTCCTAGAGTTTGTATATATATATGTTATTTTGGGCATTTTGTGAATATATATGTGAGTATTATCATCATTTGTTGCATGCCTCTTTGCATGGTCTTGTAACATGAGGTCACATGTGGGAATGAATACAAATTTAGGTGTGTACCTGTACAAATTTGGGTGTGATAGGCCACAATCTGAATGACCCCTTGTGATTAAACCAATTAATTAATTAGCCAAGTTATTAATTAATCAATTTATCATGCAATTGCATGGAAGCACAAACAAATCACCAAATAACTAAATATGCAGCGGAAAATAAAAGACACGGTGATTTGTTTACGAATGGGGAAAAACCTCGTGGCAAAAACCCCATCGGGTGATTTTCAGGTCACCACTCCCGAAACTCCACTATTATCAAATCAAGCGGTTACAAGTAAAGAAATCCCAAGTACCTTACCAACCTACAGTTGAACCCTTACCCCAATACCCAATTGGACTTGATCTGTAGTGACAGTTCCCACCTTTGATGCACGGCTCCCAAGTACGTGACTAACCAATGCGCGGATCCCAGTACGCGACTTCAAGACACCAATTTAAGGAAGAAAGGTTGGCTGCAAAGTTTTTCAGTTCATCCTACACGATGAAGATCAGGAAGATGCTTCGTCATAAAACCCTATGGTGCAAATACACAGCAACTTCTTCAGAGAAGATGAACTAGGTCAAGAATTTCGTCTTTTGATCACAATTTGCTTGAACAGAGATTGCTCAATGAGTTTGAAACTTGTGTCATACTTGACGGCTCTTAAGACAATCCTTTTATATGTTCAGGATTTGGAGAAAAGAAGGCCTAAAAACATATTCACGGATCCTAAGAAAATCAGATCAGAAAATTTGACTTTTTAAATCTCGACAGATAGCAGGTGTCGAGGTAGCTATCGAGCAGGTGTCGAGTTTTAATGAAATTGCACTTCAGCTTACTTTTTCTTGGACAGACTTGATGACTTCAACACTTGACCTTGAAACCTTGTTTCTTGAAGTATTAAAAACGCCTAGAACTACCCAATTACAAGTAGAGTGCGTTTTGTCAAAGGATTAGCCAATTTACATAAATAAGTGACATATGTTCTTAACAAGTGAAAACACATATGTCCTAACAATCTCCCCTTTTGGCAATCCGTGACAAAACCACAACAAGCAAATGAACATATGAGAGAAGTCATAAATCACTAAACTCATATTCATTTGTTGAATATAATAAAATCTATCCTAACACAAACTCTTGAAAAATTTTGCAAGAGGAGAGTTTATGGCAAGTAGACTTTGACAACCTGTATTTCTGAAACACTTTAAAATCAAGGCATTTTGTATGAAACAGAAATAATAGATTGCATACAAATATAAAGAACATGTGTATAAAGATAGAGAAGAAACAAGAAATGAAGAGAGAGGTGAAAGAAACATACATCCACATATATAAAGAAGTATAAGTACAATGTATGTAAAAATGGTCAAAGGACCTCATATACAAGATCAATGTATCTATAAAAAATAGAAAAGAAAAGATACATAAAAACCTCACTACATCCCTCAAGAATATCAACACTCCCCTTATCAAAATGTCCTATACTAACTCTCCNAAGAGAGATCGAGAGAATGAAGTCCGAATCGCAAAAATCCCTTAAATAAACACCTCAGTAAATCTCGACATCTGAGGTGTCGAGAGGTATCGAGAAAGCTGTCGAGGAGGTATCGAGAGAAATGGTCGTCGACAGATGGAGGTGTCGAGAGGTATCGAAGTGCAAGATCAAATATCAAAGATCAGAAGCTCGATCGATCGACAAGGTGTGGAGGAGGTATCGAGGGGACAGAAACTTTCTCGATCGATCCATCAGGTGTCAAAGAGGTGTCGAGATAGCGATAAGAAAAAGGCTTGAGAGGCTCGATAGATGACCAGGTATTGAGGAGGTGTCGATAAAGCAGTTAAAAACAGTTTTTCGAGAAGAGAAAACACAGACAAGAATGCAATCCAACATACACCTCAACCAATGATCCATACAACATATAAAGCTCTTAAAATCATCTCTCAACAAGAATTTAAGCACATGGATCCTCAAAAACACACACACACACACACACACACACACACTAAACAAGTCTAACCAATTTTATTTTTCAAAAACAAGTTAATACAGTTTAGTAAGCATACATTAGCACATGTAAATACTTGTGATGGCCAAATCACATTGTACCTGCACATGTATCAAAAGTAGCAAAGAATATTGCGTGTTGTGTGTGAAAAACATCACAAGATTGCATATGTGTATACATGTTATGACAATTTGAGATATGAGAAAATAACTTTAACTCACACACAATCATAACTGTTTGTGGGGACTATCACATTCGAGGTACATCCTATAACTCCCACATCTCCTAGAATACACGCTTGCAACCATATTTAAAGCAATTTTTTTTTTATTTATCTTTTTACTTTTTATTTTCTTTGCATATTTTCTTTTATTTTAGCATACCATACATGAGCATATCAAAGAGAGAAAAGAAATACCCAAGATGTTAAGCATTTAACATCGCACTTTTACTATGCTGAAACATACGAATGTCTTTGACACTGCACTTTTACTATGCCAAAGCATACATGTGTGTATGACACTGCACTTTTGCTATGCCGAAGCATACAAGTGTCATTTATGATTGGCGAGCAATAGTGGTGAGATGGTTATTTATGCATTTCTCTTAGAATTTTCTAGTCATACTCGTCAAAAAGAGTAATACGGGTGTTAAGTTTAAGAGATATCTTAATCTTACTCATCACAAATAAGAGCCACAAAGCTCACTTGCTTAGTTGTGCATAGAGATGCTCATCTAAGCTACAAGGGATACAAAGTTTAGAAACTTTGTTTCAATGGCCATCCAAGGTACACAAGTACCAAAGTACACAAAACACACACTGTTTTTGTATTTTTCTAATTTTTCAATTTTTATTTTTATTTTTATATTAAAAACAAAATAAACAAAACTGAAAGTAAACACACAAAACATGTTAAACAAAACAAAGCATAAAACTAGACTGACTTAACAAAAATGCAAAACACACAAGTAATGCAACAACAAAAAACAAGAAGGGAAAAGAAAGTGATGAAATCACTTAGAGTCATTTTTCTTCCGCACCTTGGAAGAACCTTTCCTTTGATTGAATCCTTAAACCGGTGGTAAGGGGGAAGAATTGAAACCGTTCAAGTTAGAAAGAAGCAAGAGGGATTTTAGAATATCTCCAAGAGGAGCAAGAGAGGATTGAAGCTGATTTTGGCTTCCAGATGCTATCATGCCATTGCTCTGTTGAGTGGCTAGTCACTTATAGTAATTTGGTCGAGTATGACCGGCAGCTCCACAATGATGACAGAGATGCTGCTTCTTTTGTTTAGGCTTTTGAGAGTTAGCCTTCTTAGCCCTAGGGTTTTTAGCATCTTTCTTATCTTGTTTAGGGGGTGCTCCTAAGATAGATTTACCATTATCTAAGTTCTCACTAGCTAATTCAATTTTGACATCAGTGTTCTCAATTTCAGTGTTATTAGCAGGAGAAACAAAAACAGTATTGCTAGTAGAAGCAGTATTAGAGAAAGAAAGACCATACCCCAAGCCAGTTCGATCTGAAGCAGATTTCTAATTTCCAAGCATCTCATCAAGCTTTGCACTTGAAGTCCTCCCCAATTGAGCTCTAACTTGAAACAGCTCAGCTTCAAGCTTTTTGGTCTTCTCAACCAAAAAGTTGTTCTCAAATCTCAGTGCTCCAATAGTTTGATTCACCTCATCAACCTTTGTGGGCAACTCTTCACGATCAAGTTCCACATCACTGAGCTTCTTGGTGGCCAGCCTATATAATTTCTCATGCTTCTCAGAGAGCTTGTAAAGCTTCTCATAGGCTGAGTGGATATCATCTTGATCATCCATCTTCTTAAATTTGGACTCCACTAATTCTTCTTCTTCATCCACTTCTTCAACAATCTCCTCAGTAGAATTGACTGTGGCAGTGAAGGCATTTAAGATTCTGTCATCCTCATTGTTGGAATCATCTTCAGGCTCAGTGTCACTCAAGGTTGCAACAAGTGCCTTACTCTTCCCAATGCTCTTGAGATATGTTGGGCATTCATGCTTCATGTGACCGAATCCATGACATCCGAAGCACTTTGGTCCAGCTGGAACAGTGTACTGACCGCCATCCTTAGTGTCCTTCTTCCCTTTGTCTTGGTTCTTAAACTGAGAAGAATTAGATTGTCTGCGGTCCTTGTCAAAATTCCTCCCATTGACATTCTTCATAAACTTCTTAAACTACTTTGTAATGTAGGACTTCATCTTAGAATCTTCATCATCGGAAGACTCATCTGTATCACTGCCCTTTGCCTTCAAGGCCATGCTCTTGCCTTTACTGGTTTTGCCAATCCTAGACAGTCCTAGCTCGTAGGTCTGCAAGTTTCCAACCAGCTCAATCAAAGGAATTTTGTCAATGTCCTTTGATTCTTCTATTGCCTTAATCTTGGCATGAAATCTCTCAGGTAGAGATCTGAGCACCTTCCTTACAACCTTGGGTTCAGGGATGGTTTCCCCAAGATTGAAGGCTAAGTTCACTATGTCCTTTAGCTTGGCATAGAACTCATCAAACGACTCATCCTCCTCCATCTTAATTTCTTCAAAGCTTGTAGTGAGCCTCTGAAGTTTTGAATCTTTGACAGTCTTTGTTCCTTCATAGGTTGTCTGAAGGATGATCCAAGCCTCCGTAGCAGTTTCAGTTGAGGATATCTTCTTGAACTTCTCATTGGTGACTGCGCTAAATAGGGCATTTAAAGTTCTGCTGTTGAAGTTAGCCACCTTGATCTTTGCGTCATCCCAATCGGCCGGTTCTTCTTTTGGCTTGGTCTAGCCAATCTCTACAGCCTGCCACACCTTCTCATCTAAAGACTGCAAAAAAGCTCTCATGCGTACTTTCCAGTATGCATAGTTAGTGTCATCAAATAAAAGAGGTATAATTAATGACTGTCCTCTATCCATGACAATCAGGGGTCAATGGATCAACACAGCAAAGATTAAACCTAATTAGAGTGTGCCTGTTCTGATACCACTTGATAGGCTACAATCTGAATGACCCCTTGTGATTAAACCAATTAATTAATTAGCCAACTTATTAATTAATCAATTTATCATGCAATTGCGTAGAAGCACAAACAAATCACCAAATAACTAAATATGCAGCGGAAAATAAAAGACACGGTGATTTGTTTACGAATGGGGAAAAACCTCACTGCAAAAACCCCACCGGGTGATTTTCAGGTCACCACTCCCGAAACTCCACTATTATCAAATCAAGCAGTTACAGGTAAAGGAATCCCAAGTACCTTACCAACCTATAGTTGAACCCTTACCCCAATACCAAATTGGACTTGATCTGTAGCGATAGTTCCCACCTTTGATGCACGGCTCCCAAGTACGTGACTAACTAACGCGCGAATCCCAGTACGCGACTTCAGAACACCAACTTAAGGAAGAAAGGTTGGCTGCAAAGTTCTTCAGTTCATTCTACACGATGAAGATCAGGAAGATGCTTGGTCACAAAACCCTATGGTGCAAATACACAGTAGCTTCTTCAGAGAAGATGAACTAGGTCAAGAACTTCGTCTTTTGATCACAATTTTCTTGAACAGAGATTGCTCAGTGAGTTTGCAACTTGTGTCATACTTGACGGCTCTTAAAACAATCTTTTTATATGTTTAGGGTTTGGAGAAAAGAAGGCCCAAAAACATATTCACGGATCCTAAGAAAATCATATCAGAAAATCTGACTTTTTAAATCTCGACAGATAGTAGGTGTCGAGGTAGCTATCGAGCAGGTGTCGAGTTTTAATGAAATTGCACTTCAGCTTGCTTTTTCTTGGACAGACTTGATGACTTCAACACTTGACCTTGAAATCTTGTTTCTTGAAGTATTAAAAACATCTAGAACTACCCAATTACAAGTAGAGTACGTTTTGTCAAAAGATTAGTCAATTTACATAAATAAGTGACATATGTTCTTAACAAGTGAAAACACATATGTTCTAACAGGGTGAACGATTATTTCATTGCACGTTGTCTTTTCTTTTGGAAAAGGAGAAGATGATGGTTGGCTTTTGGTTTGAGTGTGTTAGGTCTTGGCATTCCTCATTTTTAGGTTATAAATTGACCCCAGTTAATTAATACAACAATTACTCAAGTTAATTAATTAGTTTATATTACATGCAAATTAGATTAAGACACAATTAAATCACCAAACTAAATAGAGTGCATAGGAAAATAAGTTTGACACGACGATTTGATTACGATGGGAAAACCCTCATAGACAAAACCCCACCAAGTGAACTTCAAGTCATGTCGCCACTCTTGAAGAATCCACTAACAAGAAAAAGCGGTTACATGAATAAGAAATTTTACCCTATAAGCTTATCCCAAAGTACCTATTTACAGTAGAACCTACTGAACTATACCATTTTCAATTCCAATCCCTAATTGGACTTGATCTTGTAGAAGACTTCTCCTTTGTACTAATCTCCCATCCGTAACTAACTCCACAACAAATTTTTTGATTGTTGTAGCTTTGTATAGTTCTTTAATCCACACTTGGATGAACTAGAAGTAACTTGGCACAAAACCCTAAGCGCACAAAATGTTGTAGCAACTCTTGTTATGCATGTGTCTCTCTGTGTACTTGATGACATCTATAAAATATGTTTTTTCTATGTTCTGGAACCTTGGTACACAAATCCCCAAAAAGCCAAGTCATCATGGGCTGAAAACTGAACTTTAAATTCAATTTTCATGAGACTCAATAGATCAAGAGGTATCGAGAGGGTATTGAGATTTATTACTCTCAATATATAGATCGACAAGTATCAAATAGGTATAAAAAACTGAACTTTAAATTCAATTTTTCGATACTCAATAAACCGAGAGGTGTCAAGAAGGTATTGAGGTTCATTAACTCATTGATAGGTATTGAGTAGGCTATTAGGATCTACCATTTTAGTTTTTTGGGCAGTCTTATGTTTTCAATAATATCATATAAAATGTGGTCTTGGCATTCCTCATTTTTAGGTTATAAATTGACCCCAGTTAATTAATACAACAATTACTCAAGTTAATTAATTAGTTTATATTACATGCAAATTAGATTAAGACACAATTAAATCACCAAACTAAATAGAGTGCATTGGAAAATAAGTTTGACACGATGATTTGATTACGATGGGAAAACCCTCATAGACAAAACCCCACCAAGTGAACTTCAAGTCATTTCGCCACTCTTGAAGAATCCACTAACAAGAAAAAGCGGTTACATGAATAAGAAATTTTACCCTATAAGCTTATCTCAAAGTACCTATTTACAGTAGAACCTACTGAACTATACCATTTTCAATTCCAATCCCTAATTAGACTTGATCTTGTAGAAAACTTCTCCTTTGTACTAATCTCCCATCCGTAACTAACTCCACAACAAATTTTTTGATTGTTGTAGCTTTGTATAGTTCTTTAATCCACACTTGGATGAACTAGAAGTAACTTGGCACAAAACCCTAAGCGCACAAAACGTTGTAGCAACTCTTGTTATGCATGTGTCTCTCTGTGTACTTGATGACATCTATAAAATATGTTTTTTCTATGTTCTGGAACCCTGGTACACAAATCCCCAAAAAGCCAAGTCATCATGGGCTGAAAACTGAACTTTAAATTCAATTTTCATGAGACTCAATAGATCAAGAGGTATCGAGAGGGTATTGAGATTTATTACTCTCAATATATAGATCGACAAGTATCAAATAGGTATAAAAAACTGAACTTTAAATTCAATTTTTCGATACTTAATAAACCGAGAGGTGTCAAGAAGGTATTGAGGTTCATTAACTCATTGATAGGTATTGAGTAGGCTATTAGGATCTACCATTTTAGTTTTTTGGGCAGTCTTATGTTTTCAATAATATCATATAAAATGCATTTTATCAGTAGATATGTCAATTACATAAAATATGACCCTTACCATCGTATTCAAAACAGGACTTTAGCAAAGCATGGTGCAAACCACAGACACACAAATCTCTTGAGTCTAGAAAGTCCAGTTTGGAAACTGGCATGAAAGTGCATTTAATTTAAAAATCTTTCAGGTCATAACATATAACCACCCACGTTATCAGAGCCAGTGGTGTCTCTTTCTTTGTCTTATTCGCTTTTATGTGGGCATTACGCGTACATTACGTATAGTGAGAAATATCTCCCAAAATATTAAATTAATGACAAAGAAATTTTTCTATATTTTTTTCACATTATTAACCAAATGTATAACCATGAGCTCATTAACTCGCACTTGATCTTGATCTCCGAACATAAGCTCTTTCATTAACATAGTTAAAGTGATCTAGTTGTTGGGTTTGCTAGCTGCCGTAGGTAAAAAACAATGGCTGCTAATTGCTAAAGCTTCTGCGTAAGTTTAATTCTTTTTCCCTCGCAAGTCGGATCAAATTTCTCCAGATTTCTCTTATCCTTTTTACTTTCTATAAATCGATACTTTTTGTGATCCCATAGTTATGTCTTAGTATTGATTTCAAACTTTTAACTAGAAGGAGTTTTTTTTTTTTTGGTGGTTTGGGTCGGGTGAAAGGTAGATGGTCTTTAGTGTGAGATTGACTCCTTTGTCTTGTTAGTTTTTGTCAATGCTTTCATTTTTGTTTTTGTTTTGTCTGTACATCATTTTTGTCATCTAGACATTCAATATCAGTTTATTTAATTTGCTACTTTTAGAGGTTATAATTTTTAGCTTGAGTGTGCATAGGTTTTATGGGTCTAGTTAACAAGAGTTGAAGTGAATTGGATAAGGTTGATCATGAGTGTTTTATTTTTTGGCTATTGACTCATTTTTTTTAGGGAGTCGCATAATTTTCAATTGAGTTCGGTTAGTAGGTGTCTTTAAAGCAAATATTCTAACGAGTGCAATCAAATACACGTGAAAATATTCTGAATTTTATTTATGGATAAAAGTATCATTTTATAGGTACTTTGGCTTACACTTTTCAATTTAATTCAAGTATATAGCCTTAAAAGTTGTAATTTATACACAAAAGGAGTGTTTTGACGAATAAAATAATAGGCCACATATTTTAATTTAATTGAGCAAACTTAGTTATATTTTTCCCTTTATTGCCACCCTGCTTCATGTTCTTAGATTCATAATTCAATTGTTTCTTAAATTACAAATATCTTTTGTGGTGTTAGACATATAGTCAAGGTCAGAGTCCATTGTATTATTGTAGTCAAAATTAACTAAAAATTTAATCCTTATGGTACACACAGTCTATTTATACAAATAACTTTAAGGTTAATCTAGGATTTTTATTTTTATTTTTATATCTATTTATTAAGAAGATTCAGAAAGTTAGTTGTGATTTCAAAAAATGTCAAAAATACCCCTAACCTAATTAGATAATTCTTATTCTTAAAAAATAAAAAAAATGAGGTTAATATTGTAATTCAATAAAATTTAAATTTCAAAAAAAAAAAAAAAAAACTACTAGAGAAAATTTTTTCCTAAAAATTAGCACTCTCTATTTAAATATATCTCACGCACGTTTAATACATTTTTCCGTAAAAACTAACACACACTAAACCCAACAATTTACTCAATTTCAAATTCTAAATTTTAATTTCCTAAAATTCCTTCATGTAACCTCACTAATAATAGATAAATTTAAATTGAAAAATTACATTAAATTCAAAATAAAAAAAAGAGCCTCATCACACATGCGAAGCGCTTGTGTGTGTATATATTTTTTGTCGCGGGATTAATCTAGACTTTTCTATTGTATACCACTCAATACATAGGTTCATTATAATAGATAGAGTTCAGTAATAAAGATTTAGAAGTTATTAAATGCTTTTCGATGTAGCATATCACAAAGGCTAAACCATATTATTTCGAGTTATGTTAGAGATTCAACAAAAATTCACAAAAATTTCATAATATTTTTAAATTAATAATATAAAAAAGTAATTATACATTGTGGTGGGCTCATGTGTGAAACAGTAAGCTAATTTAGTGATGTAAAATTATTGTGAACTTTTATTGTATTCCTAGTTATATTATATTAATAATTAATTCATTATGTTCTTCCTCTCTTTTTATTTCTTTGATATATTTTTCTTATTTAACATGAGATCAAAGCTAGGTGCACTATCTTACCATGTTGTCAGCCTATTATAGGTCGTGGTTAGATTTAGGCTTTTGTGAACATGAAATTACGATTCCATCCCATCTCTAAGCCTAACTATCCCGATACATTCCCTCCTTTGGTCAAAGTCCCAAAAAAAAAAAAAAAAAAACCCATACACACTACCACACGTCNTCAACACTGTATCAGTATCGTATCGTTTGACTATATATATGTATGGAGTAGTAATCCTAAAACAATACATTGGCATTAATTAGTATTGATATATGTTGTTCTCCTTACTCAAATCGAAATGGTCTTTAGTGTGAGATTGACTCCTTTGTCTTGTTAGTTTTTGTCAATGCTTTCATTTTTGTTTTTGTTTTGTCTGTACATCATTTTTGTCATCTAGACATTCAATATCAGTTTATTTAATTTGCTACTTTTAGAGGTTATAATTTTTAGCTGTGAGTGCATAGGTTTTATGGGTCTAGTTAACAAGAGTTGAAGTGAATTGGATAAGGTTGATCATGAGTGTTTTATTTTTTGGCTATTGACTCATTTTTTTTAGGGAGTCGCATAATTTTCAATTGAGTTCGGTTAGTAGGTGTCTTTAAAGCAAATATTCTAACGAGTGCAATCAAATACACGTGAAAATATTCTGAATTTTATTTATGGATAAAATTTAGTATCATTTTATAGGTACTTTGGCTTACACTTTTCAATTTAATTCAAGTATATAGCCTTAAAAGTTGTAATTTATACACAAAAGGAGTGTTTTGACGAATAAAATAATAGGCCACATATTTTAATTTAATTGAGCAAACTTAGTTATATTTTTCCCTTTATTGCCACCCTGCTTCATGTTCTTAGATTCATAATTCAATTGTTTCTTAAATTACAAATATCTTTTGTGGTGTTAGACATATAGTCAAGGTCAGAGTCCATTGTATTATTGTAGTCAAATTTAACTAAAAATTTAATCCTTATGGTACACACAGTCTATTTATACAAATAACTTTAAGGTTAATCTAGGATTTTTATTTTTTTTTTATATCTATTTATTAAGAAGATTCAGAAAGTTAGTTGTGATTTCAAAAAATGTCAAAAATACCCCTAACCTAATTAGATAATTCTTATTCTTAAAAAATAAAAAAAATGAGGTTAATATTGTAATTCAATAAAATTTAAATTTCAAAAAAAAAAAAAAAAAACTACTAGAGAAAATTTTTTCCTAAAAATTAGCACTCTCTATTTAAATATATCTCACGCACGTTTAATACATTTTTCCGTAAAAACTAACACACACTAAACCCAACAATTTACTCAATTTCAAATTCTAAATTTTAATTTCCTAAAATTCCTTCATGTAACCTCACTAATAATAGATAAATTTAAATTGAAAAATTACATTAAATTCAAAATAAAAAAAAGAGCCTCATCACACATGCGAAGCGCTTGTGTGTGTATATATTTTTTGTCGCGGGATTAATCTAGACTTTTCTATTGTATACCACTCAATACATAGGTTCATTATAATAGATAGAGTTCAGTAATAAAGATTTAGAAGTTATTAAATGCTTTTCGATGTAGCATATCACAAAGGCTAAACCATATTATTTCGAGTTATGTTAGAGATTCAACAAAAATAAAAACCCATACACACTACCACACGTCCTTCCCCAATTAGAAGAGTCATCCTCCATATAAGCTCACGTTGGAGCTTCTCCTAATCACACTGCTGGATCATAAAGTGAAACATAAAAAAATGTTCGGCATCTGACTTAATTTCCTTCTAATCATGCATTTTAATTACCACCTTCGTTGCCTGTATTGGCTCTCCTTGGTAGGTTGCTACCTTGGTTGCGAGAGTCAGATCGGTAGCTTCTATTTGACTTTCTTACTTGTCGCATGACTCAAACATCTTTGTATACCGGGTTTCTTGATGAGCCACTCTAATTTGTACCTCCTACCTGGCATCTTACTTTCTTTCTGGTTTTGCATCTCTCTCATCTTTGGTCAAGTTTCTCAAATCATGCATAGTTGAAAATATAGTACTCAAACCTTAGGCCTACTCCGAGATTAGTCTACTACATATGCACTCTTCATTGAGTTCATTATAACATATAGAGATCAATAGTAAAATAATGGTTATTTGGGCCTTTCGAGATTGATGTAGGCCGCTTAGATCAAACCATATTAATTCTTTATGCTCTCTCTCTCTCTCTCTCTCTCTCTCTCTCTCTCTCTCTCTTCTCATTTTTTTTGTATACTTCTTAATATTTTATTTTATTTTGTGTACATTTCTTGATGGTGTAGTTTTCTGTTATTTGCAGAACAAGGTGAGAATTAGGGTTTGTGTCAAATAATTTACCATGACTAGAGTTTGGCTTATGGTGTTAGTAGTTTTTTGCCATGAGATTTTCTCAAATGGGGTGGTTACAAATATCTCTACAAGGCCTAGTGTTGTCAACGTTGGGGCTATTCTCGCTTACAAGTCTATTATTGGAAAGGTTGCAAAGGTAGCAATAGAAGCTGCAATTGAAGATGTGAATTCTGATCCAACTGTTCTTGCTGGAACTAAGATCCAACTTACAATGCAAGACTCCAATTACAACGGATTTTTGGGCATTGTTGAGAGTAGGTTATTTGTTTATAACTCTTGTTTGTTTGTTCACTTGTCATATTCTCTTAAGCTAGGCTACCTCGAATCACCAATCGATTGTGGATTTTCTTTCTTTAATTTATCATAACAGCTTTACAGTTCATGGAGAAAGACACAGTGGCCATAATTGGCCCCTTAAATTCTGTAACAGCTCATGTAATTTCTCAAATTTCAAATGAGCTCCAAGTTCCTCTATTGTCATATTCAGCAACAGACCCAACGTTGTCTTCACTTCAGTTCCCATTCTTTGTTAGAACTTCCCAAAATGATCTTTTTCAGATGGCTGCAGTAGCAGAAATTGTAGACTACTATGGATGGAAAGAGGTGATTGCACTCTATGTTGACGATGATTATGGCAGAAATGGGATTGTTGCATTAGGGGATAAGCTTGCTGAGAAACGATGTAAGATCTCATACAAAGCACCCATGCCCTCTGGAGCGACCCGGGATGACATCACCGACGTGTTGATTAAGGTTACGTTAGATTACTAATCAACAAAAGTTTAACCTATTAGGAATGGATGAATATAATCATTTAACTATTTGGTTAACCCACCCTCTTAATAAATAGGATTTAGTGTATAGGATTTTTAACCTTTTAGATGAGAGATAGAGTAGAGATATAATTTAAAATTAGGAATACTAGCTTTGATATTATAAGATAAATTACTTATTACCTCAAAAGTTTAAATTATTAAGAATGTTTGAATATAATCTTCTTCTTTTTTATTTTTTTGGTGTGTGTGTGTATTGTAACAGGTTTCTCTAATAGAGTCTCGGATAATTATTGTTCACACTTATGATGGTCCAGGTTCGATGGTGCTTAATTTAGCAAAGTATCTTGGAATGATGGAATCTGGATTTGTGTGGATAGCTACTAACTGGCTCTCTACCATATTGGATACTGATTCTCCCCTAACTTCAGATGTAATGGATGATTTTCAAGGAGTTATTACATTGCGAATGTATGCACCAGAATCAAAACTCAAAAGAAAATTTATTTCCAAATGGAACAACTTGACCAAGGGAAAAAGTGCTAATGTCTCTTTTGGGCTAAATACTTATGGTCTATATGCCTATGACACAGTTTGGCTGCTTGCTCATGCACTTGATGCATTTTTCAATCAGGGAGGAGTTATCTCATTCTCAAATGATTCGAGGTTAACTGAGTTGCGCGGAGGGAGTTTGAGACTTGATGCTTTAAACATCTTTAATGGAGGGAATTTGTTGCTTAAGAGTATTTTACAGGTCAATATGAGTGGTGTAACAGGACCAATTAAGTTTACTCCCGATAAGGACTTTATTAATCCTGCATTTGAAGTCATCAATGTCATTGGCACAGGGTTTAGAAGGGTTGGTTATTGGACTAATTATTCTGGCTTATCAGTTTTGCCTCCAGAGGTGCTTTACACAAAGCCTCCTAATCGTTCCAGTGCAAATCAAAGACTATATAGTGTAATTTGGCCAGGACAAACTACACAACTTCCTCGAGGGTGGGCTTTTTCAAAAAATGGAAGGCAATTGATAATTGGAGTCCCAACACGAGTTAGTTATCGTGAATTTGTGTCACAAGCTGAAGGCACAAACATTTTCAAAGGATACTGGATTGATGTATTTACTGCTATGAAGCACGGGTGCGTTTTAGGACTCGGGTGCGGATGCGAGACTCGACAATTTTTGAAAAAAGTGGGTGCGGGTGCGCGGGACTCGGCGATTAAAAAATTATTAAAATATTTTTATTTATATTTTTAATATATTGCTAAGCATACTTTTAATTATATAAACATATACCAAATTTAAGAGCAATATTAGATAATAATTAAAACATAATGTTTATGAATTAAATACAACCCACAAGATTGAAACTAAAACATTCCATGATGTTCAGAAATTAAAATACAACTCATAAGTTTGAAACTAAATTAACATGATGTTCATAAGTATCAGTGTACCGTTTAGAAATTACCGTAATTTCACAATTTTATATATATATATATATATAGATATATATATATATTGTTTTTTTTTTTACTAAAAAAAACTTATATTGTATAATTAATATATTTAATTATATTTCAAATTTTACTCTTTTTTTTTTTTTATGCATGTTCAAATTAAAACTAAATGAAAATAACTCACGGTTTTCTATGAAATTAAAAAAATAAAAGAAAAGAAGTGGCAGGCAAACCACTTCGGTTTCTCCAACCATTAATAACTTTGGTTATATCAAACGTAGGTAGGAATGAAATAGTGAAAAGTCATTTTGAGTTCTATGTTAACATTCTCTTTAGAAGAGAACCCAGACTAGAAGAAATGCTGAAAGAAAAAGAGAGACAGTGAGGGAGAGAAGAAAAATGAAGAAGCTATGACGCAATGACGACGAGCTCAAGCCTCAACGTCCGGCAATATCTTACCGGTGAATAAAGGTTTAACAGTGGCGAGGAGGTGCTGTAAGTAGCAAAAAATTTCTAGAAACCCATTTCAATTTGTACCGGTCGGAATGAAGTTACCGCCGAAAAACACCAGAATCCGCCGAAATAGCCGATACAAGCTGAAAAACCCCGATATTTAGGACGGTCGAAACACCCTGTCTCAGCGGTTTCGCCGGTTTCGGCCGATACGGTCCGAGTCGGCGCGAATCGGGCCGAGTCTCAGCCGCGTCGGCGCGAGTCGGGAAAAAAAAAAAAACCACGTGGCAGGACGCGGCCGACGCGCGGTCAGCGGCGTCCCTCCCGCGTCGCCGTGTCGCGCCGCGTCGGACGCGGGTGCGGCGCCTCTGGAGCCGCATCCGTGCTTCCCAGATTTACTGCTGCATTGAGTTTATTGCCATACGCTGTCCCATATAAATTAGTTCCATTTGGGGATAGTCGTAATAACCCAAGTTGCACTGAACTTGTGCGTTCGATCACGACGGGTGTAAGTACTACAAAAAAAAAAAAAATTGTTTCATAACTTTGTGAAGTTTTCATTGATTTTCTAAGGTCAAAATATTCTTTTTGTCCCTAAAAGATAGTTTAGGTTCTTTACTCATCCTTAATGTTTAAAAACATTCTATTTCAATCCCTTAAAACATGGACGATATAGTAATAGATACTGTCTATTTTTGTCCCTAAAATATACAAGAGAAACACGAAAATAGACGAAAGGATAAAATGGGTGACATCTTAAATTTTTAGAAATGAAAATAGAACATATACTATTTTCCGTGGACAAAAGATTTTTTTCACCACTTTCTGATTCTCTAATTTTCTTCTTCCATATAGGTCTTTGATGCAGCAATAGGTGACATTGCAATCACTACTGATCGAACAAGAATGGTGGATTTTACACAACCATATATTGAGTCCGGGCTTGTAGTAGTAGCCTCTGTTAAGGAGTTAAATTCCAATGCTTGGGCATTTTTGAAGCCATTCACTCTAATGATGTGGCTTGTCACAGCTTTCTTTTTCCTCGTTATCGGAGGAGTTATTTGGTTTTTGGAGCGTAGAACTAATGAAGAGTTCCATGGTGGGGGTGACTCAAAAAAACAAGTTGCCACTGCTCTATGGTGAGGAATTAAACATATCATGGCCCTGAGCTAAATGCTTAAATATCTTTTGTCACTCTTTGCTTAGTGCAAAATAATCAAGACAAGTTTCATCCTACTAGTTTTACTTTTTTAATTAGTGTAAACAACCCAACATTAAATTGATTTGAAGTTTTTTTTTTTTTAATTTTTTTTAATGTTATTTTGTTGTTGAAATAAGATTGTAACAATAGAGGTCAGACTTTGGTGTGATGGTAAGTGCCTTCCATATAAAGAGGCGAGCTCAAGTCCACGAATCAACCTCCCCTATAATTTTTTATTTATTTAAAAAATTGGTAATAAAGTTGCTTATCAATTACCTCTCCCAAGCTTTAAAATAATAGGAGTTTTGTTGTACAATATTTTTTATTAGATTGAGACAATGTAGATTACTGATTCTTTCTGATTTAAGGAAAGTAGAAAACTCCTTGCTATCTTGTGCTATAGAGATCAAACTATTCATAAATGTGAAATAGTAATTTGTAAGAGAGCCTTTTGTGTAAGGAATTTCCTTCTTTCTTACGATATGTCTATTTGATGAGTCAATCATGTTTAGATTGCATCTTCTTAGTCGAATCCTCCATTCACATGCATTCCTTTGATTATGCAGGTTTAGCTTTTCAACATTGTTTTATGCCCATAGTAAGTGAATTGGCTCTAATTTACTTGTATTTTCTAATTATCATAGGTATAGCAATGGTAGTTTGTGTTTCTTGTATCAAGTAACCTCTTTCTTGTTTGTTGTAGAGGAAAAAACAGACGAACCCCTTACTCGTTGTGTGCTACTTATATGGTTATTTGTCATTCTTATAATAAACTCAAGCTACACTGCAAGTTTAACCTCAATACTTACAGTGCAACAACTTTCTTCTCCCATTAAAGGCATTGAAACTCTAATTAACAGCAACGATCCCATTGGCTACCAACAAGGTTCATATGCCAGAAGTTATTTAGTTGAGGAACTTGGTATTCATGAGTCCAGACTTGTTCCTCTTAACTCTGCCGAAGATTATGCCAAAGCCTTAAAAGACGGTCCACAAAGGGGTGGTGTTGTTGCTGTTGTTGATGACCGTGCGTATGTAGAACTCTTCCTTTCAACTCGTTGTGAATTCAGTATTGTAGGTCAAGAGTTCACCAAAGCTGGTTGGGGATTTGTAAGTATCTCTTTTATCAATGACACTGCACTTCCTGGTACTTGCTTTTGGAATTCATGTTAGGTTCTTCTCTTGTGAAAAATGTTTAGTTCCAATCATATTTGGAGCCTTAGGCTTTAATTACCAATAGGAAGATGACATTTTTCCTATCATACACAATGCACATGACTCATTTGATTGGTTGATTTAAGTGGGTTATGTCCATTGCATATGACAAAGATAATAAATATCATCTTCGTATTTGTAATATGTTTAGAGCCAAACTTTGTCTTTCATATTGTGCATTTATAATTTATTATCTGTAATCTAAATGGTCTAAAGTGACTCCAAACATGTTTGCAGCTATATTGTTCTAACATACTATGTGGCAATTGAAAAGATTATTTATTTGTAGTTTTAGTCATATGACTTTTTTAATGAGATATATAACTTGTTTAAATAATACACATGGATAGTCTTATAATTTGTCACATATTTAGTTGAAAAAATAACTTTAAACATGTTTGGAGCCAAACTTTCTTCATCTATATAAAACCAAAATCTTTTACTTTTATTTTACTTCTATAAGAAAATTGCTGATACAAAAACTTTTAAAAACTCACAATTTTCACATAAACCAAAATCTTTTACTTTTATTTTACTTCTATAAGAAAATTGCTGATACACAAACTTTTAAAAACTCACAATTTCCACATAATTATTCTCTCTCTCTCTCTCTCTCTCTCTCTCTCTCTCTCTCTCTCTCTCTCTCTCTCTATATATTATATATATATATATATATATATATTATAATCAACCTTAAATCCTATAAAGATTCTCTATAAAATTTCCTAAATTTACACATTTCATTAGAATCTTACCACTATCATATTTCCTTTAAATGGTAAAAGTTCATATATAAATAGAATCATAAGAGCATTCACACCTGATATTTTCAAACTATTCTATTTTACTATATCAAAAACTACTTTCTCAATTATACCAAATCATTTTACAACACACCAATTATCCCAAATTCTATTTTATTATACCCCTCATTAAAATAATTTATACTACCCAATAAATTACCCACACAACCCACTACCACCAGCACCAAGCCGCCACCACCACCAAGCCAACCCACTACCATCAAGCCAAACACAACCCAACCCACTGCCACCAACCTAACCCACCACCACCACCATCAACCCAACCAAAATTAAAACTCTCATCCAACCACCACTATAAACACAACCAAAATCACCACCATTAACCCATTACCCACACCACCATCAAATTACCCACCACCATCCCACAAAAACCACAACCACCAAACAAAGGAACAATGAAACCCAGCCACCCACACCACACCCATCCATTGATCCATGAACCCATACCTCCAAAAATGAAACCCACACCACAGATGATGAAACCCAGCCACCGATCCATGAGTCCCACGCCATATCTCCACCATGGAGGCTTGATTCAAGGGAAGATAAAGAGAAAAAAGAAAAAAGAGGTGAGAGAGAAAGAAAGGGATGAGAGATCAGAGAAAGAGAGAGGAAGATGAAGAGGGAAACCCATGCCCATGCCTAACTCTGCTGCTGCCACCACCACACAAGATTTTGGGTTTGAGAAAGTGAGTTTTGCGTTTGAGGAGAGGAAAGAGCAAACCAAGAACGAGAGTGAGAGAGAAGAGAAGCAAGACAGAGAAAAGGAAAGAAAGAGACAAAAAAGTGATAAATAGAGAGAGAAAACAGAGAATATAATAATAATAAAATTTTATGCAAACTTGCTTTTGTGCCATCATATATTTAGGATGACATTGTAGCACAATTGCAAATTTTTTTGCAATTGTAAGATTTTACAAGTCCGGGTGGCTTGGGAGTTTTGGGCTTTTATGCTAAATTGAATCAACATAAGGCATTTGCAATACCCAATGTGAATGCTCTAATAATGTGTATTAATAACTAACATAATTAATGATCAAATTCTGCCTTCTTGAAAAATGGTCCCTTTCCTCTTAGAGCATTCGTATCTGCAACGTTTATCCTATTTTATTTTACCATCTCAAAAAGCTACTTGATCAATTATACCATACCATTTTACAACACAACCAACATCTTAACTTTTATTTTCCTATTCTCCTCATTAAAATAATATATATTACCCACAAAAATAATATAATATATAATTTTCGTATTGCTGCTACAGTACTACAGTGATCTTTTGGAATTAAAATATATTATAATTTTTACAATTGTAGGATGACATTGTAGCACAATTGCAAAAAAATTTGCAATTCTCAAATTTTACAAGTCTGGCTGCTGGACTCTTTTTGTGCCTTGATGTTAAATTTCCCCTACATTTCCCATTTACAATTGCCAATGGGAATGCTCTTATTGTTAGTGTTGTCATTCTCCGAATACCGTTCTTCTTTAATTGCTACAATCATCAATATATTTATGTCATCCTTGAGCCACCATTCCTCCGTTAATGTCAACAATTATCTTCAACGTTCCACTTCATGTCAAGCCCAATTTATTCTACAATTGATTTTGTCTTGCTTGCTCTACTACACATTAAGTTTTTTTTTTTCCAAACTTTTGGTGTTCTCAAGCTTTTCCCTTAATTTGCAGAGGTATGTTAGAGATGTTAGTCCATATTGGATGTACTTGTACTACACATCCTAACTTATACCATATTCTATGGTTTGTCTATAATTAGCTTCTATGGCTAGCCTAAAGTTAGTTTATTTATATAAACCCCTAATGTGCTTGTTGTAACCCGATTCAATATAGTGCATGTGTAGACGTTTATGTGTAGATGTAAATTGTTAAGCCAAATCAAGTTAATTTTATTTTCACTTTCTATCTTTATCTCGTATCAATCTCACTCATAATCACAACATAAATTCTAATGAAAACAAACGAAGAATATTGAAGTATCTTATCAATTCATTATTTTATGGAAGAAAGAGAAATTTGGAGAGTATTAACTTTAAAATGTCCTAAAAGATTTTAACAATCTTCAAAATTTGGCCAACATGCATGCTTACTTGAAATCCTAACATGTTGAATAAGCATTATTTGAGCATAATCTTTGTATATATCATTCTCTATGTTAACATTCCTAGCATCATGCATTAACCAACCAAAAGTGTGTGTGTGTGTGTTTTTTAATGGTAGCTAGTGGCTGCTGGCTTATAATAACATGGTTATATTCTTCATTGATCATCAGGCCTTTCCACGGGACTCACCTTTAGCAATTGACATGTCAACTGCCATTTTAAAATTGTCAGAGAATGGTGACCTCCAGAGAATTCATGACAAATGGCTTATGAGAAGTGCATGCACTGCGCAAGGCACAACTACTGAAGTGAACCAACTTCAGCTTAAAAGCTTTACGGGTCTCTTTGTCGTATGTTGGTTCGCTTGCCTGCTTGCTCTCATTGCACATGTCATATTTTTGGCGTGGAAGTTCACAAGTGTACCTCAGCGTAAAAGTTCAATATATGAACGTCTTCATAAATTAAAGAATTTTAAGGAATTTATTAAGTATGTTTGGGGAAAGGAAGAGAAAGACATAGACCCCGGCTCTAAGAGAGGTGTAGGTGAAGATGTATCAACCCATTAATTTGTGTGTTTGCAATAGAGAGATCATATAATGTATTATATTAAAATAAAAGTTAGGGTTGACATGATGAAGCCTAAGGGCTTGTTTGGATTAAAGGGGAATGAGGGAGAGTAAAGTAGAGTTTATTGAAAATAAGTTAATTTTAGACCAAATCTATTATACTTTGCTTCCCTCGCTTCTCCTTAATTCAAATAGACCATAAATAGACTTTCACTAGACTTCAAATTCTCTTCCAATGTCTACTTTTGCACTTTTGATTGGCTTTTCCTCAAAGTTTGCCTTGCTTGTATATGTGGGTAACATCATCATTTGTTGCATCCCACCTCTATGTATCTGCTCTTGTAACCTTATTTCACGTGGGAATGAATACAAATTTAGGCGTACAGTATTGTACAAATTTGGGTGAATGGTAGTTTGATTGCATGTTGAATTTTAAATACAGTCTAAGAATAAGAAAATAGTAGCACCCTTAGCTCAAAGAAATTAATGTGTTTTGGTCAATAAAACTTTTGTCCACAATGCCAAGAGTTAAATGACTACATGTTGCATGAAAAACACACAAGGGCTTAGCCACATCAATAAGCAAGCACTTCATTCTAACTGGATGTGTTCTGAAAAATGTTGGTGTTCTTTTTGCATAAGAATTTGATAGACATGTTCTTCATAAATGTTGATGGGTTGTATAGATTTGTTGCCTAACCAGCCCAACTGGCTTGCTAGGCTCAATTTGTGTAGAAAGAAAATGTGAGTGGTGAACATAGGCCCACTCCACAAAGTATGGAGGAACATAGGCAGTAAGCCTAGTGTGTGAGGTAAAAGAAGACACGAGTCATAAACTCAATTTATGAAGTAGAAGACAATCCAGGTTATGAGGCCCATAATAACATGAAGTGAAGTCCATGAGTTATAAAACCCACATCATGATTATTAGGCAAACCTCAATATTAAAAAATAATTAAAAAAAAAAATTGGGGAGTCCTTCCTATCCACTCCTTTGTAATAAAGTCCCAAGAATCCCTACACCTTATAATTTGCTTCCATATGATTTACACAACATATTCAAGAGGAACCGATGAAACAAATATCATCACTACATCCACCATGATAAAGCTAATCAAAATCCTCAACTTACTCTAAAATAGACTTAATAACAATAAAAATTAGATTTCCTAGCTATTTCATATTAGAAATCCAAAACCTCAAATTTTCATCATAAATAAATCTTAAATGTCCACCATTTATAAAAACCATTAATACATATTTACACTCCAAAGTCCAAATATCTTTCATTCTTATTTGTTTAAATGGTAGGTTTATCTTTAAATTTTAGGGAAAATTACACTTTACTCCTTTAAACTATGGGTCTGTTTGGATACCGCTTATTGTTGAAAACTAAAAATATTATTGCAAAATAATTTTTAAATGTGTGCATAGTGCTGTGGGACTCAATTTTAACTTAATTTTTGCATTTTTCTGTATTTGCGAGTCCCGTGAACAGAGCACAAGATCCACAGAAAAAATGCCAGATGCAAATTTTTTTCCTTTTCAGTACAATCCAAACATACATTATATCTCATGTTACACTTACCGCCTAAATTATGTGATTGTACACTTAACTCCTCTCAACTATTATCCCTTGCATACTTTGCATCCTATCATTAGTTTTTTTTTTATTTTTTTATTGAAAAGATAGAACATCTCATTGTTAGTTAGCTGTTAATTTAGATGGAATTTAGAGTCACGTGACTTGCACATGACAACTGCAATAATAAAAAAGATTGAATTGCCCTGGCTCATAAACTAATTTGGTTCCTTCTATGTTTTAGCCTCTTCTTCCTCATTGTCTCTGGCTTCACTCCCACAGTCCAAGTCTCTCTCTTTCATCAACTACAAAGGCAAGCTTCTCAATTCTCATCAGTTCCTCAATCCTTCTCAGTCTTTCGTTTCCACTTAGACACAACCCCAAAAAATCTTATAGACCAAAGTTATACCAAATTGAAAATCATGAACCATTAGAATTCTATGTAAAATGAATATTATTTCAGTATATTGGGTGAAAAAAATTTATGTGGTGTGGATGCGTGGTGAATTTTTTTGGATAGATTTATTAACTTCTGTTGAGAAAGTTAGTTGTTGGTTGGAATAATGTGTTCAACTCGTCCCCATATGCTATTATAGTATATGTTGGTGCAAACAATAATAATGGAAATAACACAACGAGAAACTGAATAATACTTCTGAATATTATTAACGTAAAGAAAGAAATTACACAACACTATTTGGATTGAGGCGCGGCACTCGCTCTTTTTAAGGAGATTCAAGCCCTTGGTTAGCTAAACTTTGTAATCCGTGTAAACCTTTTCTGACTTGTCTCTCCTAGGATACAACAACCTAACAAGTGTCGTGTTGCTAGAACAACCTCTGCATAAAGTATTCAAGCCCAAAGCTCCACCAGAAAGAACACCATTCTTTGACAAGAACCTTTCTATTTTGTGTGTGTATATTGTATATTGCAGTAACTTGGATTGTGTATGAATGAGTTTATTTATAGGCTTAATGGGCCTTACGAAATTATTACCCAAATTAGTTTGATAATTAGGTCCATTATTCTGATGTAGTGGGTGTATTAATTGTTCGATATTAATCTGATGTGTTGAAGTTACTCAATTAATGGTGAGAAAAGGAGTTTCTGAAGAATGAAAAGGCCCAAACGGATAGTCTATTAAGTGGGTTAATGGCTCTTCATTGTCCATAATAAAAATGGAGTATTAATTCGGGTCATTTACTCACCAATGGATATGGTAATTACTTTGAATGGGCTGTCAAGTAGGAGGATCCAACAAGTGTCGTGTTGCTAGAACAACCTCTACACAAAGTGTTCAAGTCCAAAGCTCCACCAGAAAGAACACCATTCTTTGACAAGAACCTTTCTATTTTTTGTGTGTATATTGTATATTGCAGTAACTTGGATTGTGTATGAATGAGTCTTTTTATAGGCTTAATGGGTCTCACGAAATTATTACCCAAATTAATTTGATTAATTAGGTGCATTATTCTAATGTACTGGGTGTATTAATTGTTGATATTAATCTGATTACCCCCACTCTTCACCTCCCCCTTGCGCACATATCTAATCCAATATTTGAGAAAATTTATTTTAGCCCATTAATCACCACAATTAAAAAGAATAAAATAGTCTCTCTCTTTTTCAATGTGGGATTAGCCATTTTCACCAACTCCTCATCTTCCATATTCACTTCCACATCTTTACTTTATGTTATAATATTTATTCATTTTAATTATTTAATATTAAAATGCTCCAAGAGTATAGAATATTGCTTTTATAGTTGTATGTACAATTGTTTTCTGATGAGTATTGTATTGTGTTACGTGTGGCACATTTTTGCCGCGTCTTTACGTCTGAGACTTGATCTAAGACTAAGGCATAAATTGATCTAGGACAAAGTGAGACAGAGGAAGAGATGAACAAAATATTATACGTGAGGGAAGACTTTAGAGAGAACACATGAGGGTCTTGTGATGTTTATAGAAATTAAAATGGGGGTTAATTCGGTTGTTTTCATTATTTGAGTTGTCATGTGAAAGTCACGTGACTCTAAATTCCATCTAAATTTACAACTAACTAATGGTAGGGTGCATGGTGTGCAAGAGATAATGTTTAGGGGGGATTAAGCATGCAATCACATAGTTTAAAGAGTAAGTGTAGCATGGATCATAGCTTAGGGAAATAAAGTGTAATTTCTCATAATAATTATAAGGGTAAAATACAATAAATTACCCCGAGGTTTTGAGTAATACCAAATACATCCAAGACTTTCAAAAAATGACCAATTTAATCCTTAACACAACCGGTGTTAGCATCCACAGCAGTGGTGCTAAATAGCTATATTGCTATTTTTTAGCACCACTGCACATAAAAAAAGCTCACAGCAGTGGAGCTATAAGCAAAATTTTTTGCTGCTCCGCTACAGTGCATATCTATATTTAGATGTGCACTGTAGCACACAGCTAAAAAAAAAAAAATTTTTTTAATCCACTCCTCTCACCTCTCCCATTAAATAAATTTTTCTCTTTCTCTCTCTCTCTCTCTCTCCGGCTTCTCTTCTTTCTTTCTTTCTTCCTCAATTTTTTTTTCTCTCTAGCTCACCGGACAGTCCCTCATCTCCCTCATCCCTCATCGCCGGCCGGCCAGCTCCCTCATCGTCGGCCTGTTCCGCCGATCTGTTCCGCCGGCCAGTTCCGCCTTCCATTCAACACCTCACTCACTCAACACCGCTTCCACCTCACTCACTCAACAGCTCGCCGGCCAGCTCCCTCTCTCTAGCTCGCCGATCTGTTCCGCCGGCCAGCTCCCTCATCCCTCATCGCCGGCCAGCTCTCTTTGCTGTGATTGAGTTATTTTTATTTTTATTTTTATGTATTTTCATATGGGTTTAGTGGCTGTGGTGGTGGTGGTTGTTGATTTTGGCTATGGTAGTGGTGGTGGATGATTTTGATAGTGGGTTTGTAGATTTTGGTTGTGGTGGTGGTGGTGGTGGTGGATGATTTTGGCTTTGATAGTGGGTTTTGTGTATTTTGGCTTTGGCAGTAGCTTGTTCTTGGTTTTGTTTTTGTTTTTGTTTTTTTTTTTTTCTATTTTGTGTTGTGGTTGCTAAAGTAGAGTGGTGGTTGTGGCCGGTGGCCGGTGGTGGTGGTGGTGATTGTGGTTGTGGTTGATCGTAGAGTCGGTTGCGGTGGGTGCTGCAGATGTATTTTCAGTCGGTAGGATATATTTTTTTTTGTAAGGAATATATTATTTTATTGTGATGTTTATATTATTTTATTATGTTGAAAGCTAAAATAGATTCACTGCTGTAGCATGAGTGTAGGTATAATAGATAAAGTAACTTTTGGTAGAGCTAAAAAGCTAAATTTTTAGTTCCACTGCTGTGGATGCTCTTATAGTAGCTGCTGTTACTCAAATCTGACCCCCTCTCTTCTCTTTCTTTTTTCCTAATCTCTGTATCTCACCTGACTCTATCTTTCTCTCTCAATTTTTCTTTTACTTTGCTTATCCGAATTTCACTCTCTTTCTCCTCTCTCCTGTCCTTTCTTTTTCCTAATCTCATCTGACTCTTTCTTTCACTCTCAATCTTCTTTTCCTTTAACTGCCAAATCTTGTTAATTATGGATCCTCTTTCTCTCTCAGCTCTTTGTTTCAGTAATGGAGATCTTGTGGTGGTGGGTCAACACTCAACGGCTTTCTATGGGTTAATGGTGTTTGGGTTTACTGGATTTGGGTTTGGCCATTGTGGGTATTAGGAGTTTGATATTTGCTTGGGGGTTGATGGCAACTTTGTGGAGTTAGGACTTGGCTTGTGTAATTGGTTCTTACTGGGTGTCTTTGTAGAGTAGAAAAAGGTTTGGTTTTTAAGGAGCTTTTCCTTTTGGTTTCTTGGCTGCCAAACGCTACCTGGGGAGATGTCACTTTTTTTTTTTTAATGGCTTTTCCTTTTGATTTTCTCAGATTTTCTTGGCTGTCAAAAGCTACATGGAGGAGATGTGACTTTTTCTATGGCTTTACCTTTTGATTTTCTCAGAGGTTCTCGGCTGCCAAACGTAAAGTAGCAAAGCAATTACCTTTTTTTGTTAAAAATTATTTTAAGAAAAAGAACCAAGAAAAGCTTTGCTTCTATTGTTGATTTTAAGCAGAAAAAGGAGAAAAATTCAAAGAATGAATCTTTGGGACCATGACAAACTGTACAAAGATTTGTACAAGCAAAGAAAAAGAAAGTTAAGAGAGAGAGTTGGTGAGTTAGGAAAAAAAAAAAAAAGAAAGAAAGAAGAGGGAGAGAGTAGATCTGAATTTCAATTTGGTTTTATGAAAATATTGTTATAAACGGAAAACATTAACTCCGTTTGAGAAGAAGGATTAAATTGGTCATTTTATAAATGTCTCGGATGTGTTTGGCATTACCCCAAATCTCAAGGTAATTTATTGAATTTTACCCTAATTATAATTATGTAAATAATATTATTTGTTATGTTTATATTTACGTTTTGGTGTATTTCTATGTTTATCTTTATTTTTAATGTTATTTGGATAAAAACTACTCCAACTAAAAATGGTTTCTTATATCAAATTTATATAAATAACCATAAAAGTTATTTTTATTTTTTTTAAACAAATGATTATATAAATGATTAATGCAATGCATGCTTATAGAGCAATAGGTTCTACTTAGTGGTACATTTTTTGAGACTTTTATTTAAGTTTCCATCTCAATAAAGTTTGAATTTATGTGAGCTTTTTAGTTCATTGAATTTCTTAGTAGAGTAAATGTATGTATTTATATGTGTGTGTGCATGCGCGTGCTCGCTCGTGTGTGTGTTTAAGTAGTTTATACGGTTATATATAGGTATTTTTTTAAATTTTATATATGAAAGAAAAAATCTTTTGTAGTAGATCATGTAGTTATGCCATGTGGTGCTTTATTAGAGTATTTTTTTTTTTTTTCATTTAACTTTCCACCTCAAATTCATTGCACTCTTCTTCAAAATATAAATTGGCTAAAGTCCTATTTGTTTTATTTGAATTAGCTTTGTTGAAAGGCCAGCCTTCATAAAACTCAAGCCAATTAAACATAAAAAATGAATTAATTTTTTTTATGGGTAAATGCTGGCTTTAAGCACGAGCATGATAGAACAAAGAGAGGAAACACGTACACGTTGTATTTAAACAAGTTGGATATGTTTAACAACTCCACAATACGACCCAGGTTGGGAAAGAAATTATTTTTTAACCAAATTATTTTTGCCATTTCAAATATATATATATATATATATATATGAAGATTTAAATATACATATTTTACGGCAAAATATGTTAATATTATAATAAAATTCAATTAGTAGGATATTACTATTTCACTGATTGTTTAATTAACTACTATCATACTTTAATAACGTAAATATGATATCATAAATTTTCTATGATATTTCTATAAGCCAACTAAATATTAACTTAGTTTAGGAGTAGATTCAAACAGAGTTGAGGGAGAATGAGATAACTAATTTTAAATGGGTTTGCAATGGTTTACATTTTTTTTTAATTAATTTCTTTTACCAGGACAGGGAAGATGAAATTAGGGATGCTATGGAAGAAAATTATCCTGCTGATGAAGTCAATTGAAAATTTTAGGAGCTGAGATACAATATTCCCCTATTGAGACAACAACAGTATGATCGTATAGTTACTGCACCAAATTCTTTAAAAGATGGGAAGACGTGTTGTTATGTATGCCTTTTGTTTTTTTTGTTTTTGTTTTTTGTGGTCTAATAGTCCAAATCATCCAACAAGCATTGGAAGGAATCAGATAATTTATGAAAGGCCCCTAAGTGAGATGGATTGGAAGTTTGAGTTAATTTTTAAAATGTTGCATTTCTTAGGTCCATTTATCAATGGGATATTAATTGATAAACTAGGTTGCAAAGGCTGATTATGCACTCCATGTATATTTAAAGATCCATGAGCAATGTAGGCTACAATTTATGCTAATTTGTTGTGCAATGTGAACTTCAATCCACATCTTGAGAAAATTCATTCAATGCAAGTCATTTTTTTGCATGGATGAAGGAAAAATATTTTATGACCTAAGCTTTTCCAAATATGGATGGACTATTGAATGTCTTGTTGTTATGTACATGCTAGTTTATTCACCTAGCCTAAGAACCTTTGCATGGATTATGAACTTTGAGTTATAGGGCTTTAGACAGAGGCACAACTAAATTATTAATTGGATTGCAGTTTTTATTATTCACACAGTTTTAAGTATAGTTAGTGATAGGACTATGTTTATTGGTGGCATTTTCATATCCACTCTCTTCATATATAAATCGATTACTAATAACAATAATAATTATTATTATAGTAATAATATTATTTGTTATGTTTATATTTTTTTAGGTGTATTTCTATGTTTATCTGTATTTTTAATATTATTTGGATAATAAGTACTACAACAAAAAATGGTTTCTTATATCAAATTTATATAAATAATCATATAAGTTATTTTTTTGTTTTTTTTTCAAAAAAAAAAAATCAATGATTAATGCAATGCACGCCTGTAGATATATTATATGTGTAGGGACTGGATTTGAGCACTTCTGCTACTGGAAGAGCGGACTCAAGCCCAACTAGCCCAATACAATAATTTTCTAGAGAGTGGGCCAAAGAGCTAGGTCTTAATAAGGGATATTACAACTCGGCACAGTTGCAGGTTGATTTGAATAACAAGAACATGGGCTAAAAATATGAAATTCTGTTCTCGGCCCTCATAGGAGGAGCTTGCAGTTCTTATTACTTCTTCGGTGTTTGGTTACAAGGACTTCAAAGACCATGCAAACGGCTATTGAGTTTTTCTCCTTCTCTCCTTTTTTTTCTCTGATCCCCCTTCTTGGAGGATCTCTTACATTATATACCCCCTTTTAGTTGATCTTGGCCCTCCATTTGTTGACAATGCAGGCCACTACTCAAGTGCTTGTCCCATCAGCTGTCTTCCCAAACCTTCTGTGAGTTGTAGCAATCAAGGTAGCACTGTTCAGGGGTCATTTCCCCATTAATGCGGCCAGAACATTCGTTGTGGGCATTTAATGCGAAGGTGACAGCTTCTCCTTGAATTGCTCCTCCATCATGCTCCCATGACTAGTCCATCGTACTTGTCCTTCGTTTTGGAATGCTCTGGGAGGCTGCCTTTGAGGGTGTGCCGCTCTCCCCTTCGATGATCTCAGTTGACCGAGGATAGGATTGTCCTCGGTGATGTTCCTCAGCCATTTGGGTTTTCTTTATTTGTCCTCGGACATTCCTTCATCCTCGGCATGGGCCTTAGGCCCATTATGCAACGGGCCGAGGTCGCCAAATTCTCTAGCCCCACAATATGCTTTTACTGAATTGGAAGATATAATGAACTATATAAACATTGTCCTATCACCAACTGTGCTTGAAATTGTATGAATAATAAAATTCATAATCCAATTGATAAAAGCAATCATGCCTCAAACATTTTAATTATACAAGCAACTTTGATAAAAGGAAAATTAATAAAAGTTGTAATCCAATTGATTAGAGCAGTCAAAGTTGGTGATATTAAAATGATATGAAACATTTTAATTATAGCATCTAAAAAATAGTCTCAAACACGAGGGACTAAAATCAAATTTGCCAAACATCATATACCGAAATCAAATTGATTACAAACTGAAAATGTGCAATTTGCATTTTAGTTTGATAATTAATAGCGTGATAACTTTAAAAAGTAAAAGAACTCAAGTTTCTCCCCAATGGACTTGCGTTTGGGTTGACATTTTTAGGCCTTATTTATTTAGAAAAAGTTGGATCATATGATATTTGGGGTGTTCATTATGTTTTTATTTTTCCTACCACATTGACCTAATTGGTCTCCCAAAGTAACCAAGTACACTGCCATGTACTATATTCTGTACTGAGTTGCATTGAACATTACAACCTTGGGGTGGTTGCTTTGTTTGTTCAATTAAAAAAAAAGAAAAGATTTTTGTGTGTTTGAGAGAGGGAGAGAAGTTAGCAATGAGGTATAATCAACTGTTACAAAGAGGGAAAGCTAAATATTCAAGCCCACAGTTTGTTTAATTTGATTTAGTTTCCATTTTGAGTGATTTGATATAAGTTTTTTTTATTTAATTTAAACTTTTTTTTTTTAAATGTTATCTAAAGGACCAATTTTTCATTTTATTCTTGGCCTTTTCTTATCCAAGTTAAAAAAGAAAAAAAAAAAAAAAAAAACCCAAAGTTAGCAAATAAGAAGAAGAAGAAGAAGAAGAAAAAACACCTTGATGTCAATTCACAAGAGCCATATTGTGATTTATTCTTTGTACCCTTTTTTAGTCCTTCTCTTTCTTTAAGTAGACAAATATGTTGTTGGTGTACCTCATAACATGGTTGTTAGATTTTTTGGAAATGTGGAAAAAAGAGTATAGAGAGAAGAGACAAACACAAGATTTACGTGATTTGACCTAATAATCTATGTCCACAAAGAGAGAGCCACTTCTTCAATATAATCATAATTCATACTTACAATGAAGCCAATATATAGGATATTTATAATAGGCAAAACCCTAAAATAACCATACAATGACCATGATTAATTTACAATACAAGTAGTATTCTTGGCTTGCGCATCAACGATTGGGCTTGGACCTAAACTATGCTTGGGTTTTATGACTCTAACAATGAATTAATTCTTGCCTACAAGAAGTTATATACTTGATCCAAACACACTAGCATTACAATAATTCATAAAACTTCGATTAATACATTCATGTTTTGAGTATGGTTTTACATTGGCTGTCAATCTATTACTACCCCATCCTTAAGCCAATTTAAAGACCGTCTAGTAGAGAATATAGTATGTTATATGCATCATAGGAAGAGGTCAATACAAATTAAACCAACCAAGTAAAGATTGTAAAGTGATTAATTAATAGCTTCTCCTAATGTGCTTGATGAAGACCAAGAAGTTTTCCTAGAACATCTTCCAACCAAAGGACTTAAATTAAAGTTTTCCTAGAACATCTTCCTAATGTGTCTACCTTATATTATTTTCTCTGTGATTGAAGATGCATGCATGTAGTCACTACATATTTATAGGGACTAGCTACTAGCTAGTTCTAGTGTTAGAATATCATTTGTGTACACCACATTGAGTGAAGATCACGTTTGAAGTTTTGGAGTTTGGACAGATGTGGTTCCTTTTTCTCTCTCATTTGATTTGTGTCACCGAGTACGTAATCGCATTTGGCTTTGCATGCGTGATTATATATACTAGTCGCAGACCCGCGTGTTGCGCGTGATAATTATTTTATGGTGGTTTTATTAATTTTTTTTTTTACAATTTAAACTAATCTAATAATAAGTAATGCATTTTGTAATTATATTTTTATTTATTATAGGAACAATCATATATGTAATATAGGAACAATCTAAAACACCAAAAAAATGTAAACTAAAAAAAATTAATAAAACTTAACAATGATTAATTGAACCAATATTATGATAAAATTTTGTTTTTAATAATCTATTAAGGTTATTTTCTTTGTAGAAATTATAATTTCGGCCACCCAAAACATATTATCAAATAAACAATTATTGTATATATACAAATTTTAACTTTTGCAATTTGTCACATATACAATTATTTTCGTTTGGCTAATCTTTGCTTTTCTTTAAGTGAATGGCATTATAGAGTACTTCTAATACAACTATTAAAAGTACTTTGTCCACCACAAAGGATTAGAAAATAAACAAAAATTAGTAAAGTCTCATAGTTTAATATCCTAATTGAGCACTATAAAAAATCATGTTATGTAACAAAATAAATACCAAATTATCCAAATCATGCTATGTAATAGAATAATATTATATTTTTATACGCTATATTTAATTCTTTAGATCGCAATAGGATAACATTTAACAATCAAAGAGAATAAAAAATAAAATAAACAACAACAACAATTTAAAAAACAAAACTAAATCGCATTAACCCAAAATAGATTTTAAAGAATATAAAAAATTATCAACCTAAAGTAGAGATGCAATAAAAATAAAAATAAAATCCACCAAAAAATTGAGAGAGAGAGAGAGAGTACCTTTTTTTGTGAGGAAAAACTATGCATAGAATAGAAGAGATAGTGACAAATTTATAGTAAGATGGTGTGAATAAGAAGAGACAAAAATAAAGGAAGATGAAAGGAAAAAGGAAGAATGATATTAATGTAGACGGTAGTGGGGAGATGAAAAGGTAAGGGAGGGAGAAAAATTGAAGAAGTAGTGGGGAGATGAAATGGTAAGGGAGAGAGAAAGGTTGGAGAAATGTAAATATTAAAAAAAATGTTAAAAACAATTATAGGAAAATTTTTTTTTTTTTTTTTTTTTTTTTAAAAAAAAAAAAAAAAAAAAAAAAAAAACCTAAAGCTTGAAAGGCTTCAACTTTTTTATTTTATTTTATTTTATTTTGTTTTATTTTATTTTTTCCTTTAAGCTGAAAAGGCTCACATAAAACCCTAAATTTGAACTGAAAAGGTTTTGGGTTGGACTTGATAGTGAAACTAAATAAATAAGAGGTGGGCTAGATTAATTATACAGATTTATTATATGGTGATAGTGGAAGTAAATAAATAAGTAGTGGGCTGAATTTATTATAGGGTGATAGTGGAAGTAAATAAATAAGTAGTGGATTGTATTCATAAGGCTGAAAATTGTAAAAATTATTTTAAAATTGTAGGACAAATTATATATATATTTTAAAAATGACGTGGCAGCTGATGTGGCGCAACATGAGAGCAGCAGTATTAAATGCTACGTTTAAGCTTTTAGTAATATATAGATTTGGAGAAACAATTAGCTTGCATTTGACAGCAAACAGAAGAAAAATACAAACTACATCACAGTACATTTAGCATGGTCCATTCCATCAGATTTCAAGTATACTAATTAGATTACAGAGGGAGTCGTATAAAGTTCATAATCAATGACAATGCTTTCCTTGCGTCCTATCAATTCAATCATCCTTGCCAGCAACATTGATAAATGCTTTGATTTCAGCCCTCCCTATTGCAAACCAGCAGAAAACATCAACACAAGTTACTGGACAAAAGTGGGTCTAGAAATGGACTTACATCTAATTACAAAGATTGTATTAGAAAAATGCATATTGACTCAGCCAGAACCACTTCATCCTCTTAAGTAAAAGTGACATACATATGAAATCAACCAATGGTAAGTCCAAGACCATGCATGTAGGATACTATGCAGACTTTGGAAAATTTGATCAACAAGAAAGTTAAACAGAGAAAATACATCAATTTGGTTATAATAAATATTTGATAACTGTTAAAAGTATTATCCTTCAAAATTTTGGAAAAAAAAAAAAAGTTTACATATTTAAGATTATATAGCCATCTGCGGAAACCCAACGGGTGGTCCTAATATAGCCATGGGTTCAAAGTAGCGCAGCACACAAATTCAAATAATAAATATAGCTCACAAGCACAGAAACACAGATCTACAACTACAAGCAACTAATATAGTTCACAAAAAATAAAAATAGAAAGCTTTTTAAATTTTAAAATAGGAAAAACAATTTACAACTAAAAAAAAAAAAAAAAAAGACTAGCAAATCAGAGAGGAAACAGGCACCGTACAACAGATCAGTATGAGAACAAGTATTAGGCCTCTGTTTGGTAACTAAGAAATCGCAATCCATCTCCTTCTTTCTCGGTGTCAATATCTCTCTCTATCTCGGTCTCAATCTCTCTCTCTCTCTCTCTATCTCAGTCTCAATCTTGCGGTCCCTCGCCGACTCGCAATCTCTCTCTCCCCTGCCAATCCGACGATCCCTAACTCTTTCTCCTTCACCCTTTCTTTCTCCCTCAATTCCTCAAGTAGGGCTCAATCGGGCAAAATTTGCCAAATATTAGATTATTAGAAAAAATTTTGCACAAACGCACGCAGGTGAAAGATTTTAGTAAGTTAGATTGTTTTCAAAAAAAAAAAAAAGTGGAAATCAAGTTTAAGAAACTCGAGTTCTGTTCAAATGGAACTCGAGTTTCCTAGACTCAAGTCTCACTTTTTTTTTTTTTTTTTGGGTCCATGTCAGACTTTACGCAATTTCAATGGGTTGGAAATCGAGTTTGTTAAACTCGATTTCCAAAAACAGTCCAACTTACTAAAATGTTTCACCCATGTGCGTTTGTGCAAAAAAATTTCGTAAAATCTAATATTTGGCAAATTTTGCCGGCTAAATCGTATTGTGATTTTTTTTGTTTTGTTTTCAGGGGCAAGGAACGACGTCGTTCCCCTTTTCTGCCATATTCCCTTTTTTTTTTTTTTTTTAATTACAAAATAAAAAAATAAAAAATAAAATAAAATTTTTTTTTTTTTTTTTTTTTTTTTCCTTCAGCTCAGCGCCTCTTGCATTGTTCATGAGACATAAATAGTGCAAACAGGCAAATGAACAGTGCTAAACAGTAATGAACAGTAACTAAAATTTTTTTTTTATTGTTTTCAGTTTTCAGCAAAATAAGCAGTATCCAAACGCATACTTAATTGACAAAATGTTACAATATAATTGGCACCTTAGACTTTAAAACATTATATTCATCTAGCAGTTTAGCAGCCTTACAAAGAACCAAATGCAAGTTGTATTAAAACTAATTGTCTATTCAATGAGAAGCACATTCAAGAACACAACTGTCAATATTTATAGCCAATCCATGGCCCTGGTTTTAAAATCTAGACTGTTCAACGAACCGTAAAAGGAAGAGGTTTAAATTTTTTTAGGTTCAATCGGGTTTTGACCAAGGGCAGACCATAATAATGTCATAAATAGTTTAATAATTAATTAATATGAAATTAAATAAAATAATTATGAAACTGTTAACAATCTTAACAAAAACAGTATTTAAAGATGTTGAAAGTATAACTTGATTAAAGATTAGATGATATTTCTCATAATTTACTATAAAGATTAAATAAATATCCTCTTATTATTTAAAAAATTCAATTAAATTTGCAATACACTAATATAATTAGCCAAAACTAATGCATTTAAAGTTTATTTCATTCATTCGTACCACACACAATTGAAACTATAAGTTACAATACAACGTATTATACTTATATACATTCAAAGGCCTTAAAAAAAAGAAGGATTAATTTCCCAACAACAAATGTCTTAGGGAAATCAATCCAAATGAACAAGAAGGTTCAAATGAAAACTGTATTAATCTAAAAAAAATGCAAACCAAAGGTGGGTTTACATACAAAATATTATGTTGTGTGTGGTTCTTCCACTATCTTTGTGGAAATCCAGAGTTACCTTGTTTTAGCACATGGAAGAATCTTGATGTTAATTCATATTGAAAGTGAATCACAGACCTATATTTGACCTTTATTCCCAGCAGTGATATTTGAGATCGTCCAACAAGCTTTTGACTTGATGTCTTTTTTTTTTTTTTGTGATTTTGTGTAAGAAGTTGACAGAAAACAAGAGAGCACTTGGTTGTCAATTACAAACTGGAAAATACATAGCAAAGTTACTTTGTTGCCATGTATAGGGAAGAAACACAGCACTTTCATTCAAATGTATCCATGAGAGAGAGAGGGCAATATGGCTTGTTTATTAATTAATATGATCTTTCTAATACATGCTTATCAAAGAAAAAAAATTTATTTTCTTACTTATCCTAGTTTAACAACAGGAATCTAAAATACGACGGCATTTATAGGCAACAGAGCAAGTCTCCACCATTATCACTGATCACATATTCAAAGTAATACTAAAAGGTGGAGACATAATTATGCAGAGCAAAGGGGCCAAAAATAAAAATAAAAAGGCTAATCTTTTCTAGATTACAGGTGCTATGCATATGGGTGGAGAATCAGCAGAAACTGTAAAGAGCCTAAAGTATCGGTATGTTCATCATTTGAAGGGACAGCTTAATAGTCAAAGAAAGGGAGTAGTTGCAGCTTTACTCTAAAAAATCATATTATATTTTACCCAGAGACAGAGACAGAGAGAGAGAGAGAGAGAGAGAGAGGGAAACAAAGCAAGCAAATTCCAAAAGGAAGTTCAGAAAAATCCACGAGGGAAACAAAGCAAGCAAATTCCAAAAGGAAGTTCAGAAAAATCCACTATATAAGCGGTTAATAGAAAGAAAGGTTTTTTTTTTTAAATAACGTAAGAATATTATTAAAAATAAAAAGAATGCCAAATCAAGTACATTGGGGATGTACTATGGGGGCACAAATCAAGAAACAAAAGAACAACGGTCAAGAAAAAAAGAAAAGGAAGAACAAGAAAAGTGAGAAAAAACCACACTCCATTCAAAGAGAGTGTGCAAAAAAAAAAGGCTTCATCTCCAGCAAAGAGTGTTCACAACCCTCAAAACTTCTAGCATTCCTTTTGTGCCAAATGCACCAAATCAAGCAATGAGGCACTAATCTCCAAATATCAATATGACGATGTCGTGCAAACTTTCCTTGCCAAGCCTCAAACAACTCAAGAACAGTATGAGGCATAACCCATTGAATACCAAACAAGCAGAAAACCAAGGACCACAACTCCCAAGCTATGGAGCAATGAAGTAGAAGATGATCCACCGACTCCCCACACCTCTTACACATATAGCACCAGTTAAGCACCATCACACGTCTTTTACGAAGGTTGTTTGTAGTTAAGATCTTACCTAAAGAAACAGACCAAGAAAAGAAAGCCACCCTTGGAGGAACCTTCGATTGCCATATCATTCTCCATGGAAAGGAAACAGGAGTAGGAGGGTAGAAGGAGCTATAGTAACCTCTAAACTCAAAACCTTTATTCCTTGTAGGTTTCCAACAAATCTTATCTAGGCCAAACCCCCGCACTATCGAAGAATAGACCAACCCTATAAACCGATCAAAGGCTTCTTCTTCCCAATCTTGTGGTGGACGACGAAATTGCACATTCCAGTGAAACCTCCTAGTAGACCAACCCATAACTTCAACCACTAAGGAATCCTTTGACCTACTAAGACAATAAAGCTCCGAAAATGCCTCTTAGAGAGTACAATCCCCACACCACACATGTTTCCAAAATTTCATTCTAGTACCATCCCCCACATCATAAACAAGGAGTTTACAGAAGTTCAACCAGCCATTTCTAAAGTATCTCCACAAGATGACCCTATAAGGACTTGTCACCTTTTTTGTACACCAACCACCCCACATGTTCCCATATTTAGCCTCCATAACCCTACTCCATAAAGCATCAGTCTCCATGCCATACCTCCACAACCATTTTCCTAGCAAAGCATAATTAAAGTTGCCCAACCGTCTTATACCTAACCCTTCCACCTGCAAAGGCCTACAAACCTTGGCCCAATTAACTAAATGTATTTTAGGTTCACCACCAATCCCATTCCATAGAAAATCTCTCTGTAATTTCTCCATGCGCTTTGCCACCTTCCTAGTAAAGGAAGAAGGGAAAGCAAGTATTTAGGAAAAGACAAGAGTGAGCTTTTAATGAGTGTCACCTTACCCCCTTTAGATAAATACATTCTCTTCCAACCGGCTAATCTCCTTTCCATTCTCTCTAGGATAGAATTCTAAACAGATAAGTCCTTAAATTTTGCACCTAATGGAAGACCCAAATATTCAAGGGCAAAGAAGACTGCCCACACCCCAACAAACCCACCAAAGCCTCCAAATTGTGTACCCCACCAACAGGTACCAGCTCAGACTTCCCCAAATTAATATGAAGCCCTGACACCTCCTCAAATCTAGCAAGAATCGCCCTCAGATTAGCAATCTGAGAAGGTTCAGCATCACAAAAAATTAGAGTGTCATCTGCAAATAAAAGGTGAGACACCATCACTAATGAACCAGCTGTATTACCCACAGAAAAACCTGAGAATTTCCCGACGGAGGTAGCCACATCCAACATACGACTTAAAGCCTCCATCACAATATCAAACAACAAAGGAGATAAAGGATCCCCTTGCCGAAGCCCCTTAGAGCTTCCAAAGAAATTAGATGGGCTATCATTGATCAGAATGGAAAACTTTACAGTTGAAATGCAATGCCTTATCCAATTTCTCCATTTCTCTAAGAAACCACAATGCTAAAGCATATATATTAAAAAAATCGCAGCTTACATGATCATACACCTTCTCCACATCCAATTTACACAACACACCTGGAACTCCTGACTCCAATCTACTATCAATACATTCAAAAGCAATCAAGACAGAATCCAAAATCTATCTACCCTTCACAAAAGCATTTTGTGAATCTGAAGTAAGCCCATGCGCCACCCTACAAAGCTGATTAGCCAACACCTTAGAAATAATCTTATAAATCCCACCAACTAAGCTAATAGGCTGAAAGTCCTTGACCTCCACAGCATCCACTTTCTTGGGAATGAGGGCAAGGAACGAAGCATTAAGGCTCTTCTCAAACACCGCCTGAGTATGGAAATTATGGAATACAACCATAATTTCTGTTTTCAAAACACCCCAACAAGACTGGAAGAATGCCATTGAAAAACCATCTGGGCCAGGTGCCTTGTCACCATTAAAGTCATTGATCACCCCAAACACCTCTTCTTCCTCAAAAGGCCTATCTAGCCAACTTGCATCTTCTACCGAGATACTAGAAAACTCGACATCATCTAAGACAGGCCTATGAGCCACATCCTTACAGCATCCACTTTCTTGGGAATGAGGGCAAGGAACAAAGCATTAAGGCTCTTCTCAAACATCGCCTGAGTATGGGAATTATGGAATATAGCCATAATTTCTATTTTCAAAACACCCCAACAAGACTGGAAGAATGCCATTGAAAAACCATCCGGGCCAGGTGCCTTGTCACCATTAAAGTCATTGATCACCCCAAACACCTCTTCTTCCTCAAAAGGCCTATCTAGCCAACTTGCATCTTCTATTGAGATACTAGAAAACTCCACATCATCTAAGACAGATCTATGAGCCGCATCCTCCAAATAAAGCTGCCCATAAAACTAAGAGATACAATTTGCTATAGCAGTTGGGTCTGAAGACAACATCCCATCCACCATAAGCCTATCAATAGAATTAACCCTCCTATGAGAGTTAGCTATGCAGTGAAAAAATTTAGTATTCCTGTCACCTTCCCTAACACAAAGAACTCTAGATACTTGCCCCCAACTTGTTTCTTCCAACAGAGTAACTTTTTCTAACTCATCACGAATTTTTCCCATTTCTACTCTTTCCTCCGCTAATAGACCTCGACTCTCCTCCATATTCTCTAGAGCACTTAGGTCCTTCCACAATTTTTTAATCTGAATTTCAACATGACCAAACACCTCCACATTCCATCTTTTTAAATAATTTTTTAAAAGCTTTAATTTATTGGCCAGAATGAAACTCAGTGCACCATGAACCTGATAGGAATCCCACCAAGACCGAATCCTATTCACAAAACCTTCATCCTTAAGCCACATATTCTCAAATCTAAACGGCATACTCCCTTTCTGAAAAGATCCACCCTCAAGAACAATTGGAAAATGATCCAAGCACAACCTAGACATCTGTCTTTAGAAACTGTTGGAAACCTATCCTCCCAATCAGTAGAAAACAAGAATCTGTCCAGCCTAGCCTTGGAAGCAACTTCTCTAGAATTTGACCAAGTGAAAGAGCCTCTTGCAATGGCAGATCAATGAGACCCTGTTCCGAAATAAAATTGGAGAACTCCCGCATAGCAGTAGTGAAAGAATTAGACCCCAATCGTTCTGATGGGAATCTAACCACATTAAAATCATCGCCCACACACCATGGGACACTCCACCAGCTATTCAAGCCACAGAGTTCCTCCCATAAAAACCTCCTATCTCTATGTAAATTAGGACCATAAACACTAGAAAATGCCCAAACAAACTGATCTGATACACTTCTAAACTTACAAGAAACCGAAAATCTCTCTACTACTTCCTCTATTTTATTCACTACCCGAGTGTCCCACATCACTACCACCCCACTAGAAGCTCCACAAGAACCTAAGTAAGACCAATCAACATGTTGTCCACCCCACAAGCTACGTATCATCGCTCTATTAATTAGCCCCATTTTGGTTTCTTGTAGACAAACCACATCTGGCCCCCATTTTCTAATCAAGTTTCCAACCCTAAGCCTTTTATCCTTCTCATTCAACCCTCTAACGTTCCAAGAAATAATCTTCACATTCATTGATAAGGCACAACAGCTCGCTCAAAACTTGCACTCCTTGCTTTATTTGAATCATACTCAACATTCAAAGATGACAACAAATTCTTCAACTCCCGTTGACCTTTCTGACCTATCTTGACCAACTTCGTCTGATCACCCACCACACATTTCTATTTATCTTTCTTTCTGGCCTCAATGACTAATAACAATCCTATAATCTGCTACTTAAAACCTTCAAGTGAAGTGCCCACAGATTTCTTGAAAGCCTTTATCCTATTGGTTACCCATTGTGATAGTTAACAATTATCCACACTCTCCTTACACCTAATCTCCTTCACATGACTAGACTCCAACTCCAACGGACCTTTAATGGCCAAAGGTACCACAACTAATGGCTTATCACCACCGTCACAAGACCTCAACCTTTTACCAAAATCCCACAACTCACTCTCTGACCCAGGAACCACAGACGAAAATTGTACTAGCTCCTCACCTTCATCTGCCCAACTAACCCTTTGCCCTTCATTAGTACTAGAATCATTACCTAGTACACACTTTCCCTCCAAACTTGAGCTAACTGACAGACTATCTGGAGAACGATACAGTGACAATGGGAGCATTGGCTGTCGTCCATCACGCAATTGTAGCAACCGGTCTTTGGCATTACCCCAAGACTTATCCAAATCTCCAAATAACTCCTTAATTGTGGGGCCAGCTAAATGAGCTTCCTCATAATTCAAATCAGTATTTATAGTGTCCGATCCTTCCAAACCCACAAAATCCTCATCCCTACCTTCCATTGCCATTTGAGAAGTCAAAGGCACCAATGTCGACACTACCGGATCAATACAAGTCATTACCAATTCACTAGATGCCTAGGCCACCCCTACTGACTTGATCGGCATAAAAGAGCATTGAGTATGGGTTCTCGAACTACCTAAAGCATCGACACACGTCGCTTCTGATACCATAATGGATGATAATGTGGCCAAAGGCAACACCGGCACCAACAAAGACCCATTTGGAGAATTAATCGCTAATAACAGTTCGTCGGAGGCTTGGGCCACCACCTCTGGTCTTGTCAGCACAATGGGAGGCAGTGCCAGTCGATTTGGGTTGGTCCGATCACCCTCACCTTCCACTTCCATCAGTGCTATAGGAGAGATCGTGGCTAAGGTCCCCTTCGGCGACACTGCAAAGCTGAACTTCTGTCGTAGGCAAAACCATGGAACTCTCAAGATTCTTCGTGGTAGTGAGCTCACTCCTACCTGAGCTTGGAATAGAGAAACAATTCTGATTAGAAGTCTCCAAAACAGATGGACCACTCAAAGAACTCTGTCCAGTCTCCAAGTTACGTGGGCTTGACCAACCCAGGCCCAAATTAGAAGTTTTAGTTCCCAACAGACCCATTGTTTTACCCAAAGTTGTGTGGGTTTTCTGATTGCAAGGGCCCAGACCCACTGATTTAATCTGAGCATCAATACTCTCCCTTGCTACCCATTTGCCAGCTTGTTTACCACCCTTAACACCATCCCAGGATACCCGCCGCTTTCCATTAACAGTTTTAACTTGAAAATGCATAATTATGTACACAATACAAACACTGAATTTCCAACAACTACATCTCAACATCAAACAAGACAAACTTTAAACCCAAACTCATATTCTTCAACTACTATAGAAGTAGCTCAAAGAGGTGACAGAACAAAAAAAAACCACAATCAGAATCAGAAAGTCATTAATATAGCAAAACTTTGCATAGGTTTACCACTATAATACCATGAAATAGGTGAAAGCCTGAAAACAAAACTCACATTCATTAATATAGCAAAATTTGCATCGCAGACAAATCCCTAGCCTGAGGCTCCACTTTGTTTGTCCTCTGAACCGACTAATCGAACAACATCACAACCTTCTTCTCCATCTCTCAAAACCACTCAGGTACAACAAATTCACAACCTAAAATTCAAGAAAGCTCTCAGCCTACTCCCACTTCTACTCAATCTCCATCTCTCATAACCACTCAGGTACAACCAACTCGACTACAAATTCACAACCTAAAATTCAAGAAAGCTCTTAGCCTACTCTCACTTCTACTCAATCTCCATCTCTCATAACCACTTAGGTACAACCAACAGGTCCAACTAATTCACAACCTACAGTTCAAGAAACCTCTCAGCCTACTCCCACTTCTACTCAAACCCCATCATTTGTATCTGAGCAAGAACCAAAGCCAGTAGTTGTGTCTCAACCACCATCACAAGAACCTCAACCAAAGGTATAACCTTAACCTATACATACCCTGTTTAATGCAATAAAAAGAAAAAACCATCAAAAGATACAAACCACAATTCAAACTCCAATCTTCTTCCATGGTTTCCAAAAGGTGATCAAAAAACACAATCATAACCCCATCCTTTCAAATCTTTAGTTATTTACTGTACCACTTAATGGGCCCTGCTAGCCCATCTTTTGTTTCTCTCTCATGGAATTCACCTTCTTAAGCCGCCACCATCATGGAGCCTAGCTATGAAGCTATCAGCCTTGATGTTCACATCAGGGCTGGGGCAGAACATGGACCCACCAATATCAACACCAAGAACAACACCATCATGAAATTCAACCAAATAGCCCTCATGACTCTAACACAAGAATTCTTATAATTCATAAATTCCTTATGCACAAAGAAACATGAAACTATATTAGCTAATTCACAAAAAAATGGCAAGCACCATTTTCCAAAACTCTATAAACAAAAAAGTGTTTTTATTTGTTGCAGTGAAGTTTTCAAGAGAAAAAGACATAATTAATTGTAAATCTTAATTTGCTTTAAATTAAAAAATAAAAAATAAAAAAAGTCAGAGAACTGAAAATTTGCTTCAACAAGAAATTGAAATTTTGATACCAAATTTGCTAGTCAATGCAATGATTTCAAGTACGCCTTTGACCTATTCAATTCTATGCCTCTAAAATCTCAATTGTAAACAATACACCAAATATAAACACATAAACAAACAGATTATGAACATTTGTTAAACATGTTAATAGTTAAAAATTTGAAGGGAGAGTGAAATACAGAATGAAACCCTAAGTTTTGAGAACTAGATAAAAAAGATTAAATTTATTGAATATGAAGAAAAGCAAAATCAATTTGATGGCAAGGAAAGCCATAACTCTGTTTGGTTGCTGAGAAAGAATAGAAAAGTTTTCTTAGCAACCAAATAAGAAAAGCAAAGTAATTGCGGAGAGAGAGAAAACTGATTCATACCTAATCAGAGGAGCTGAAACCACCGCATCGAGAGAGATGAAGAGCTATGTGATTGCCATGATTGCCAGGATCTAGAGCTTTGAAATTTCCATGATGGAGATCAAGAGCTATGAAATTCGGTTTGTAATTTTTGAATTTCGAGAGAAAGAGAGAGAGCGAAAGAGAGAGACTGTGATTTATCGTAGAAATTGTATGCTCTATAAAACTTTGATTATAAAGTTCCTGGAGTTCCTATTTTCAACATTTACAAACCATTCCTGAATAATTTAAAGCTTTTCAACATTTACAAACCATTAATTTACCTTGTCCACATTGATCATGCCGTTGATATAACTTTTTCCTATCTAACTTTTTTGACCCCTTTTTATCACAAAGCTGAGGAAAAAACTGAATTTTTTTAAACACTTATTTCAACAATTATTCTAACCATGGGAATAAGTATTCTAATTTCCTTGCTTTTACCCCACAGTTGTGTAAAACTATAGAAAATTAAAGCTTTTGTTAACATTTTTTAGTGACCATGGATAAAAATATTTTGAAAAAACTCAAAGTTGTTTGTAGTGCAAGTAGCCAATAACACATGGGCAAAACTCGAAAAGGATATAATAATACTAATATATAACAATTATATATAGCATAAATCAATTTCCATGATGTGCAAATAGAAACGTTTAAAATACATGCAATCAATTAGTACCAAGAAAAGTTATTAATTTGCAATATGCAGCCCTGGATGAATTTGGCAGAATATCTCATCTCTTTTCCAATTGGTGGTACCACTAAGTTTTTCATCATGTGTTCATTTTCCGTCTTGTAGTCATATCTCAACATCTTGATTTCGGCTATTACTAGTGTATGGCCACGGTTTAAGCATTTAGAATGAAGTTGTCAAGAAAAAAAGATGTGGTAATATTTTCATTGGCTAACTATTCTGACCATTCCCAATTGAACTAGATACAAATTAGCTATTTTTACCTTAGAAAGATACACGTCCAAAACATGGCCAAACTGACTGAAATGCGACCACACATTATCAACTGTAGCTTCAATTGGAATACATCCTATGAAAAGCCTCTTTCCCCACTTAGCAGCTAAACTCATCAAAGGCTTAATAGCACAGTCATCAGCAGAATCAAAACCAACCACCATTTATGGAGGCAAGTCCTCTTCTCCTCCAGAAGATAATAGTCAATTCACTGGCATTTGCCCAGCCAAGTTACATGAGCATGACCTGTAGAAGACAGTGTCAACTGCCAAAAATCATTGTTTAAGTTTGAGAAAAATAAAAAATACATTGGGACATTGTCCAATAAAAATTTCATAAATCTTGAGAATATATTTTACAGAGATTAGTATAAATCATGCACATGAGATCTATCAACAAAATTCCAAATTGGGACATTGTCCAATAAAAATTTCTGTACCTGATCTCTAACAGATCATATACACAAGCAGCATGCTTCTCTCATTTGTTACTTCCTTTCTTTTCTGTCAGTGCCAATCTAATTCAACTATAACTTACAAACAACAATGATCTCAAACCTCTTAAGTTTTTTCAATGTTTACAATTTTATCACTTTATCCAAAAGAATAGAAAATATATACATGTTGGCAATGTTAATGTATCTATTTCTGAAGTGTGGTTACACATTTTGTAGCAAAATTCCCATGTTTCTAAAATTCTTAAACTTCAAATCTTCAATAATCAACATCCGAACCATGTTGCACGGACACGCCAAAATTGACCAAGTACCCGTGTCTACACGCCCAGAAAACGTACCCATCGCGTACCAGAGAGAATTTTTTTTTTTTTTAATTCCGGGTACGGCCCGGACAAGGTCACAACGCGCCGCGTTCATCCCGAACACGGGAGAGCGGCAAAAAAGAGAAGACATTCAGCCTCTCTTGCTCTGTTCTCTGAGAAGCCATTCCGCCGTAGATCGTCGTATATCGTTGACCAACGAAGCCATTACGCCCTTGCCACGATAAGCTCTAAAATTTGAATCGATTTTGAGGTTTGGGTCGTGATAGATAGAGAAAGTGAGACAGAGAAGATCAATCAAGAGAGAGAGGGCGAGATTGAGAGAGGGAAAGCGAGCGGGAGAGAGAGAGAGAGAATGGAGAGAATGTAGTAGATCAAAAACAGATTGGTCCAGTTCCAGAGGAAAAGTGCAGAATAACGGTGAAAATCATTTGTATATAGTTAGTTAGGCATAGCTTGAAACTATAAGGGAAAATAGACATCTCGAGTTTTAGAAAATCGAGATCCATTTACATAAATCTCGAGTTTCTAAAACTCGAGCTCCACGCAAAAAATTTTTTAGTTTTATCGCCCCTATAGTGGCGTTTTTAAGTTTTATAGTGGCGTTTTAAAACCCTATAGCGGCGTTTTTCTGCAAAATTTTTTCATAAATGTTCAATACTAGATTCAGGGAGCCCTATAGTGGCGTTTTTATGCCCTATACTGACGTTTTAAAGCCCTATAGTGGCGTTTTTCTGCTAAATTTTTTTATAACTCCATTTTTAAGCCCTATAGTGACGTTTTTAAGCCCTATAGCGGCGTTTTTTGAACTCGAGTTTTTAAAACTCGATTTTCACTTGGATTTTTTTTACAAATCAGTGCAAAAAATTTTTTAGTTTTATCGCCCCTATAGTGGCGTTTTTAAGTTTTATAGTGGCGTTTTAAAACCCTATAGCGGCGTTTTTCTGCAAAATTTTTTCATAAATGTTCAATACTAGATTCAGGGAGCCCTATAGTGGCGTTTTTATGCCCTATACTGACGTTTTAAAGCCCTATAGTGGCGTTTTTCTGCTAAATTTTTTTATAACTCCATTTTTAAGCCCTATAGTGACGTTTTTAAGCCCTATAGCGGCGTTTTTTGAACTCGAGTTTTTAAAACTCGATTTTCACTTGGATTTTTTTTACAAATCAGGCCTCAAAAACTTGATTTTTATCTTGGAACTCGAGTTTTAGACACTCGAGATGCTAGTTTTCAAAATTCTTTTGCAACGTGACAACTAACTAAATTTTTTAATATTTATTGTTATTTAAAAAAAAAATTCCCAGTTCCATTTACCTTTAAACCTAAACAACCAAGCCCGAATAGACACGAGCCAGCAACCCAACCTATCACAATAAAGCCCATATTGAAATTTAAACCAACTCAGGCCTAGCCCACAACAAAAATATACCAACAGCCTAACCCAAAAATAATTCTACTATATGAAATTCCCAAACCCAAAATCAGAATTTCCTAACTACTACTACTACTACTAATAATAAACCCCATGAGCACATAAATAATTAGAAAATTACTCCAAAACTCCTTGACATCACATAAATATTTAATTTTAGATATGTTTTCAAGCAATTTTTTAGTTGTTACATAATTTTTAAACCTAGAATAAACATAAATTATGTCTAAAAATATTTATATTATACATAAAAATAAATATTAAATAATTAATTAATAGTCGTACCCCTGACATGTTGTACCCTAATTTTTCAAGAATTGCTATACCCCATACCCGTACTCATACCCGAGTCTGTGCAACTTAGCATTCCTCCTCCTCCTTCTCCACTGCTTTTGCTAAGTGCCGACAACTTGGTTGTGTTGGCCATAAAATCAGTTAGGTCCAGCATAAAGTAAACCTATCACCACATAAGCTTATCGTGATCACATCCCTCACAACAATCTCTCTGTTAAAAATTTTCGTAATGAACTTGGTTGCTTCATGGCAATTCCCACACACCCTAAGGTTCTTTATGATCAGTAATTTGGTTCCAGGCCCTGTGTTTGAGAGACCAAAAGCAATAGCAAGTTGGAAAGCACGATACATTACCTAATCTCTGAGATATTTTTGCTAACCTATAACTAACACTAACATGTGAGATAACTGCCTCTAACACGTGTGTACAAGAGCTGCTTAACTAACAATATAAACACATCAGAAATGGCATTGTTTCCCTTTAATGAGAAACGACCACATTTTGCTTTAGACGAGACAGTGAGACGCGTTTCACTCGCTGAGTAGACGACTATTCTTCTCTTTTATGGCTTGTTTGGAAGTTTAGAGAGGGAGAAGAGTAGAGGGGAGTAGAGGGAAGGGGAGTAGTAGGGAGGAGAGTAGAGGAGAATGATTCACTTCCACCTTATTTGGATGTTTTTAAAATTAGTAAGGGGGAAGAGAGTAATTAGTCCTTCCCCTTGTGTAATTTTGTTAATATAATAAGGGTAAATTAGGTAATTTACTTGGTCAATAGTTTATGTACTCTACTCTCCCTCCAAATCTCTCCAATTTGGGAGAATTAAAATTGGGGGGCTAGAGGGAGTCCAAACCCCTCCAAACTCCTCCAAACCCCTCCCCCTCATTCTTTAAAAAACTTCCAAACAAGATAATTGCATTACTCTCCCTCCCTCTACTCTACTCCCCCTCCTTTTTTAAACATCCAAACATGCCATTAGTTTCTTGGAACAGATATCATAATTTTGTTTACTAATTTTTTTCTATGAGATAAATGTTATTAGTTTGAGGTTTGGTTATGTATCAGTTAAAAGGGTGTTAGTGAATTAACACAACAAATGCAAATAGGAAGAACAAAAAATGAAAGGTAAATGTAATTAACAATTGAAAAGAATGAACTCACTTGCATCAACAGAAGAAGTGATTATGGTAGAGTTTGAGCTTGGACCTATTGGTATCCAAGTGTAGAATGCAAAAATACTTGAAAATCTATGCTACCGGACTTATTCCTTTGATAAGAGAAACATTTTTGGTTTTGTGTGTGTGTGTGTGTGTGTGTTTTTGAGGGTATGATATATTTTCAAATGTTTTAATTTTTATCACATCTTTGTAAATATTTTATAAAAAAAAAAATTAAGAACTTGAAATAACGATTTTGAACAAATTGGGCACCCTAACTCTCATAGATACCATTGAAAAGCCTTCTGATGAGTAGATGGATGTACAAGAAAATAATTATTTTGATGATACTTAATGTGTTCTCTCTCTCAATTTTATAAACTAATTTTCTGCAAAATCATCTTATCAAAGTTGCCGTTACTAACTGACTTTTATAAAATTATGAAAAATATGAGTAGTTTATCTTTAGTTATATAGTATATATAAGGCCAAAAGCCTTATAACTCCCTTAACTTTTCTTAGGAGTCCAAGGTATTAATAGCATATTTGCATGTCTAGGTGTTATGTATCCTGCATCCTAGCATCTCGAGACAACAAGATTCTACAAATAACAGAATTGGGGAATTTTGTGAATTTCATTATATGGAGAGCAAAATTTGACCCCCTAAATATGGTTGTTTATTTATAAGCAATGAAGAGTTGTAATAATAAATAAATTTTAAAAACACACACACACACACACACACACATTTGAAAGGTGACCTATGTTAGGGTTTATGCCCTAAAATCCAATTTATTGGCATGTTATAAATGATTAAATTATTTAATTATATGAGACTATTTGTAAATGAACTAATTGGACATTATCATAGTCCTTGAGATGCATTGTATGTAATTTATGTGATTTAGTTATAGAAGATATAAATCACAAATTCCTTGTAAACTCAAAAGGTAATTCGTAGTCGGTGATGAAATTGGGCGTTTCATTTACAAAAACTATAACACATCAACTAAGATGTTTTGTCTTGATCATGGAAGTGAAGACTTCTAGTTAATGTGTTGATATGTCTTAAGTGTGTAGATATATTGAACTGGACTGCTGTGAAATTAATTATTCAATTAACAACTGTCACATGAATAATTAATCTCACAACTTCTAATTTCATAGACTCTCAATCTTGAGAGGATAGTGAACCAGATCATGAAATGTAGATTACTTTGATATATCAGGAGTGAGATCTAGTTTAACCACATGTAGTGTTGAGGGAACATGTATTCTTAAGATGGAATCCATAATCTCTTTCTATAGAGACACGAAATATCCCATTGAGATAAGTTTAAAGAGAAGTGGTTATTCAGGGCCAGCCACTTTAGTAAAGAGTTATTAAAGTTTATATATTTTTTAAATTAGATTTCATAAATATGAATAACTAAAAGATTAAACTGGGTACTTAAGGAATAAAATAGTTGTTTACAAAGTGACAATTCATTATGACTTTGTTCACTGTGGATATTTCATAGAGGGGTCAAATGATATCTGTGGGGCCAGAATATTGGGCGGCCTCGGCCCACTCCAAGCCAGGCCCAAAAGGCCCACGCCGAGGATTCATGAGTAGTCCGAGGATGAAAGCGCGAAGACCGACTCCCGAGAATCATATCCGAGGAGCGCCCGCCCTCGGGCATCCGAGACCTCGGGGGAACACGGGAGCCATCCCACCAGAGGACGTTGTGAATATCCGAGGAGGAGAGGGCCCAGTGCCACGCGTCGGCGACAGGAGAACGGCGAAGGAGCAGGCCTAAGGTGAACTGTCACCTCTGCATTGAATGCGCTCACCTAACCCCCCTAGCCGCATTAATGGGGATGTAACCCCTTGGCAGGGCGACATCGATCAGGGTGAGCCACTTGAGCACGGATAAGACCTCTGATGGGACGGACGGTCAGAACAGAGGCCAATGGATGATCAACAGAGGAAAGGGGAGAAGGATATAAGAAAGTAGAGCAAGAGAAGTTGGGTGAGGATTTTTTTTTTGAACTTGGGAGGATTGAGAGGGGGCGTGCGCTAGAGGGAGAGGGGTCTCCTCGGACGATTGCCGAGGAGCTATCTTCAGTTGTAAACTGGGCTCACTCCCCTTCAATGAAGAAGAAGTGATTTGTATCCTGTTGCTAGTCTGTTAGGGCCTAAACCTTCAGCCCACTCTCTAAAAATTTATTGTTGGGGAACCTTTACAAAATGAGTCCCTACAATATCATATTAGTGTCTTAGAATATAATTTATTAACTAGTCCCTAATCCGTGCAATGCACAGGAAAGTTATTGTGTATGAAAATTTAAACAATTCTTTGTTTCTTCCTCTATGATTGTACATTGAATTCTAGTCTCAAAAATTCCTACTTTTGATATGAAACATTAATTTACTAAATCAAAAATATCAATGAAACTTAAATTACAATTAACAAAAACACAATCCATAAACTTAAATTAAATCCAAACACAAACAAACGAACAAAAAAGAAGTCTCATATTTACAATGACAATTCAAATGTATTATGAATTGAATTTTTATAGAATAACACTAATCATTTAATTAAGGAATTGAATTTTTGTTATTGAGTATAAAGCTTGATTGGTATTGGTTACTAAACAATTAATATTGAAAAGGGTGCTCATTCAACTATCATGAAAATATCCTATTCCTTGATAATGAATATAAGATAACCAAAAAATTAAATAAAAACTTATTCTTCACCATGACACCAAACCCCCTAGCCCCAATCATGGTTCTCGCAATTTAATTCCCATTGTCCATGACAAAGTATCCCCATTACTCACTCACCTATATTAGTACGTCCATATTCTCTTTTCATTAATAACTTACAACTGCTCCATGTTGCCTTAACAGATGAACTTTAAAGTTTAAAGACATTATAACTTCAACATGTGGCATTTTGCTAGGCCACACATTTATCTAGCTGCTATTATTAATCAATACAATGGCAGGGAAATGAACAATTTTATGGTACAAATAGCTTTACAACACAGCCTGAGTCCTCAAACAAAGCATACAATATTGATAGACATTATAATGAGTAGAAACTGCACTTGATGTGGCTCACTGCATAAGTAACAACATATTAACGCCTGTCCAATTCAAGCTTCAATGTTGTTTCTTTTGCTTGCTTAAACTGAAAATCATATCCATTTGCAATCAATTAGTCTTAGTGCATAAAAACTTGGTAGAAAGTCAATAAATAAGCCAAACAAAATAATAATAAAATAATCTTAATTGCTCTGGAGTTTCAATCTTATCTCTCCCACCGCATATCATATCAAATCCTCCCTAATAAAAAGAAAATGCGAGCAAATTTAAAAAATAAAAATAAAAATAAAAATAAAATAAAAAACTTGAAATAGAACTTATATTTAAAATAACATATATAAAGAGACAAATTAATGAGTAGAATATTGTAAAATACCTAAGGTGGTGTGGCACATATGAGGTAAAAGCAATGGTATTTTCTTTCAGAATTGGTAATCTAGCAAACAGGCAAACTTTCTAGCAAATTCGTTCTAATTTCTACCCAATTATATCTACATAATAATGTCACTATGACCTTTTCAAAAAAAAAAAAAAGTCACTATGACATAAAAGAGACATTATAATGAGAAGTTCAAACAGATATACCTAAAACATATGCATAATTAAGAAATATATATGTAGTATGTATAATTGAAATGAAAGAAATAAAAGTGTAAAGATAGTCTTCATTGAAAAGCAAACCATGGAAAACTAATAAAAACCTTGAGTTGTTGTTTCGAATTGTTTTGGCATTGCCAAAGGCGTCAAGAACTAGGTTGGACTGTGATATTAAAGGTCAATGTGGACATAAACCTTGATTCTTACTTAATTCTTTTGATAATATGCCAAGCATGTACTCATTTAGGAAAATTTGAAATCCAACTGTGCGTCCTACTCCAGATTGCCTGCTTAAGTGTGCAAGATATCTCATGAGCATATTTGTTGTCTCAATTTTACCAACACCTCTATCTCCACTAACCAAAATTGAATTGTCTTTTCCTTCACTAGTCATTGCCCTATTTTCTTAAACAACACATCAAATAAGAAACTACCACCAGGAAGTGATATGAATTGCATACATTTGAAATGTAATTAACTTGACCTAGATATTTAGGAAAGATGCGGGCCATTAATAAGAGTATGAGGTCTAAGAATGGATACATATAATTAGATGTAATTTTTTTGTTTCACTTTACCGCAATTAATTTTTAAAACATGCCTATCTAGATGATTTCAATCAAATTTAAAGTTGTAGCTGTTTAGTTATATATATACATATATTAATAAAGCAAGTATAGTCCAGAATTCATTCCTATTTAAGAAGATTATTAAATTTTCTAATGTTGCAACTTGGGTTTTGATGATGGAAAGTTCTAGTGTACATAGTACTAAATTGCCACTTATGTTGATGACATAGTATGCCTAAATGCACATTAGAAAAAATGCAATGACCAATGGCAACTAAAACCAACAGGCACAAACCATGAAGTGGATATAAACTAATGCAAGAGTAAGTAAGACATTTTGTCAAACACATGGTGTGCACAAAATTTCAACATTAGAATGTACCATAAAACTGATAATGAACAATCCTAAGTGTGGGATGAGCACATCAAATAGTTCAAACAATCAAAGCCAAGTCAGAAATCCACACCTCATGTATCAATGTCTAAGATATAGGATTTTTTTTTTCTTCTGAATAATGTCTAAGATATTAACAATTTTTATTATAAATAAAAGAAATTAATAGTTTAAAACATAAATATACAACTTATTTACACATTGAACAATTCCTATAACACAACAAACAACAACAATAACATAACAAATAGACAGAACAAACAAATTGAAGACTATCAAATATACGAAACTACAAAACTAATTAAATTATTCCATGAACAGTGTAAAGCCAAAAACCTAACTCTTCCATAGCTTTTATATCATAAGAAAGCACATGATATTTGTCTTAATTGATGTTGTTGAGGTTCAAAATAATTAAATAGCCACAAATAGGCCCAAAAAAGAAAAGAGAGATGGAAAAAGACTTTGGGCCCATTTCACACAAAAAAAAAAAAAAAAAGAGAGAGAAAATAAAGGGTGAGCTCTCACAATAAAGGAAAGGAAGGAGAAAAGAAAGAAAAAGAAAGGAGCCCAGAGGACCTAATCCAGAGGTCCACGAAGAAAAGGGCCCAAGAAAACAGATAAAGGAAACAGCAAGCCAAAGCAAGCCCAGAAGGAAGACTTGGGTCGGGACGCCCAGAAGCAATACCAGAGCCAGAGGATCCCCGGACGCGTGAGGTGAAATTAAAGCAGATTTGATGAGAAAAAAAAAGGACAAAAAGGCACGCTGGGAGACTTTCATTTGAAGAAAGACAAAAGACAAAGATGCAGGAGATTTGGTTCCAACCATTTGAAGAAAAAGACAAGGAAAGTACAACTGGGAAAGCTGGGAAAGCTAGAGCAAAAAAGCCAAAGCGCCTCAGGTCAACCAACAGGAAAATCTGGAAATGGGAAACTAGCTGGGAGACTTTCATCCGGTCGCAGCAAAAAGAGAGGAACTATGAAAAAAAAAGGAAACGACATGATCCTGGAACAACCAGGCACTGAACCGACTTCAAAGGGCAAAAAGGAAAAATCGGTAGTACCCCTAGGAGCCCGAAGCTGTGCTATAAAAAGGGGGGAAAGGAAAAGCATAGGACATTCAATTCTGGATGCTTAGATCATTCGTTAGGACACTTAAAGTTATTTCTCTAAAAGTCTCAAAAAAGATATAGAAGAGACTCTGTTAAACTAAAGGGAAAACAGAGGAATCTGTTCCCGGTATCCCAGAGGCAGCCATTACAGTACACGCTCGGATTCAACGAATTCAAACTTTGCAAGTCTTTGAAGCTTGAATGGCTATCAAAGTCTGTAATTTTTGAACTCATTTGAACCTTGCATCATGTCTTAGTGAGCTTTGTAATCACAGTTAAAAGAAACTAATGAAACATACCTCACCAATTAGAGGATCCCTAACATGTTCTTTGCATTATATTTCATTTATTATACATTTCCTTTACTGTTAAACGTTATTCAATACAAATACTTTTTTTTTAGTTGTTTGTAATTGTAGGAAGCTTGTTCTGTGCACAAATCTATTCTTAAATCAGCCCGTTAGCTACGGAGAATTGATCCCAGTCCACCAAGAACCTCTCACACGGCCCAGGATCCTTGGGCCATAGTGCTAAAAGAAAAGGCACTCTCACAGATGTTAAACTTTCCAATTCGCAAAATAAAATGTAAAACCTAGAATTCAAAATAATACTGTTGGTTTTTTGGGACAATGAGAAACCAACCGGCAAGTGGAAAAATAAGATTAATAAGAAAGATGACAGATTTAATATATAGATTCAATATAGCTAGAAAATCAGAATGAACATACCCAAAAGAAGCAGTGCTCTAATGGCAACTAAAACTAACAGGCACAAACCATGAAGTGGATATAAACTAATGCAAGAGTAAGTAAGACATTTTTTCAAACACATGGTGTGCACAAAATTTCAACATTAGAATGTATCATAAAACCGATAATGAACAATCCTAATTGTGGGATGAGCACATCAAATAGTTCAAACAATCAAAGTCAAGTCAGAAATCCACACCTCATGTATCAATGTCTAAGATATAGGATTTTTTTTCTTCTGAATAATGTCTAAGATATTAACAATTTTTATTATAAATAAAAGAAATTAATAGTTTAAAACAAAAATATACAACTTATTTACACATTGAACAGTTCCTATAACACAACAAACAACAACAATAACATAACAAATAGACAGAACAAACAAATTGAAGATTATCAAATATACGAAACTACAAAACTAATTAAATTATTCCATGAACATTGTAAAGCCAAAACCCAACTCTTCCATAGCTTTTATATCATAAGAAAGCACATGATATCTGTCTTAATTGATGTTAAACCTTCCAATTTGCAACATAAAATATAAAACCTAGAATTCAAAATAATACTGTTGGCTTTTTGGGACAGTGAGAAACCAACCAGCAAGTGGAAAAATAAGATTAATAAGAAAGATGACATATTTAATATATAGATTCAATATAGCTAGAAAATTAGAATGAACATACCCAAAAGAAGCAATGCTCCAATGGCAACTAAAACAAACAAGCACAAACCATGAAGTGGATATAAACTAATGCAAGAGTAAGTAAGACATTTTGTCAAACACAGGGTGTGCACAAAATTTCAACATTGGAATGTTTCATAAAACCGATAATGAACAATCCTAAGTGTGGGATGAGCACATCAAATAGTCAAACAATCAAAGTCAAGTCAGAAATCCACACCTCATGTATCAATGTCTAAGATATAGGATTTTTTTCTTCTGAATAATGTCTAAGATATTATCAATTTTTATTATAAATAAAAGAAATTAATAGTTTAAAACATAAATATACAACTTATTTACACATTGAACAGTTCCTATAACACAACAAACAACAACAATAACATAACAAATAGACAGAACAAACAAATTGAAGACTATCAAATATACGAAACTACAAAACTAATTAAATTATTCCATGAATATTGTAAAGCCAAAACCCAACTCTTCCATAGCTTTTATATCATAAGAAAGCACATGATATCTGTCTTAATTGATGTTAAACCTTCCAATTTGCAAAATAAAATATAAAACCTAGAATTCAAAATAATACTGTTGGTTTTTTGGGACAGTGAGAAACCAACCAGCAAGTGGAAAAATAAGATTAATAAGAAAGATGACAGATTTAATATATAGATTCAATATAGCTAGAAAATTAGAATAAATATACCCAAAAGAAGCAGTGCTCCAATGGCAACTAAAACTAACAGGCATAAACCATGAAGTGGATATAAACTAATGCAAGAGTAAGTAAGACATTTTGTCAAACACATGGTGTGTACAAAATTTCAACATTAGAATGTACCAAAAAACCGATAATGAACAATCCTAAGTGTGAGATTGTTCATTATCAGTTTTTTGGGACAGTGAGAAACCAACCAACAAGTGGAAAAATAAGATTAATAAGAAAGATGACAGATTTAATATATAGATTCAATAAAGCTAGAAAATCAGAATGAACATACCCAAAAGAAGCAGTGCTCCAATTAAGTAACCCAACATAACAAATTCAACACCCTCAGCAGAAAAAAAAAATGTAGAAAGGAAGAAAAAAAAAAAAAAAACAACCATCAAACAAAAGAATAGAGCATAGCACGAAATAGTAAAAGGTGACAGATAACATAACAAATTCAACACCCTCAGCAGAAAAAAAAAATGTAGAAAGGAAGAAAAAAAAAAAAAAAACAACCATCAAACAAAAGAATAGAGCATAGCACGAAATAGTAAAAGGTGACAGATTTAATATATAGATTCAATATAGCTAGTAAAATCATAATGAACATACCCAAAAGAAGCAATGCTTCAATTAAATAACCCAGCAGTAACAAATTCAACACCCTAGGCAGAAACAAACGTCGAAAAGGAAAAAAAAAAAAACCATCAAGCAAAAGAATAGAGCACAAAAGAAATTGGAATGGAGGGATACCTCAACTGAACCACCCCACTTACATCAATATTTATATAGATGTAAAGAGAGGAAGGAAGACAGAGAGGCTGCCGTTAGAAGCAAAAACAGAAGCTAAAACCGTAGATTAGGAAGATGAAACCATGAGTGAAACAGTAGAACAGAAGCTGAAACCATGATAATCAAAATGTGGGGAAGGGGAAGGGACTAAACTTGAAACAATGAAACAAAATGTGGGACTGGGAGATAGGAAGTTGTAACCGTGAAAAAACATCAAGGGTTTATTTGAAAAGGCTTTGGGTGTGGGCTTGGGTTTTATAGTGGAATTAAATGTATAAGAAGTGGACTTTAAAGTAGAAATAGGGCTAGAAATAATTTTATTTTTATTAGTATTTTAAAATTGGTAAAATCTATTTTAAAATTAAATTAAAAATTTAGAAAAGAGGATGGGAATGACGTGGCTCAATGTGAGCGTAGCAACATTAAATGCTACGCTTCAACTTTTGGTAATATATAGACATAGATAAGGCCTAGAGTGCAATTATATTTCCATGGTGGTACTTGTTATATAATTAATGGTAACTTTGGGCTTGTCAAGAGTTGACAGATAAGTATGAAGTCCATTGGAGCTAAAGCCTTATTAGTCCATGTGGAATTGGGATGAATATTGAAGGTATTCTCAAGTTTTGTTTTTGAATCTCATTGCAGCAAGGTACGCTTTCTTTTCTTTGTTCTAGAATTCAAGGTTACATGTTATCTCTCATGAATGAAGTAGATCCTTCTTTTGCTTCCGCTATGGGTTTTGTATGAGGTGCAAAGCCAGTTTTTCCAATAACCTATACCTTCATTGCCAAATAAAATACATATTTGAAAGGTCACTTATGTTGAAACAAACACTCTAAAATGTTGCCAAGGCTCTCTTGTTTTTCTACAAAATTTTCTAGTAAACTCCGTTTTTTTTTTTCCTTGAGTGAACGACCCTTCTTAGTTGAGTAAATTTTTCAATAATAGAAAAAAAAAAATTAGACTAGAAGTCTCACTTATCTCTCACTCAAGCAAGGTCTTTACAGAAAGTTTGCTTGTCCTTTATTGGAGCGGAACTTAAATCACTTGAGCAAAGCTAAATTTTGCTAGAGAAAATTTAAATCTTGATCAAGTGAGATTTTGAAAAATTCAATTTAATTTACATTAAAATACTCTCTATTCTTCTAATTACAACCATGGATAACTTTAATGCGGTAAAGGGTAGGAAATATCTGTCCCATGATAGATTATAGTATTATACAACTCTTTCAAGTGATTACATAATTAGCATGCATTTGACAACAAACAGAAGAAAAATACAAGCTACATCACACTAAATTTATCATGGTTCATCCCAACAAATTTGATTGTAGGGGAAGAAGTATATTGTTCATATTCAATGACAATGCTTTCTGTGGGTCCTATCAATCCAATGATAGTCCTTTCCAACAACACCAATAACTGCTCCAACTTCAGTCCTCCCTATTGCAAACCAGTAGAAAGAAATGGACTTACATCTAATTACAAACATCAAGTTTAGATTGAATTAAAACTCAAATTCATATTCCCTCAGCCAGAACCACTTCATAATTAAAGTGGCATACATATGAAATCAACCAATAATTAATCCAAGATAATATGGGATACTAAGGATAGCATGCAGACTTTGGAAAATTTGATCAAAAAGAAAGCTAAACAGAGCAAATGCATCAATTTGGGTATGATAAATTTTTGGTAACTATTAAAAGTATTCGTCCATCAAAGTTTCGAAAAATTTAAAAAAAAAAAAAAATCTACATACTTAATTTATAAAAAATATTTTATTAAAATTTTGCTCCCTAGCCGTAACAAAGATTTGCCAATGTAGACACCATTGTACCAAATTCTAGAAGAGGAACTGAGTTTACCGAAAGACTACTAGCAAGCCAAATGTGAGGCCAATTGTGATAAACCCAACTAGTTATCCTGATATGATGGGGCTAATGAACTAAGAATATAGGCAGTTTTAGTTTGTAGCATGTCACAAAGAAGGGCTGCAACACTATGGTGTGGAACATTATATATTAGTTCAACAATTAGTAGCCTAATGTTGTATTTACACATGTAATCTTTTCAATCACAACTTTGCTTATTTCTTTCCCCAATACTATCAATCATAAATTAATAAAGAAGCCATGTCATGCCTTACTGTTTGCTTGAACTCTATGTATTATCATGTTGTTATGAGACGAAGCCCACACTTCTGCATTGCCAAGCTCAGGCAATAGCTTGCAACTTTTAGCTTCAATGTAACTACCACATCCATTCACCTAGATGGAACAACATGATACTGATTTCCAAGTGACAGACAAATAAGACAATGAAAAGTTTCTAATTCCAAACAGTCATTAAGAAATACCTTAGGCTCTATCTTTCTTAATACAACAAACATAAAAATAAATCAAACAAAAAAGTTGGGTCCCTTTCCCTTCCCTCTGTTTCTTAATACATTATTCTTATTCATCAAACCAAGAAGTTGCATTAGTTTAACTATTGATTTACTTGCGTCTTTACTTCTCATATGTATTCAATATAATAGCATAATAAATCAAGGTATATTGTATTCAACAAGAAAACTTTGCAAATAATTTCATTGCCTGAATCTACCTATTTCTATAAAAACTAATTAGAAGAATCAAAAGGAAAAATATCTTGAATCTGCCTTTGAAATAATTAATGAAGTGAGGAAAAAAATAACACAAACACATGGCTGGCCTGAGAGAAGGTAACGTCTTTGGTGAAAAACAGCCCTAATTTTCTTCTTTCCTTTAGATTTTACAATAACACTGGAGTTGGAAAATTGTGGTGAATACCAAGAGAGCAACAAGAGTGTGCTATCTGTCTTTACCCCACAAAATAATCGTGAGTGTGCTATATGTTGCATGTATCTTCTTTGATCTAGACAATGCCACAGTTTCTCCTCACCAATAAACTACAAAGTCCAACAACTTCATCGTATCCAGTATGGGGCAACTAGGAGAAATAAGAATCACAAATTGCTGAACTTAAATGAAAGCATATATGCCAATGAATTTAAAAAACGAAAAACGAAATATAAAGCTACAAAAAAAATCTGAACAAGGGAGAAAGATATCGGTGACTTACAAAAAATTTAGCTGTACAGATTCATCAAAGCCACCACTTTCACTGGGATTGCTCTCCCTTGCAATTAGAGTTACATTCACAAACGTGGAATGAGTCTTTCAATTAGATTAGAGGTACCTTCTCCACTTGTTCCATTCTCATCCCTATCATACTCATCATGGCTTTCACTCAGTTTTGGTATCTTTTGTTAAATCTTCCAAATCATCCTCATAAGGAGTGATAGCACAGCTATTGCCGCTGCTACACCCACTCATGGTTTGGTTCAGATCTTTAATGTCTTGCTGGAATATCAAACGACCCCCGCATTTTGTGACCTCTAATCTTGGACCGTAGATTTCAAATCTAATCTCAATTTGACCGAATCCATTAGCATCTATTTGACTCCAATATTCTTTCAATTCCTGATTGAATAATTTATGGGGATGGTAATGCAGTTTAAGATGATACGATTCAATCTTACCAAATTCTTCCGTAAAATGAAAGTTAGATATCATTTGGCTTTCATATCCATTGGCTTTCAAGTAACACAAAATATAATGCGTATACCTAGAACCTCCACCCAGATTAGATGCTAAAGGAAGTTGATGATGTGGGTGGAGTACAAAAAGTGCACACACAGCAACTCCCTTCAATTTATTACATAATAAATTTGAAGGCACTTGCAAATTCACTGAAGTTCCCACACTTTGATGGCTAAACCATTTTGGAATTTCTCCTCCAGGAATTACAATTCTATAAGCTATATCTCCCTGAAACATACAAAATTACAAAATCATTATATTTAGAACCTCACAGGTAAGAGAGAGAGAGAGAGAGAGAGAGAGAGAGAGAGAAAGAGAGAGAGAGAGAGAGAAAGAAAGAGAGAGAGAGAGAGAGAGAGAGAGAGAGAGAGAGACCTTAAATTGAATGTGATGTTTTAGTGTTGTTAAAAATATGTCATTGTAGTCTTCATTGTAAATCAATTTAACACAATTAAGAAGGCTGAGGTTCCAAAAACACAATTGATAAGGACCATACGGTAATATTTCCAGTGATGTACAACCTTCTGCATCAATACGCCCAATATTTAATGGAAGCTCTGGCAAAGATCGAAGATGTGTGCAACCACTTAGAAAAAGAATCTTCATATTAGATAGTTGAGTGGTACTCTCAGGAAGACAAACAAAATCATTTCCCTTAAGAACTAAATATTTTATAGAGGACAAACAACCAAGATCATTAGGGATTTCCTGAAGATTGCAATAACTTAGATCCAATTCGGTCAAAGACCATAAATCAGAAAGAGAACGCACTAACATGCCCATGGGATCTTCTACTCTTCTTTTTCGCATCAAAGAAAAACTGATGAGTTTTTTTGATGATATAGATGATAAGCCTTCACATCCACGAAGAGATAGTACTTTGAGATTTTTTAAGAGAACAAACGAAGAAGGTAATTCTATTATAGCAGTTTCACTCACATCTAGCTCTTCAAGACCTTTGATATTCCGTAAATTCTCTGGCAGCTCGTTAATTTTTGAGCAGCCGGACAAAGTGAGAATTTTTAGAGACATCAAATAACAACAAACATTTGGAAGACTTGAAAGGTTTTTGCAGTCTCTTAGATCTAATTTAGTAAGGCTAGTTAAATGCTCCATTGACAACGGTAGTTCTTTTATGGCAGTCTCGTTCAAATAAAGTTCCAACAAACTTGACATATTTCCCTCAACTTCTGGAAACTTCTTTAGTCTTGAACAACCAGAAAGAATAAAAATTTCAAGAGATTCCAAGTTGATCTTGGGTGGAAGGCTCTCAAGGCACTTGCAACCAGTTAGATCTAATCGAATAAGCCATTTGAGATTTCCAAGAGATGCATGAATCTTAGATAGTCTTATACAACGTTGAAGAATCAACTGCTTCAAATTTGGGACTCCACTAAAATTCAAGGTCTTGATCAAGTTTTGAGAGTCACTGAGGTCTATAAGCTTTAACTCATCTAAAATCTGTTATAAACCAATAAATAATTAGATAAAGTCAAGCCTTAATGAAAAGGAATATAATACACATTTGCATAAGTAATAATCTTACCAAATTTCCTTTCCATAGTTGTTTGATGCTGCTACAATGCATTCTTAATTCAACAAGTTTGTTTGGTTGGAAATTGGTTGGTAGGCATTTTAAATGATATCCATGCCATTCAATAACACGTAACTCATTAGAAAGATAGCTGAGGCCTTTTGGAAATTGCATTTTACCCCTATTGAGGTCTTTTGGATGTTTCACAGTACCATTTATGAAGTCTTCTGGAAGTTTCTCATTACCAATTTTAAGCAATCTCAAATTTTTCATCTTTGAGAAGGTTTCAGCACTCAAGTGTTCCACTTTTTGAATAGGTAGATTTAGCATTATGCCTTCAACTACCTCTGCTCCCTAATAAACAAAAACAATGAATTTGGAATAATTGGTAAAAAATCTTAGAAAATTTTATAGTAATATATATATATATATATATTTATTTAAATTCAAGTTTATACTAGTCAACTTACAGTATTATTCTTCAATACATGAAGGACATCCTTATAAATCCACAATCTACTACGTCTACCAGGCTCTTTAGGGGATTCACGACGAACAATATCTTGACCCATATCTTGCAGCAAATCATGCATCCACAAAATTCCGTGGTCATCAATGGTTATGAGAGATTTGTCCATAAGAACACCAATATTGTAGTCTAGATAATAACAAAAACTTTCTAGTATATCTCTTATACAATCTTTGTTCTCACCTTTGAAAAAACATGCAATATCTAGAAACAATCCTTTTTGCGAATTTGTAAGCCCATTAAAACTTATTTGAAGTATATCCAAGATGTCTCTATTAGGTTCATCTTTTAGTTTATCTAGGGCACTTTTCCATTCATTCATTCTTTTAGCAAACAACGAAGAACCTAAAACTTTAAGAGCTAAAGGAAGGCCTTTAGCATAGTTCACAAAGTCCTTAGACAAATCCACATAATTTTCTTCAGGATAGGGTTTCTTAAAAGCGCTCCAACTAAACAGCTCCAAAGATTCATCATCATTCAACCCTGTAATGTTATATACATCATCCACTCCATTTCTTTTCAAGAGTTGACTATCTCTACTTGTTAGAATAATTCTACTCCCTGGACCAAACCAATCATGTCTCCCTGCTAATGCTTTTAGTTGTTCATCTCCATCCACATCATCAAGAACAATAAAAACATTTTTATTACATAGTGTATTCCTTATAATATTGATTCCCTCACAAACATTCCATATGTTTATTTCACTTTCCATAAGGATCTTAGACAGAAGTTGTTTTTGTAAAGAAACTAGACCTTGATTTTTAGTTTCATCTCTAACATTGGCAATAAAGCAACTAGCTTCAAAGTTACTAGAAATTCTTCGATAAATTTCTTGTGCAAGAGTTGTTTTGCCCATTCCCCCCATCCCACATATCCCAACAAGACAAACATCACCCAATTCTTCACTCAAGTATGAATCTAATATTTCCTCCACACAGGAGTCCATTCCAACAAGGTCCTCAGAAGCATTTGAGAGTTTGTGACACAACTCATTAAATATCCTTGTAATGATTTTTTGGATAACCATTGATTCATGACTGCAGAGAAAATAGCAAAACAATAATTTTGATGACACAGAGCTAGCCACATGTAGAGACAAAACATTCATCATAAACATAATCTTAGCTTTGATTGACCACATAAATAGTGCCTAAATGCCTAATTATATTTAGAAATTCATTTCTATGTATTATGGGGGCAATTTTAGAGCTATTAAGGGCCAAATTTGTTGCAAAGTTGTAAAGTATATACTTTGCATGACTAGAATCTAGTCCTACTAGGTTTAGAATAGGGTTAGTCAAGGTTATACTACAAATACTTATATATTCTCTTATCAGGTAGCCTAGTAAAAAAGTTTAAGTGATAATAAATAAACTTTGAAAAAGAAAAAAAAGAGTTTACCATAACTAGCATTATTTTAAAGAAATTCATATCTATCCTTTAAATCCCATCCAACAAGATTAGCAACTTTTATCAAAGTAGCTTTCCATGTTTGTACATTTTCTGTGTTATCCTTGAAACTCTCTTCATGTTTAGCAAAGCTGTTAGGACATATGTGATTCACTTGTTAGGAACATATGTTACTATTTTATGTAATTGGCTAATCTTTTGACAAAACGCACTTTACTTGTATTTGGATAGATCTAGGATATGTTTAATACTTCAAGAAATCTTGTTTCAAGATCAAGTGTTAAAGTCACGCAAGCCTGTCCAATATTCAAGCTGAAAAGTGCAAGTTCATTAAAGCTCAATAGCTAGCTTGACAGTTAGTATCTATCAAGCTTGAAGAGCTGTTCCAGCCCCGTGGCTCGACAGCTGCTCAACAGATGGCTATCTGTCGAGGTTTATGAAAAATAGAATTTCAGTTCTGTTTTGACTCTAATCCATGATTATGTGTTTGGGCTTTCTTTTCTCACAACCCTAGACATATAAAAAGATTATTTTAAGGGCCGTCAAAGAGGACACAAGTTGCACAAGTGTTGAGCAAAGTTTGTTTAAGCAAATTGTGACCAGAGATAAAGTTTTTCCCTAGTTCATCATTATTGTGAAGAAGTTGATGTGTTTGTACACCGTAGGGTTTTGTGACCAAGCATCTTCTTGATCTTCATCGTCTGGATGAACTGAAGAACTTTGCAGCTAACAACCTTCTCTAGTTGGTGATTGAAGTTGCGTACTAGGATCCGCGCAATTGGTTAGTTACGTACTGGGAGCCGTGCATTACAAGGAGAGATTGTCACTACAGAACAAGTCCAATTGGGTATTGGGGTAAGGGTTCAACTGTAGGTTGGTATAAGGTACTAGGATTCCTTTACTTGTAACCGCTTGTTATGATAATAATGGATTCTCGCGAGTGGTGACCTTAAAATCACTCGATGGGGTTTTTGCTGTGTTGGTTTTTCCCATTCGTAAACAAATTACCGTGTCAATTTAATTTCCACTACACTTAATTTAATTAGTGATTTGTTTGTGCTACCACGGGCTTTGCATGTCTAAGAGCCAAGACAAAGGGAAGAAGGATGCTAGGAATGGCAGTCAGTACACTATTCCCTTATGACCAAAGTGCTTTAGTTGTCAAGGCTTCGATCACATGAAATAAGAGTGCCCTACTTATCTCAAGAACATTGGAAAAAGCAAGGCACTTGCTACTACCTTAAGCGACATTGAGCCTAAGAATGACTCCGATAATGAGGATGATGGAATCCTAAATGCCTTTATTGCCACCGTAAATCCTACTAAAGGGATTGTTGAAGATGTGGATGAAATGGAAGAATTGGTGAAGTCTAAGTTTGAGAAGATGGATGAACAAGATGACATCCATACAGCCTATGCAAAGTTATACAAGGTATCAGAAAAGTATGAGAAGTTGTATAGGTTGGCCACCGAGAAGCTTAGTGATGTGGAGCTTGAGCGAGAAGAAATCTCTACAAAGTTTGATGAAGCCAATCAGACTATTGGAGCATTGAGATTTGAGAATAATTTCTTAGCTGAGAAGACCAAGAAGCTTGAGGTAGAACTGTTCCAAGTCAGAGCCCAGCTGGAAAGGACTTCAAGCGCTAAGCTCAATGAGATGCTCAATCTTCAGAAATCTACTTCCAATCAAACTGGTTTAGGGTATGATTTCTCTTCTCCTAGTATTGCTTCTACTAGTGCTACTATTTTTTTTCCTTCTGCTAATAATATTGAAGCTGAAAACAATGATGTTAAAAAAAAATTAGCTAGTGAGAACATAGGCAAGGGTAAATCTATCTTATGAGCACCCCTTAAGCTTGATAAAAAAAAGAGATTAAACACCCTAGGGCTAAGAAGGGAAACTCTCAAAAGCCTAAGCAAAAAAAGCAACATTTTTGTCATTACTGTAGAGCAGCTGGACATACTTAACCAAATTGCTACAAGTGGCTAGCCACTCAAAAGAGCAATAGCATGATCGCGTCGGGAGATCAAAATCAGTTTCCATCCTCTTTTGCTCCTCTTGGAGATTTTCTCAAAGCCCTCATATTCCTTTCGAACTTGAATGGTTTTAACTCTTCCCCCTCATAGCCGAATCAAGGGTTTGCTAGACGGAAAGGTTCTTCCATGGTATGGAAGGAAAAGGGCTCCAAGTGATTTTGTCACTTTTTCTCTCTCTCCACTTTGTGTTTTGGTTTTGCATTACTTGTGTGTTTTGCTTTTTAGTTTTGAGTCAGTCTAGTTTTATGCATTACTTCGTTTTGTTTAACATGTTTTTGTTTGTTTATTTTTCAGTTTTGTTTTACTTTGTTTTTCATAAAAATAAAAATAAAAAATTGAAAAATCAGAAAAATACAAAAACAGTGTGTGTTTGTGTACATTGGTACTTGTGTACTTTTGATGGCCATTGAAACAAAGTTTTCTAAACTTTGTATCTTTTGTAGCTTAGATTAGCATCTTTATGCACAACTAAGCAAGTGAGCTGTGTGACTCGAGTTTGTGATGAGTAAGATTAAATGATATCTTGTACTTAACACTCATATCACTCTTTTTTACGGGAATGACTAGAAAATTTTAAGAGAAAGGCATAAATAACCATCTCACCACTGTTGCCCGCCAATCATGAAATGACATCTGTATGCTTCGACATAGCAAAAGTGCAATGTCAAAATCTTAACATCATTGGGTATTTCTTTTCTCTCTCCTATATGTCTGTGTATGATATGCTTATTAAAAGAAAAATATGCAAAGACAAATAAAAGTAAAAAGATCAAAATGCTTTATGTATGATTGTAAGTGACTATTCTAGGAAATGTGGGAGTTATAGGATGTACCTCAAAAGTGATAGTCTCCATCAAACAGCTATGATTGTGTGTGAGTTAAAGTAATTTTCTCATATCTCAAATCATCATAACATGTAGACACTTCTGCAATCTTGCAATGTTTTTCACAACACAACACGCAATATTCTTTGCTACTCTTAATACATGTGTAGGTACAATGTGATTTGGCTATCACAATGAATACATGTGTTATTGTATGCTCACTAAACTGTCTTAACTTATTTTTGAAATATAAAATTAGTTAGACTTGTTTAGTGTGTGTGTGTGTGTGTGTGTGTTTTGAAATCTATGTGTTTAACATTTTTCATGTTGAGAGATGTTTTTGAGAGATTAAATTGTTGTTTGGATTCTTGGTTGAGTTGCATTTTTGATTGCATTCATGTCTATGTTTCTCTCTTCTTTGAAAAATTGTTTTTAAGCAATCTCGACAGCTTCTTGACACCTCACGACACCTGGCTTATCTATCGAGCTCTTTAGCTTCTTCTAATTGCGATCTTGATAGCACCTCGATCCATCGAGAAAGTTTCTGTCTCCTCGATAGATGCTCGATAGCTCCTCGATCCATCAAGCTTCTTTTTGCTATGGACACCTCTAGACACCTGCTCAATAGCTGCATCTATCATATTTTAAACCTCAATAGCTCTCGATCTGTTGAGATTTATGAAGCTGCTATATAAGCCTTCCTCGCAATTTAGATCTCATTTCTCTTGATCTCTTTCGACAGTTTTTGACCTCTCACCTTCCCAAACCTCTCTCCCTCACTCAAATTTTCTTTCCCACTCATTTTTTGGTCTCAAGATCTACTTCTCTCTCTGGTATGATTCTTTTTCATCCCTTTATCATGCATTTCACATCTTTTGACCTAGAATTTGGGGTTGTTTTGAAAATTTTGGGAATTTTCAAAATTTTTGAGGTTTTTGTAAAATTTTTAGGATGGGTTTGTGTTTAAATGGTTCTAAATCATCATCCATTGCATTTCATGAGCATTTTAACTATATTGTCATTCATTTTAGATGTGTGCTCTATATGGTGTCTCCTTGTGTGCTGCTAGGATTGGATTGGGTTGAGCCCATGATGTCTTTACTATTGCATATCACATGCTCATGCATTTTCATGCATACGTACCTTACATTCTCTATATTCTTTTATATTGATTGTATTTGGTGCTTTTCTGCATGTTTCTCTCTCCCTCTCTCTCTCTCTCTCTCTCTCTCTCTCTCTCTCTCTCTTGTTTATGTTAGTTGCGTCATGGCACCTAAACATAAATCTACTCCGTCCCGGAACCCTTTTCATCCGGGGCATCCACTTCTTCTGACCCTACTCCCTTATCTGTCCAGTTCCATGATGAGAAGGCCAAATTGGACTTCTTTGAGAACTTTTCTAGACAAGGCGTTCATTCGGAACGCCAAGTCATTTTTTCGGACTTCTCCGACACTAACCTACCCACTGTCATTCACAGTCGAGGTTGGGAGCACTGTGTAACGTCCTGGTCACTTGTCCATATATGCTAATACAGGAGTTCTACTCCAACATGCATGGATTTAATTATTCAATACCTCTTTTGTTACTCGCGTTTGAGGTACGCACATCATGGTCACTCCGGATATTGTATCCGAGGTGCTCCATGTCCCGAGGGTAGAGCATCCTGACTACCCCAGTTATGATCGTCTGAGAACTATGTCCAAAGACGAGCTCATATCTTCTTTTTGTGAGCGTCCCTCTGATTGGGGTGATCGTTAGTTTACTTCTTGTACGGCCTTTGTTAAAGGTCCTCGATTTCTTAACATGGTTATGACTTCTATTTTAAATCCCTTATCTCATTATAACTCCATTATAGAGCCCCGTGCTCAATTTTTGCTTTCTCTTTTAGAGCATCTTACTATAGATTTTTCCTCTCATTTTATTCTTTCCATCATAGATGTATATAGGGATACGGCAACCCATGATAAGCTCATCTTCCCTTCGGCTATCAAGGGGATTTTTCCGACCACTTCCATGTTATGTATGCCATAGACGCTGCTATCATTAAACGGAGCAAGGCACAGCTACGTTTGAGGCGGTCCGGGTCAGCAGCTCCTCCCACTCCTTCAACTCCATCCACCTCCACTCCCTTTTCTTCTGCAGAAGGTGTGACTCTTGATACGATCATGGTGCAGTTTCAGTGCATGGATGCTCACCTTGACACTCTTAGTGATGAGTTGTGTCAGGTGAACACCTGTGTTGGCCGTATTGCCAAACGGCAAGCTCACCTTGGTGGCTTTGTGGAGTCTCCCTCTCCTCCTCTCGAGGCATCCGAGGACGATGATGACTCCGACGATGATGACGATAATAAGGAAAGAGATGCTAGCTCTTCCAGTGCTGACGAGATGTCTACTTAATACTCTTACCCTTTGTCACTCATGACAAAAAGTGGGAGTATTTTTGGTTATAAGAGTAGTCATACTCATAGGGGGAGGGTTAGTATAGGAGATTTTTGTTCGGGAATGTATATTGAGGGATGTAGTGAAGACTTTATGTATATTTTTCTAATTTTTTTTTTCTATTTTTAGATACATTGTTCATGTACCTTAGATCTTGTGATCATATTGTGATAGCAAACCTTGTACTTGTTGATATATATACATTTGAGGTTGTTATTACAGTTCTTTCACCTATCTTTACATGTGTTGCTTCTTTTCTTTCTTTATACACATGTTTCTTATTTCTTGTATGCAATCTTATATTTCTGTTTCACACTAAGATGCCTTGATGAGTTTTGTTTTAAAGTGTTTCAAAAATACAGGTTGTCAAAGTCTACTTGTCATAAACTCTCTTCTTGCAAAAATTTTCAAAAGTTTGTGTTAAGATAGATTTTATTGTTTTCAACAAGTGAATATGAGTTAAGTGATTTATGACTTCTCTCATATCTCATTTGTTTGTTGTTGTTTTGTCACAGATTGCCAAAGGGGAAGATTGTTAGGACATATGTGATTCAATGTTAGGAACATATGTCAACATTTTATGTAATTGGCTAATCCTCTGACAAAATACACTTTATTTGTAATTGGGTAGATCTAGGATGTGTTTAATGCTTCAAGAAACAAGTTTTCAAGTTTAAGTGTTAAAGCCATGTAAGTCTATCCAAGAATCAAGTGAGAAAGTGTAGGATTTTTTAAAGCTCGACAGCTAGCATCTATTGAGATTTAAAAGCTACTGAAGCTCGAGGCTCGACAGTTAGCTCGATAAATGGCTATCTATCAAGGTTTATGAAATTCAGCTTTTCAAGCTGATTTTCATCCAATCTGTGAATGTATGTTTGAGCTATCTTTTCTCACAACCCTAGACATATATAAGGATTATTTTAAGGGCTGTAAAAAGTGACACAAGTTGCACAAGAGCAAATTCCACTAGTGTGAAGAAGAGTGTGACCGGAAACCTTGTTTGCCCTAGTTCTTGAAGAAGCTACTATATTTGTGCACCACAGGGTTTTGTGACCAAGCAACTTTATGATCTTCATCATGTGATAAACAGAAGAACTTTGTAGCCAACATCCTTCTCAAGTTGGCGATCAAGTCGCGTACTGGGATTCTCGCAATTGGTTAGTCACGTATTGGGAGCCGTGCATTGAAAAGCAGAGATTGTCACTACAGAACAAGTCCAATTAGGTATTGGGGTAAGTGTTCAACTGTAGATTGGTATAAGGTACTGGAATTCCTTTACTTGTAACTACTTGTTTTGATAATAGTGGATTTTCAGGAGTGGTGACTTTAAAATCACCCGGTGAGGGCTTTTGACATGTAGGTTTTCCCCATTCGTAAACAAATCACCTTGTCAATTTAATTTCCACTGCATACTTAGTTTAATTGGTGATTTGTTTGTGCTACCACACATATTGCATGTTAATTTGATTAATTAATAAACTTGGCTAATTAATCAATTAATTTATTATAAGGGGTCAATACATTCTTGGCCTATCATCCTCAACAATCCAGTCACAATAGCTTGTGGTCATGAGAGGCAGAGCTTGGGGTCTTTGGCCATGGGTGGGTTCATGGGAGATCAAAGAGACAAAGAATGAGAGAAATCAGAGAGACAGAGAGTAAGAGAACTCAACAGATCTAGAAAGTTAGAAACCCAAAAACTCCCACCAAAAATCAAACTTTGAAAACCAAAACCCATTAACGAAGGTGCTCCTTGATAAACTGTGACTTTGTGGTGGTTTTACACAGCTTGAAGAGTTGTTTATGGAGGGAGGGTGGGAGGAAGAGGGAGGGAGGGAAAGCATGTGGGCGGATGAAAGTATGAAACTGAAAGCAAAAGAAAAAGAATTCCCCGAAACACAACCACTCCATTGATGCTGACGTTACTTTTAAACACAACCACTCCATCATTTCATCAAGTCTTCAAAACTCTCATCTAATATGCTTCAAAAGTATGAAACCAAAAGAAAAAGAGGCTGCTTCAATTTTTTCTTTTCTTGTTTGTTTCCATCAATGTCCCAGAAGAGTTGTTTAAAGATTTTTTTTTTTTTTTTTTTTAAGTTACTTTAATTAGATATAAAAATTAGAATAATTAAATTTTAAAAAATTAGAAATTGAAATTTAAAAAAAAAAAAAATTTGTGATTAATTTAAATGCTAACGTGGAATTTTTAAAATCAAATAAATTTTATTATTATTATTTATTAGTCACATTAGCATTTATTGTGCAAACAGTACACTCCGTTTACTAGGTAGGAATTTTTGCTAGTGGGTTGACGGGAATGACAAAAATAAATGTGACTTTCTGTTTAAAGGGACTGAGGTAGGTACAAAATCAAGTTAGGAACCAAACTAAGATTAGGCCTAAAATGTAGAGATTAAAAATGCATTTTCACTTTAAAGATAATGCTTTCCAAAACCTATGATTTCATGTTATGTTTCTCAAAGGAGACTTTTAACATGCTATGAAGCTTATGATTCGTGTTTCCATAATAAATTTGATCACATGTTATAATTCAAGAAAGTTTATATCATGTATTATGCAAATTCATGAAACCATTTTAGCATGAACTCAGTTTGTAAGCAAGTCATATTCATGTGAAAATTATTTTGTTTATCATGCATTCCATGCATGTTATTAAATGCTCGTGCCACACGTACATCCCTTACTAAGCAAGTGGAAAACTCACCCCTCTAACATTTTTAGTTAGCAGATACCCTTTTGCAGCTCAAAGTAGAGGCTAGTTTTGGGATGGTACATAACTACAGTTAGCTATGTGGTAGAACAAGTTTAGTTCTGTAATGTAACTCTGTTGGGCAGTTTATTGTGATGTTGTACCAAAAATTTGGGGTTGTAATGATATTTATGATGGGAGATTAAATTCTATAAGGACGTGGTGTAAAACCCATGTTTTACCCCTCCAATCCCAACATAACACATCATCTTATGACATATTTAAGAATAAACACAATCACACTCAATCAATTCTAATACCCATATATAAATCCAACCAAATTGAGAATCTATTGAGATGTTATTAGGTGTGGTAGGATGTATTGAATTTTAATAAATTTTAAGTAAAATGCTAATGTGGCAATCATTTATTGAATGGTGTAAAACATAGGTTTTACACTCCATCCTTATAGAATTTAATCTCTTTATGATGGTATTAGTCTTTCAGTGTTATGCATTTTGGTGTTAATGTAAACTACGGAGATGCAACAGTATGTATGTGATGTTATCGCTTCCTATAGTTGGACTACGCTGTCCATGTTGTGAGATTAGCAAATAAAATTAAAGCAATCTATTAAAAGAAAAAGAAAAAATTCATAGTCAAGTTAGTTGGTTTGTATTAATATCAGAATTAGGGTTGGTATTAGCATGCCAGTACGATTAAATACATGGTTTGGATTTGGGTTGTGACAATATATGTATCTAATTGTGGATATTCTTAATTGTATACATGAGTTTTAAGCTAGTATAGTATAAATAAAGGAGACAAAACATTCAAAATACAATCTTAGCTTCATGCAATAAAAAAAAAAAAAAAAATGCAATTCAAAAAGCTTAGGATATGTTTTGTAATCATTTTTATTTTTTGTTTTCAAGAAAACTTGTTTTTGGGAATAGAAAGAAAAAACAATTTTCTTGTATTTTCAAAATCAAAAATATGTTTGGTTAGTTGAAATGAAAAAATCTTGCGCGAGGAAAGAGAGAGATAAAAATATTGAAATTTGTTATTACTAGGATTAGAACTTTAGTGCTAACTCATTTAATGGAGTGAATTCATTAAATTAGTTTTCATTGGATTTTCAAAAATAGAAATTGAAAACAACCATTTTCTTGTTTTCACTTTTCTTCACAAATTAAATTTTGCAAACAATTTTTGTTTTCTATTCATTTTGGGTTGCCAAACAAGTTTCTAGTCTAAAAAATAGAAAACTATTTTTGGAAACAGAAAATAAGGGGAAAAAAAAATGTTACCAACCATGCCCTTATAATGTAGCACTGTAATTGAGGTTTAATTTGTTTAGCAGATCATTTAATCTAAGTGAGAACCAAATGTTTCTTTATGACTAACACAATTTAATAAGTTTTGAGTGTTCTTAATTTTATGAAATCATTTTTTTTTTTTTTTTTTTTACATTTTTGGGATTTCTATGTCATACTCCTTTTTTAATTTTCTTAAGTCTTCACAGTAAGAAAAAAGTTATAACAAATAGACCAATTGATGTACTCGCAGCCCCTGATGTCTTTAATATTGGAAACGTCGCCTCTCCCCTACAATTAAATTATTAAAAAAAAATTAACTACTCCTCAATGAGAGTCATAGTCATGGTTGTGGACGGTTTCAAATCATATCAATAGTCATTTAAAATTTACATTTTCAAAAAGTTTCTCATTTCTATATTCCAAAACGTAATTTGACAATAGCTCAGATTTTACAAGATTCTTGACTTTTATAATTACTTATTAAATTCTTCGTTTTAACATTACCTCAATATGTTTTTCATTTTCTATCTTGACAATTGATCTAACTCCTATTTTATTTAAATTTTAGATTTTCATGTTTATTTGTAATTTTTTGTCTACAAGATCTAAGTTTTTTTTGGAAAAAGCATTCCCCTTTTTGCCTACAAGATCTAAGTTTTTTTGGGAAAAAGCATTCCCCCTTATGTTTGGATTATTCACAATTTTCCCATTTTATCTCTAAAACCAATCAATTTTCATCTCTAGATTCGGGAAATGAACAAATACTTTCACTCTATTACTTTCTTAATTAAATTCAATGGAGTTTTTTCAAGAAGTTATTAGTTGTACATCACAAAGAAGAGAAAAAGTTGAGGAAAAAGTTAAGAATTGTAGTGTTATTTTCTTGGATTGTATTTTTAATCATTGTGACTCCATCAAATTTAAAAGTAACGGATTATGGATATTTGATTATTTTCCAAACATTAAAGAAAGAATACATTGGTTTTAAAGATAAGAGGGGGAATTGTAAACTACCCAAACATAAATAGGGAAAAATACTTTTTTCCCAATTTTTAATGATAATTCAATAATTAATTTATAAGGTAGATAGACCCCAATGAGAAGAAGGAAAAAAAAAAAAAAAAGATGCATGTATTATACCTGTTAGGTCTCTTCTGGCTAATTTTATGACAAATATTTTTGTATTTTGTTGATCTTAATTTTAATATGTTCATGTATTTTGTGGGGCTTTCATTTGTATTGGGTCGGTGAGGTAAAGTTGTCAAAGAGTTAAAATGAAAGTAAGTTGCTAAGGTATTTCACTCCTACGAACTTCGTGACAAGATGCGAACTTAGAGACAAAAGTTGAATTTGTAAAACAATTAACTAGTGTGTTTGTCCCTCTCATACAACACTTTGGAGGAGGGAACTTTAAAGAAACTGAGACAATTCTGTTTATGGACAAAGTTTAGCTACAAAATTAGTTGTAGCCTTAGGTTACATCCTTCCTCAATATCTTTTTATTGAAGGTGAATTTTGACAAATCCACAATTAAATTATATCTTCTTTTTATATCTTTCATGCTTGCAAAATTTTTAGAATGTTAAAAATCAATAGTTATGTCATTGTTAAATTGTTTAAATTGCAAGTTATTGTAGTTTAGAATTATGCATAAAATATAAGCTAGATCATATAGTAAATAATATCTAATTGACACAAAATTTGACATGTGTATTAAGAGAACATACAATTCAATAGTTAGATTTTCAAAATATGTAGTTGTGGGAGGGGAATCCAAGGATGGCACTTCTGCTAGGCTATGCTCAAGGAACATACGAGCTTAACTGAATGGTCGTAGGCTGTGTAACTTGAGAGGGATGGGAAGAGGAACTTGGTGGCCAGACCCATAGCGTATGAAGAAACCCCTTGGATATGGGCCTCTTGAGGTAGACAAGATGCATTCCACCCTAAGCTGGGAAGCATGAACCGAGGTAAGCAACAATAACAGGTATTTGAAAAAAGGAGGAGGGAAACTTCCAAGGGAAGCATCCATCTCCTCCGCATTAAATACCCTGCAACCACTATGTTAGCTGCATTAATGGCTGAATGACACCTGAACAGTGTCAAGACAACCTGTATTTCACTCAGTGCTGCCTCCAAAAGTAGGATGTGACAGGTATCTGGTGGGGAAATCAACCACCCTCCATGTGGGATTAAAAGGAGACCAATATAAAAGGAGGAGGGATCCAGTGAACAGGGATTGGGATCTAGAGATTAGAGAGAAGAAAAACTAAAACTTGTAACCTCTAAAGTGTAACAAGTTTCCTCGGCTAACCGATGATACATTAATATGCCTTTTTACTCTTGTTTTGCTTGTTAAATTTTACTTCTTTCCATTTGGACCCTTTCTTTGATTCATCCTGTTAGATAGGAAGTCTAAGTGTTGGTCTGCTGTTCCTATCTTTACAAATTAATTGTAGTGATNAGAGAGAGAGAGAGAGAGAGCATTGCTCATAGCTGTCTGATTATTTAGTTAAATATGTAATTATTAATTTATGACGTACCCAAGCGTCATGCACTAATACTATATAGTATTTACCACCACCCCAATAATGTAATGGCTGACACCACAAGTTGCCAGCACAATTGTAAAGCTAAGCTAGCCATTGAAATGATGATAATATCAAAAGTACAATATCGACCTTGCACTTATCAGCATGATTCGTTGGTTTGGGGCTCTTATTAATTTCCTCCATAGCTAGATTTGCAAGCTATATAGCTCGATCAAATTCTGAAAGCCAGCCTTTTATATATTACTTCTAGTTTTTGTACTCCAACAATTGTAAACAAACACAGTTTTGGCATTCATTGTTTATTTATTGGATTATAACCCAAAATACAAAATACAAAAAAAAAAAAAAAAAAAAAAAAAAAAAAAAAAGTATATATGGGATTAGAACCTACTTATTATAGACTTTGGAAATAACTACTAATTAAGTAGATGTCTAAACACATTTGTCTAGTAACGAGTCTTGTTACGCTTTTGAGATAAATAAGTATTAGACATTTTGAACTAAAAGGAGGCAAGAATTTGAATTGAGGCATTAAGGGTCAACTATAAATACCAAACCAATCACTTTAAAGAATGCGGATTAATTGCTAAGTTTGTGTCTTAACTTGTATATATTGAGTAAATCACTAATATACATATACTACCATGCTTCAAACTACCCAAAGGTTCTTTCAACCAGAGTCCAATTTGATATTATAATGTCCTAAGTTCATAATAGACATACAGGAGATAAACAGAAATCTACTCTGGTTTGATTGACTAGAAAAAGTAAATAATAATAATAATAATAATAATAATAATAATAATAATAGTAAATTTCCTGTTAGTCCATGAGAAAGTCAGCAAAATTTTAGTGTAGAAAATTACAATGTTGATAATAGTATGATTCAACAAAACAAAAAGATAATAGTATGAGCAATATTACTCAAGACAAATGTTACCTATCATGCAAATGTCATCCAGATATATGACCTAAGTCTTTCAAAGCAGCTTTCCACACTTGCACGTCTTCTGTGTTAACTCTGGTATCTTCCTCATGTTTAGCAAAGGCTTCAGCAAGAGTGCCTTTCTGGTTCCTTACGTCAGAAGGATCCACATGATAAAAGATAGGCAAAACTATCAATTTGGTCTTTTTCATGCATTCAAAAATTTTTGCTAGTTCAGTTAAGCACCACCTTGAAGAAGCATAGTTTGTTGAGAGAACGATAATAGCATACTTGGACTCTTCTATTGCTTTCAAGAGCTCTGAAGAAATATACTTTCCTCGTTCAAGTTTCTCATCATCCCGGAAAGTAATAATACCCTTTTGTTTCAAAGCAGTATAAAGATGATCTGTGAAATTCTTGCGGGTATCAACACCGCAAAAACTGAGGAACACATGGTATTTCCATCGAGGGCAAGAAGAAGAAGAAGGTGAAGAGGTTGAAGAGGGAGAGGAGGAAGTTGCTTGAGTGGCCATGGAAGCAATTGGTAACTTATAGCTTGTTAAGCGATATGTACCAGAGAGTGTTGCAGACTTAGAGAATGGGAGCAACAATATATAAGAGATTTTAAGGGGTGTTTGGTAGAGTAATTTGAGATGAGATTTTTGTAGTATTTTGAAATATATGTAGGTGGAAATGTGTGTAATGTTGTTTAAAATATAAAAATGTGAGTAGTTAAGAGACCAAACAGGCCTTAGCAAGGCTGAGTGAACTTCCAGGTGATCAGCTATGAACTTTTTTTATGGCTGAAGATCAGCTGCGAAGTTTCCCACTTGCTTTTGTTTTGTCTATCAAGTTGGCCATTTTCACACCATAAAGTCTGGTTATTTTTGTTTATCAAATATCAAGTTGGCCATTAATTGTTATTTACGCCCGTAGGGCCATGCGGACATATGGTAAGGCAAAAGCAACATATGCAAAACGACGTGGCCAGACAAGTTAGTGACATTTCATATTTGTCGTTGTTTTTTTGGACTTTCAAACCCAACAAAATTTGCTGCTTTTTCATGTGGGCTCCACCCTCTGCAGACCTTTTCTTATTCTTCTGTATTTTACTTTTACTACCAAACCAACTTTTGTTGCTATTTTCACGTGGGCTCCATTTGTGCCGACCTCCGTCTTATGCACAGAAAAATACTGGAAGCTTATCCAAAATTAAAATAAAAGGAAAACACCTGGAAGATAGAGAAGTGCCTCTTGCACACGGAATAATAGAAATTTCACTCAAATATGTTATAAAATTGAGTACTGTTAGGGTATATATATTTTCACTTGTTAAGAATATATGTCACTTATTCATGTAAATTGGCTAATCCTTTGAGAAAACGCACTCTACTTGTAATTTGGTAGTTCTATGTGTTTTTAATACTTCAAGAAATAAGGTTTTAAGGTCAAGTGTTGAAGTCATCAAGTCTGTCCAAGAAAAAGCAAGCTGAAGTGTAATTTCATTAAAACTCGATACCTGCTCGACAGCTACCTCAACACCTGCTATCTGTCGAGATTTAAAAACTCAGATTTCCAATCCAATTTTCGTGGGATCCGTGAATATGTTTTTAGGCCTTCTTTTCTTCTAACCCTAAACATATAAAAGGATTATTTTAAGAGCCGTCAAGTGTGACACAAGTTGAAAAATCATTGAGCAATCCCTGTTTAAGCAAATTGTGATCAAAAGACGAAGTTCTTGACCTAGTTCATCTTCCTTCAAGAAGTTGCTGTTGTAAGGTTGAATCTAATCAACCATTTAATTAGCTTTATTCCGTGACCAATTTGCTTATAATTTAGCACTTAGAAACCCTGTATTTAGGTGGGAAAATTGTAAGGGTAGTATGTGAGAAGATGTAAAGAAAAGCTCAAGAGTGTGCAAGAAAAACAGAGTCTCGCGGCTAAGACTCGTGGGTGGTTCGCGACTGGCAAGCCGCGAAAGGCAGGCACGTGAGAGGCACACTAGGAAGCTGAAGGGTCGCACCAGCTGTCACGCTACAGGACAAAAGTTCCAGTCTAGCCAGGCCGTTACGTCGCGACTTGATTTCGCGACTTGGCCAAGCCACGAGATCAAGTCGCCAACTTGCCCTGTTTGGCAAAAACTGACGTTTTGCATTCCCTTCTCACCCTACTATATATACACCCTTATACCCATCATATTGAGAGAGCTTCTAAAATAAATTTTGTGAGAGAAAACCCTAGAGAAAAACAAGATTGATTCATCCCAAATCTTCATCTAAAGAAAACCTACAAATTCCTCTACTCTCTTTCTCTCCATTGTCATACCCTTGAGAGGTCATTTACCAAACCCTTATCTCACCACACCCACGTCTGTGAGAAGATCCATTTGGTGCTTTGGGAAGCAGTTTGGAAAGAAACCAATATACATTGGTTGATGCTATGGTTAAGTAGCGGAATCCGGCAAGCTAAAGAAGAAATAGGTTCGGTGTAACCTCGTTGGAGCAAGAAGCTTGGAGGGCTTAGGTACTTGGGTAGATTAGGCTTGGAGGGTCTTCTGCTGTTCATGTATCCCAACTACATTCTTTAGTGGATTATTTGACCGCTTGGAGGGCGGCGGAGAGGTTTTACGCCGAGGACTTCGGTTTCCTCTTCGATAACACATCGTGTGTTGTCCGTGTGTTTGCATCTTCTTTCCCTTTACCTTTGCCTTATATTTACTGCTGTGGATGTGTTTATATTTGGCTTAGATTGTTCTATCAATTCTGTTATAAGCTTGTTATCATATTCCGCACATTAATTGTTTGATATAAAGCTTGAATTGGTATTTTTGTAATTTGGGGTCTAAACGTTCAAAGGTGTTTTATACCCTTTTTGAACTTTCAATTGGTATCAGAGCGGGTGCACTTGTTGTGGTTTTAATACCTGAGTGTGATCCTTGACCCCTTGGTGAGATGGATAGGTCTCAATCTCTCAATGTTCCACCATTTTTTGATGGTAATAATTATGCATTTTGGAAAGTCCGAATGAGGGCGTTTTTGTGTTCTATGGATGAGACTGTGTGGGATGCAGTTGATATAGGTTGGACTAAACCGGAGGCTCCTAAGGCAAATTGGGATAAGGATGCTCTTGCAGCAGCAAATGCAAATAGCAAGGCATTGAATGCTATCTTCTGCGGTGTTTCTCCAGAAGAATTCCACCGGATTTCTCACATCTCCATTGCTAAGGAAGCATGGGAAATTCTGGAGACAACCTATGAGGGAACTAAGAAAGTGAAGGACACAAAACTTCAAATGCTGACCACTCGCTTTGAGGAGTTAAAAATGAGTGAGGAAGAGTCGTTTGATTCATTTTATAGCAAACTGAACGAAGTGGTTGTTGGTAAATTCAACTTGGGAGAAAAGACGGAGGACTCAAAGATTGTAAGGAAGATCCTCCGGTCACTACCAGAAACTTTCCGGCCCAAAGTTACAGCCATTGAAGAGAGCAAGGATCTTGACGACATCAAGGTTCAAGAGCTGGTTGGTTCTCTGCAGACATATGAATTGTCCCTGCCCTCACAGAAGAAGAGCAAATCACTTGCTCTTAAAACAATTGATGAGAGAGTAGCATCTCATGATATTTCAGAAGAAGATGGAGTGGAGAAGGAAGTAGCATATCTGGCGAAAAACTTCCGAAAATTCCTGAAGATGAAGAACAGTGGAAAACCATTCAATGATAGGAAATTTTCATCTTCAAGAGGTGATAGGAAAGAGTTCGCGAGGAAAGAAGGGAAGGAGTCTCAATCTTCCTCGGACATTGTATGTTTCGAGTGTAATGGACATGGACACTTCAAAAAGGAATGTCCCAATTATTTGAAATCAAAAGGAAAGGTCTATGCCACAACTTTGAGTGATGCTGATTCATCAAATTCTGACTCTGAAGATGGCTGTGACGGAGAAGGAAATTACTCCGCTTTCATGACCATTGCACATGTGGAGACTTTGGATGAGTTGGGTACACTTGTAAAAGAGCTTGGGGAACATTCTGATTTGGAGTCTATGGGAATAGTCGAAGAGTCTGAAGATGAGGAAGTTGGAGAAACGGTGGGATTGCAAGAGACTTACAACTCGCTCCTTGAGAAGACCGGTGAATATGCTAAAGTGGCTAATGCAGCCATCAAGAAGATGAAGAGAGCTGAGGAAGATTACAAAAGTCTCCTGGCACGATATAAGGAGGCAAAATGTGAAATTGAAACACTTAATGGTGAGCTATCAGAAGCTTACACTAAAGTGAGATTCCTTGAGCAAGAGGTAGTACAATCTCATGCCAAGGTAGATAGGATCTCCTCCAGGAAGCTAGATGATGTTATTTCATCCCAAAAACATGCCTCAGACAAGTCCGGGTTGGGATATACCGGAGGGAGCAGCTCATCAGCCAAAGTCACCAAGGAAGTAAAGTTTGTAAAAACCAATGAGACGGCTGTTGATAAGCCTACTCCAGAGAAAGTTGAGGTCAAGAAGAAACAGAATGTGGCAAATCAACGGGAATTCAACAAGTCCCGAAATCAATCTGAAGTCAGATTTGGAGCTAGAGGAAGATCTCTTCCAAGACAGCAGCAGGGTCCTAGAATAAACTATATTTGTCACTATTGCGGACTGCAAGGACACACTAGACCCAACTGTCAAAAGCTAAGAGCAGACAACAATGCGAGTGTATCTCGGTCACGAGGAAGAAGAAATGTCTTGAGGTCTTGGGGTGGTGAGCAATCAAGGAGCCAAAACCATGATCCCGGAATGGCGGACGTGATGAAAATGATTGGCGCCTTCACCACCTGCTTGGAGAGCTTCAACAGGAGGTTTGAAAGTCCTAACTCTCGTACCCGATCCATCAAGGATATCACCCCAAACGCACGTGACGTGTGGGTGACAAAGGGTACTCATGCATAAGCATCATAACGTGTCCATGCATCAATTCTTCCTATGATTTGTGGATAAGATTGGTTAGTTGCTTTGTGTTTTTGAGCATTTGTTTAATTTGTGGTTTGTTTGTGTTTAAAATGCTTTTATTCTTTTTGTTTTTGATCTTTCTTCTACTGTTTTTGTGTCAAAAATCCAAAAACACATAAAAAGTTGAAAATTCAAAAAGTTTGATCACTTTGTTGAGTTTTGTCTCAAAGCATGTTTTGCCTTGTACCTTTGTACTTATGGCTTTGTGCATTTAACGAGCTTAGCTTGTCTCTCATGCACTCATATCATTGTGGAAGAAATTCTGAAATCTATGTGATTGTTGTAAATAGATCTTCAACCTTGTCATGAATGATTAGTGAATGGTTTTGTTGATCTTGAGACATGCATAGACTCATGCCTATATATCTTCCCACTTTTTTTTTTTTATGCTTTAAAAGAGCTCTCTAAATGTAAATCTCCAAATGAAAAGAGATATAGAGCTGCAAAAGCCTGTCGCACACACTAGTATTTGACTAGGAAAAAGGGAAAGCGACCAAAATAAAATGTGTGATGCTCAAAAAGCCAAAGGCTAACTCATCAATTGAAATATCAAAAATTTCAGGCATCTATCTCACAATGAGATTCTCTTTGCTCAAATGTTGCAAACAATATGTTGAATATGGAGCCAAATGAAAAGCTTCAAAGTATTGGTATCAAGTACTTGTGGGAGGTCATATATGCATGTTTCTATAATTGAGATAGGTCACATTATCTAGTGCTAGTTGTGTATGCCTTGATTGAATTGATCATTGAAGCTTCACATTGGACTAAGAACTATCTCATTTTTGATATCCACACACATCACTCAAGTCTATGTTCAACGAATGCCATATTCATTTGTGTGATTGTACTTGTTTAAATGTGTTTTCACATGCTCAATCTTAGTGGACAAACACAAAAAGATTTTTGAGTATTTTTGTTTTGTTTTTGGAAAGTACTTTGTGTTTCCAAAATTGTGAATTTTTCTCAAAAACAGTGGTACCATGTTTTGGCGACTAAGTCGCGGGTCAGCTCAGCCGCAAGCCCCAGTCGCGAGCTCAGTCAGAGATTCTCGCGATTTACTGGCGAGTTACTACTCTAGACGCGAAAAATACTTAGAAAATTTTTGAAAAACTTGTGTTTTGCTCTTTTCGCGGCTCATTTTGGCGGCTTGTTCGCGGGTGGAAGGTCCAATCGCGAGGGTTACTCAGTGATTTTCGCGGCTCAGCTCGCGACTCCTTCGCGACTAAACCTTCCAGTCGCGAAAAACACTTAGAAGATTTTTCTAGAATCTTTTCTTCACAGTGTTTCGCGGCTTGATCTGGCGACTTACTGGCGACTTGGTTAAGTCGCGAAAAACGCGTGTTTTGCGTTTTAAAGACAGTTTTTAAAATCGTTTTTCAGTTTTTCCCTCGAAGTTTTATGACTGTTCACTGTCTTCCCCATTTTTCTTTCAAACACTCCGTTTCTCACTGAAAAAGTATCCATTTTTACATCATGTCTTCATCAAACAGCAAAAGAAAGGTATGGATTCTTTCTATCTTCCTTCATTGTACTTGGTTCAAGTATCTTTTTGGTGTGAATAGTGTCCCTGTTGTGTTGAGTTGTAATGGGTTTGAACATGTGTCTATGGGTTTATATGTTGTGTGTTTTGATGGTTTATCTTGCTCATACTGTGGTTCTCTGTGATTTTTTTTTGTTCATGAGTTTGTCTATTGAAAGACGGTGTTATATGATGTGGTTCTAGAATGTGTTGCATTCCTCATATTATGTTTTTGGCATTTTGTCATGTGTAATATTGTGAGTATCTGTTCTGAAATGTTCTGCCACTCATTATATTTGGTGTTCCGAGTTGTGGTTAGTCTAGTTAATATGTTGTTATTGTGCTTTTGTGAAAAATCTGGTCTTTTCTTTCCTGACAATAAGCAATCTGATGTTTGCTTCCTGTGCTATTGCATTTTGGTTCTTTTCTGTATGTCAACATTGTTGCAGATATCTCGTTGTTCATCCAGAGGCAAAGGCATTGTCACTGATGATCCGCCAACCCCGGTTGCTAAACGGACTCGTTTATCGTATAAGTCATCCGAAGAATCTACATTTCAAAGGTTCAGGACTCCTACTGACTCAAAGACCTACACTGATATCTTCAAAGAGTCCACTCCCATTGTGGAAAGAGTGGTCAAGTTTGATACTCTAGAGGCAACATTTATCCCCAAGATATTTGAAGGAAGAGATTGGACTGACTTATTTGGCAAGTTTGAGGATCCAACTGAAGATTTGGTCAAGGAATTCTTTTCAAATGCCAGATACACAGGAGTCGAGTTAAAATGCTGGGTTCGAGGAACAGAATTTTCCATAAATCCAGACTCCATTGCTAAGATTCTTCACATAACCAGACCAAAAGATGTGGATCGAACTCCATACGATGATCGCGAACTTCATGCACAAGACATCCTTCATGTTCTGGGAACTGAACATGAAGTGGGAAGCACAGGATCATCTATAAGCACTGCCTTATTTTCTCCAGAATTGACAACCTTGAAGCTGATCATGTTCTCCAATCTCTATCCACTGTCAAACACTACCTTCATCAACCTAGGAAGGGCTAAGTTTCTGTGTGATCTTATTTCTGGTGCCCCAATAGACATCTGTGCTCATATATTCCATATCATCGGGAAAACATCGGCCCGTTCAGCAACACGAACAATTCTTCCCTTCTGCAGTCTAGTCATGAAGATTGTTCTTAGTAAAGGTATTAGCCCTTCATCAAATGAGAGAGTATTGACTCGTTCCCGACCAATATCCCACTACTCTCTCCAAGCAAGCCAGAGTCACTCTTCCAAGAAACCTAAGACTGAGCCATCCACACAGGCATCCCCATCTGCCCCTACTACAGTTCCTCCTGCACAATCAACCGGCACTCCGTCTATTCCACCTGGTTTCCAAATGCCAAAACAAAGTTATTTCACTGAAACCGTGCTACATCGGATTTTGGACTTAGAACGACTTCTCAACTCCTTTCATAATCAAACTCAAATGCGTCTCGGAACCATTGAGTTACAGTTAGATAACATACAACAGAAGCTGGAAGACAGCCTTTAGCTATTCGTGCCAAAAAGGGGGAGATAATTGAAGCATAGCAAGGGGAAATGAAGCTTAAGACTAAGAAGAAGGGTGCATACTGAAAGGGGGAGTTTGTACATTGTGCATTTTGGAATTGAAAGGGGGAGTTTAAATATTTTTGTTGAAAAAGTCTTTTTGCTTTATACACTGGTTTAAGTCTGTTTTAAAACTCTCAATATGTGAATTATTGGTAGTAGTTGTTTATTTCAGCACTTATATAGTATGATGTTATTCAGTTTTTAGCATTGTTTGTTTGTCTTTTGTACCCATTGTTGCTTTTGTAAGCTTTGAGGGTTGTTTCTAGCACTTTTGCATGATTGTAGGCTTGTATGGTTTGTGCCATGTATTTGCAAAAACTTTGCATATGCAGCCTTTGTGCTTTGTGTTTTGGTACTTGTTAATGCTTTGCATTACCCTAAGTACAACACTCTTGTGCCCTTGTAGGATTGTTCCTAGATGCATATATGTTTGTATGCATTGGTTGAGTGTTGGACTTGCAAATGATACTCTTCAATTGAGTTTATCATTTTTGCATGTCCGGATGTTCATTCCTTGTGTGAATGAACATAGTAATCACTTTTGCTTAAGTGACTACTGGTGTTGATCTTGCCATGAATTATTGCTTTTATGCTTATGTTCATTTTTGCTTGATCATGCTTATTTTGCTCCATATGCATATTAAGTTTTCTGCATACAATGATATTGCTATGTTATTGTGTTTCAGGAGTTACTTATTCATATGTTCAAGAGCTTTACAGAATCTAGAGTTAGGTGTGAGTGAGTTTTCCAACTGTTCCCAACTCACGTTTAAGTCTAGAGTCTGTTGTAGGGTTTTGTCACGGAATAGCCAAAGGGGGAAATTGTAAGGTTGAATTTAATCAACCATCTAATTGGCTTTATTCCGTGACCAATTTGCTTGTAATTTAGCACTTAGTAACCCTGTATTTAGGTGGGAAAATTGTAAGGGTAGTGTGTGAGAAGATGTGAAGAAAAGCTCAAGAGTGTGCAAGAAAAACAGAGTCTCGCGACTAGGACTCGCGGGTGGTTCGCGACTGGCAAGCCGCGAAATGCAGTCACGTGAGAGGCACACTGGGAAGCTGAAGGGTCGCGCCAGCTGTCACGCTACAGGACAAAAGTTCCAGTCTGGCCAGGCCGTTACGTCGCGACTTGATTTCGCGACTTGGCCAAGCCGCGAGATCAAGTCGCCAACTTGCCCTGTTTGGCAAAAACTGACGTTTTGCATTCCCTTCTCACCCTACTATATATACACCCTTATACCCATCATATTGAGAGAGCTTCCAAAGAGAATTTTGTGAGAGAAAACCCTAGAGAAATACAAGATTGATTCATCCCCAATCTTCATCTAAAGAGACTCTACAAATTCCTCTACTCTCTTCCTCTCCATTGTCATACCCTTGAGAGGTCATTTACCAAACCCTTGTCTCACCACACCCACGTCTGTGAGAAGGTCCATTTGGTGCTTTGGGAAGCAGGTTTGAAAGGAACCAATATACATTGGTTGATGCTATGGTCAAGTAGCGGAATCCGGGAAGCTAGAGAAGAAATAGGTTCGGCGTAATCTTGTTGGAGCAAGAAGCTTGGAGGGCTTAGGTACTTGGGTAGATTAGGCTTGGAGGGTCTTCTGCTGTTCATGTATCCCAACTACATTCTTTAGTGGATTATTTGACCGCTTGGAGGGCGGCGGAGAGGTTTTACGCCGAGGACTTCGGTTTCCTCTTCGATAACACATTGTGTGTTGTCCGTGTGTTTGCATCTTCCTTCCCTTTATCTTTGCCTTATATTTACTGCTGTGGATGTGTTTTTATTTGGCTTAGATTGTTTATCAATTCTGTTGTGAGCTTGTTATCATGTTCCGCACATTAATTGTTTGATATAAAGCTTGAATTGGTATTTTTATATCTGGGGGTCTAAACGTTCAAGGGTTTTCATACCCATATTGGACTTTCAATTGATATCAGAGCGGGTGTATTCTTTGTGGTTTGATTACCTGAGTGCGATCCTAGACCCCTTGGCTATGGATGCTGCTGAAAAAAGGGTTATGCTGAATTGTGGTATAAGTGTTTGTGAAAATGATTCTATCAGTATATTTGAGGGATACTCTAAAAAGGAACTCTTAGAGTTAATTAAATCCAGAAAACATGCTAGGATGTTCATTCACATGCTGAAATATTTTGAAAGCAAGAACCACATTCTTCACAATAGTCTATGTAAGTCTACCACTTTGATTGAGAAATACAAAAGAAGAAATAGATCACTGTGTGAAAAGGTTGATAATCTGAAAAAGCAAATCAATCTGGAATGAGCATGGAGAATAACATGAATTTTTGTTTGATGGTCAAGAATGCTTGTCTCATGCGTGTATGTTTGTGCACACCTCATTGAAGGTATTCAATTCATGCTTATGGTACCTTGACAGTGGATGTTCTCGTCATATGACAGAGATAAATCATTGTTTATGACTCTTAAAGAGAAGGCATGTGATTATGTGACTTTTGGTGATGGGAGTCATGCTCAAGTCTCGGGAAAGGAACGGTTGAAATACCGGGACTACCTTTGTTGAAAGAAGTACTATACATCAAAGGATTGAAGGCAAATCTCCTTAGTATTACTCAAATATGTGATGAAGATTTTCTTGTTCAATTCTCAAAGAATGGGTGCATAATCATTGATGAGAAAGGGATTCAAGTCTTGGAAGGAAATAGGACTACTGATAATTGCTATGGAGTAGTACCTACAGCACCTATTTCATGTAGAAGTGCTCGTGTTGATATGCTGAACTGTGGCATATTTTGCTCCATATGCATATTAAGTTTTCTGCATACAATGATATTGCTATGTTATTGTGTTTTAGGAGTTACTTATTCATATGTTCAAGAGCTTTACAGAATCTAGAGTTAGGTGTGAGTGAGTTTTCCAACTGTTCCCAACTCACGTTTAAGTCTAGAGTCTGTTGTAGGGTTTTGTCACGGAATAGCCAAAGGGGGAGATTGTAAGGTTGAATCTAATCAACCATTTAATTGGCTTTATTCCGTGACCAATTTGCTTGTAATTTAGCACTTAGAAACCCTGTATTTAGGTGGAAAAATTGTAAGGGTAGTGTGTGAGAAAATGTGAAGAAAAGCTCAAGAGTGTGCAAGAAAAACAGAGTCTCGCGGCTAGGACTCGCGGGTGGTTCGCGACTGGCAAGCCGCAAAAGGCAGGCACGTGAAAGGCACACTGGGAAGCTGAAGGGTCGTGCCAGCTGTCACGCTACAAAACAAAAGTTCCAGTCTAGCCAGGCCGTTACGTCGCCACTTGATTTCGCGACTTGGCCAAGCCGCGAGATCAAGTCGCCAACTTGCCCTGTTTGGCAAAAACTGACGTTTTGCATTCCCTTCTCACCCTATTATATATACACCCTTATACCCATCATATTGAGAGAGCTTCTAGAGAGAATTTTGTGAGAGAAAACCCTAGAGAAAAACAAGATTGATTCATCCCAAATCTTCATCTAAAGAAACTCTACAAATTCCTCTACTCTCTTCCTCTCCATTGTCATACCCTTGAGAGGTCATTTACCAAACCCTTATCTCACCACACCCACGTCTGTGAGAAGGTCCATTTGGTGCTTTGGGAAGCAGTTTGGAAAGAAACCAATATACATTGGTTGATGCTATGGTTAAGTAACGGAATCCGACAAGCTAAAGAAGAAATAGGTTCGGCGTAACCTCGTTGGAGCAAGAAGCTTGGAGGGCTTAGGTACTTGGGTAGATTAGGCTTGGAGGGTCTTCTGCTGTTCATGTATCTCAACTACATTCTTTAGTGGATTATTTGACCGCTTGGAGGGCGACGGAGAGGTTTTACGCCGAGGACTTCAGTTTCCTCTTCGATAACACATCGTGTGTTGTCCGTGTGTTTGCATCTTCCTTCCCTTTATCTTTGCCTTATATTTACTGCTGTGGATGTGTTTTTATTTGGCTTAGATTGTTTATCAATTCTGTTGTGAGCTTGTTATCATGTTCCGCACATTAATTGTCTGATATAAAGCTTGAATTGGTATTTTTATATCTGGGGGTCTAAACATTCAAGGGTGTTTCATACCCATATTGGACTTTCACCTGTGTATTTGCACTGTAGGGTTTTGTAACCAAGCACCTTCCTGCTATTCATCATAAAGCATGAACTGAAGAACTTTGCAGCCAACCTTTCTTCCTAAGTTGGTGTTCTGAAGTCGCGTACTAGGATCCGCGCATTGATTAGTCACGTACTTGGGAGCCGTGCATCAAAGGTGGGAACTGTCGGTACAGATCAAGTCCAATTGGGTATTGAGGTAAGGGTTCAACTGTAGGTTGGTAAGTTACTTGGGATTCCTTTACTTGTAACCACTTGATTTGATAATAGTGGAGTTTCGGGAGTGGTGACCTAAAAATTACCCGGTGGGGTTTTTGCCGCGAGGTTTTTCCCCATTCGTAAACAAATCACCGTGTTATTTAATTTTCACTGCATATTTAGTTTTTGGTGATGTGTATGTGCTTCCACGCAATTGCATGATTAATTGATTAATTAATAACTTGGCTAATTAATTAATTAGAGTTAATCATAAGGGGTCATTCAGATTGTGGCCTATCAAGTGGTATCAGAGCGGGCACACTCTGATTAGGGTTTAATCTTTGCTGTGTTGATCCATTGACCCCTGCTTGTCATGGATAGAGGATAATCTTTAATTATACCTCCTTTATTTGATGGCACTAACTATGCATATTGGAAAGTACGCATGAGAGCTTTCTTGCAGTCTTTAGATGAAAAGGTGTGGCAATTTGTAGAGATTGGCTGGACTAAGCTAAAAGAAGAACCGGCCGATTGGGATGATGCTAAGATCAAGGCGGCAAACTTCAACAGCAGAGCGTTGAATGCCCTATTTAGCGCAGTCACCAATGAGGAGTTCAAAAAGATATCCTCAACTGAAACTGCTAAGGAGGCTTAGACCATCCTCCAGACAACCTATGAAGGAACAAAGGCTGTCAAAGATTCAAAACTTCAAAGGCTCACTACTAGCTTTGAAGAAATTAAGATGGAGGAGGATGAGTCGTTTGATGAGTTCTATGCCAAGCTCAAGGACATAGTGAACTCAGCCTTCAATCTTGGGGAAACCATCCCTGAACCCAAGATTGTGAGGAAAGTACTCAGATCTCTACCTGAGAGATTCCATGCCAAGATTACGGCGATAGAGGAATCAAAGGACATTGACAAGATTCCTTTGACTGAGCTGGTTGAAAATTTGCAAACCTATGAGATAGGGTTATCTAGGATTGGCAAGTCAAGTAAAGGCAAAAGCATGGCCTTGAAGGCAAAAAGCAGTGATACAGATGAGTCTTCCGATGATGAAGATTCCAAGATGAAGTTCTACATCACCCGGCAATTCAAGAAGTTTATGGAGAATGCCAATGGAAAGGAGCTTCGACAAGGACCGCAGGCAGTTCAGTTCTTCTCAGTTTAAAAGCCAAGACAAAGGCAAGAAGGATGCTAAGGATGGCGGTCAGTACACTGTTCCTGCAGGACCAAAGTGTTTTGGGTGTCATGGATTCGGACACATGAAACATGAGTGTCCTACATATCTCAAGAGCATTGGGAAAAGCAAGGCACTTGCTGCAACTCTAAGTGACACTGAGCTTGAAGATGATTCTGACAATGAGGATGACGGAATCTTAAATGCCTTCACTGCCACAGTCAATCCTACTAAAGGGATTGTTGAAGAAGTGGATGAAGAAGAAGAACTGGTGGAGTCAAAATTTGAGAAGATGGATGATCAAGATGATATCCATTCAGCCTATGAGAAGCTGTACAAGCTCTCTGAAAAGTATGAGAAATTATATAAGCTGGCCACCAAGAAGCTCAGTGATGTGGAACTTGATCGTGAAGAGTTGTCCATAAAGTCTAATGAGGCGAATCAAACTATTGGAGTACTGAGATTTGAAAACAACTTTTTGGCTGAGAAGACCAAGAAGCTTGAAGCAGAGCTGGTTCAAGTAATAGCTCAACTGGAGAGGACTTCAAGTGCAAAGCTTGATGAGATGCTTAGCAATCAGAAACCTGCTTCGGATCGAACTGGTTTGGGGGATGGTCTCTCTTTCTCTAATACTGCTTCTACTAGCAATACTGTTTTTGTTCCTCTGCTAATAACACTGAAATTGAGAATATTGATGTTAAAACTGAATTAGTTAGTGAGAACTTAGACAAGAGTAAATCTATCTTAGGAGCACCCCCTAAGCAAGATAAGAAAGATGCTCAAAACCCTAGGGCTAAGAAGGCTAACTCTCAAAAGCCTAAACAAAAGAAGCAGCATCTCTGTCATCATTATGGAGCTGCCGGTCATACTAGACCAAATTGCTATAAGTGGTTAGCCACTCAACAGAGCAATGACATGATAGTATCTGGAAGCCAAAATCAGCTTCAATCCTCTCTTGCTCCTCTTGGAGATCTTCTAAAAGCCCTCATGTTCCTTTCGAACTTGAACGGTTTAAATTCTTCCCCCTCACCGCCTGTTCAAGGATTCAATCAAAGGAAAGGCTCTTCCAAGGTATGGAAGAAAAAGGACTTTAAGTGATTTTATCACTTTCTTTTCCCTTCTTGTTGTTCTGTTTGTTGCATTGCTTGTGTGTTTTGTTTTTCTGCTGAGTCAGTCTAGTTTTTGCTTTGCTTTGTTAACATGTTTTGTGTGTTTACTTTCAGTTTTGTTTATTTTTTTTTTTTGAAAAAAAAAATTTGAAAAATCAGAAAAATACAAAAACAGTGTGTGTTATGTGTACTTTGGTACTTGTGTACCTTGGATGGCCAATGAAACAAATTTTTCTAAACTTTGTATCTCTTGTAGCTTAGATGAGCATCTCTATGCACAACTAAGCAAGTGAGCTTTGTGGCTCTTGTTTGTGATGAATAAGATTAGGTTATCTCTTAAAGCTTAACACTCATATCACTCTTTTTGACGGGTAGGACTAGAAAATCCTAAGAGAAAGGCATAAATAACCATCTCACCACTGTTGCCTGTCAATCATAATATGACACCTGTATGCTTCGGCATAGCAAAAGTGCAGTGTCAAAGACATTCGTATGCTTCGGCATAGCAAAAGTGCGATGTCAAATGCTTAACATCTTGGGTATTTCTTTTCCCTCTTTTATATGCCCATGTATGATATACTAAAATAAAAGAAAACATGCAAAGAAAATAAAAAAATAAATAAAAAATAAATAAAAAAAGAGGCAAAAAGATTAAAAATGCTTTAAATATGGTTGCAAGCATGTATTCTAGGAGATGTGGGAGTTATAAGATGTACCTCGAAGGTGATAGTCCCCATTAAACAGTTATGATTGTGTGTGAGTTAAAGTTATTTTCTCATATCTCAGATCGTCATAACATGTATACACATATGTAATCTTGCGATGTTTTTCACACACAACACGCAATATTCTTTGCTACTTTTGATACATGTGCAGGTACAATGTGATTTGGCCATCACAAAGGTTTTACATGTGCTAATGTATGCTCACTAAACTGTCATAACTTATTTTTGAAAAATAAAATTGGTTAGACTTGTTTAGTGTGTGTGTGTGTTTTGGAGGATCCATGTGCTTAAATTTTTGTTGAGAGATGTTTTTGAGAGCTTTATATGTTGAGTGGATCTTTGGTTGAGATGTGTGTTGAATTACATTCATGTCTGTGTTTTTCCCTTCTCGAAAAACTTTTTTTTTTTCTGCTGGCTCGACACCTCCTCGACACCTCCTCGATACCTGGTCATCTGTCGAGCTTCTCAAGTCGTTTCTTATCACAATCTTGACACCTCTTCGACACCTAATGGATCGATCGAGAAAGTTTCTGTCCCCTCGATAGATTCTCGACACCTGATGGATCGATCGAGATTCACTGGTTGTGTTTGTGTCTTCTTTCTTGACACCTGTCTCAACACCTTGTGGATCGATCGAAAAATCTTTTGTCTCCTCGATACCTCCTCGACACCTGTGCGATCGATCAAGCATCTCTTATCTGAAATTCATCTTGCATCTCGATACCTCTCGATACCTTCAGCTGTCGACGGCAATTTTCTCGACAGCTTCCTCAATACCTCTCGACACCTCAACTATCGAGATTTGCTAAGGTGTATTTAAGGATCTGTCACGATTTTCTTCATTTCTCACTCGATCTCTCTCGATCTCTCCATGGCTTTTCATCTCCTTTTCACACTTATCTCACTCAAATCTTCCAACCCACTTGGATCTTGATCATTCCTTGCTTAAATCACTTGGTAAGATCACTTTTCCCTTCCTTTTTCATGCATTGCATGTTTTAAAACATAGGTTTTGGGATTTTTTTTGAAATTTTTGGGGTTTTTCAAAATTGATGAGTGTTTCTTGAAATTTTGGGTTGGGTTTTCACTTAAATGATTTTAAAATGTCATACATTGCATTTCATGTGCATTATAATGATATTTACATGAACTTAGATGTGTGCTATATACTGTGTGCTGATAGGATTGGATTGGGTTGAGCCCATGATGAAATTTTTTGCTTTGCATGTCACATGCTCATGCATTCTCATGCATACGTACTTGTTGTTCAATATATTTGTCATATTTGAACTGTTTTGGGAACTTTTCTGAGTGTTTTTCCTTTCTCTCCCTCTCATTCTTTTACGTTAGTAGTGTCTATGGCACCCAAACATAAATCCACTCCTGCTCGGAACCCTCTGCGTTTTGGAGCTTCTACTTCTTCTGATTCTGCTCCCCTTAACCTTCGGTTCCATGATGGAGATGCCCATAAGGCATTTTCGGAGAACTTTTCTAGACGAGGTGTTCATTCGGAACGCCAAGTCATTCTGGCGGACTTTGCCGATACTGACCTTTTCCTCTGTCATTCACAGTAGGGGATGGGGGTCACTGTGTGACATCCCGATCACTTGTCCTCTCGTGCTGATACAGGAGTTCTACTCCAACATGCACGGGATAGATCGTTTAGTACCTCTCTTTTTCACTCGCGTTCGAGGTACGCGCATCCCTGTCATACCGCAACTAGTTGCGGATGTGCTTAAGGTTCCTAGGATAGAGTTTCCTGACTATCCTTCTTGTGAGCGTCTGAGGATTGTGTCCAAAGATGAGCTCATCTCTTCCTTCTGTCAGCGCCCTACTGATTGGGGTGAGCATCAGTTCACATCATGTAGGCCTTTTGCTAAAGGTCCTAGATTTATCAACATGGTGATGACTTTTGTTCTCCATCCTCTTTCTCACTATAACTCTATCACAAAGCCTCGTGCTCGATTTTTGCTATCACTTCTAGAGCATCTTACCATAGACTTTTCCCTCTCACTTCATCCTGTCTATCATAAATGTTTATCTTGATTCGGCGTCTCGTGATAAGCTCATCTTTCCTTCCGGTATCACGAGGATCCTACGCCATTTTTCCATTCCCTTTCCTGTGTCCGACCACTTCACACACATATCTGCCATAGATGCCGCTACCGTAAAACGTAGTGAGGCGCAGTTCAGGTCGAGACAGCCAGATGCCACTCCTCCCTCCCGTTCGGCTCCATCCAAATCAACTCCATCTACATCTGCTCCTTCTTCCTCTTTGAGCGATGTATCTCTGGGAGATATTATGGCGCAGCTGCAGCGCATGGACACTCGTCTTGATACACTCTCTGCTGAGTTGTATCAGGTGAATGTTGGTGTGGGTCGTATTGCATGACGGCAAGCGACCATGGGTGGATTTGCTCCAGAGGCTACTCCTTCACCACCTACTCCAGCAGCTTCAGATTCTAAGGATGATGATGATGATGATGATGATGATGATGATGGGGATGCTAGCTCTACCGATAAGATGTCTACATGACACTCTACCCTTTGTCACTCGTGACAAAAAGGGGGAGTAGTTTTGGGATATGAGAGTAGTCATCTTAGGGGAGAGTTAGTATAAGACATTTTTGATAAGGGGAGTGTTGACTTTTCTGAGGGATGTAGTGAGGCTTTATATGTATCTTTTCTTTTCTTACCTTTTAGATACATTGATCATGTATATGAGGTCCTTTGACCATTTTACATACATTGTACTTGTTTTCTATATATGTGGATGTATGTTTCTTTCACCTCTCTCTTCATGTGTTGTTTCTTTTCTATCTTTATACACATGTTCTTTATACTTGTATGCAATCTATTTATTTCTATTTCACACAAGATGCCTTGATGAGTTTTGTTTAAAGTGATTCAGAAATATAGGTTGTCAAAGTCTACTTGCCATAAACTCTCTTCTTGCAAAGTTTTTCAAGAGTTTGTGTTAGGATAGATTTTATTGTATTCAAACAAGTGAATATGAGTTGAGTGATTTGTGACTTCTCTCATATGCTCATTTGTTTGTTGTGGTTTTGTCACGGATTGTCAAAGGGGGAGATTGTTAGGACATATATGTTTTCACTTATTAAGAACATATGTCACTTATTCATGTAAATTGGCTAATCCTTTGACAAAATACACTCTACTTGTAATTGGGTAGTTCTAGGTGTTTTTAATACTTCAAGAAACAAGGTTTCAAGGTCAAGTGTTGAAGTCATCAAGTCTGTCCAAGAAAAAGCAAGCTGAAGTGCAATTTCATTAAAGCTCGACACCTGATCGACAGCTACCTCGACACCTGCTATCTGTCGAGATTTAAAATTCAGATTTCCAATCTAATTTTCTTGGGATCCATGAATATGTTTTTGGGTTTTCTTTTCTTCTAACTCTAAACATATAAAAGGATTATTTTAAGAGCCGTCAAGTGTGACACAAGTTGAAAAATCATTGAGCAATCCCTGTTCAAGCAAATTGTGATCAAAAGACGAAGTTCTTGACCTAGTTCATCTTCCTTCAAGAAGTTGCTGTGTATTTGCACCGTAGGGTTTTGTAACCAAGCATCTTCCTGCTATTCATCATAAAGGATGAACTGAAGAACTTTGCAGCCAACCTTTCTTCCTAAGTTGGTGTTCTGAAGTCGCGTACTAGGATCCGCGCATTGGTTAGTCACGTACTTGGGAGTCGTGCATCAAAGGTGGGAATTGTCGCTACAGATCAAGTCCAATTGGGTATTGGGGTAAGGGTTCAACTGTAGGTTGGTAAAGTACTTGGGATTCCTTTACTTATAACTGCTTGATTTGATAATAGTGGAATTTCGGGAGTAGTGACCTGAAAATCACCTGGTGGGGTTTTTGCCGCGAGATTTTTCCCCATTCGTAAACAAATCACCGTGTTATTTAATTTCCGATGCATATTTAGTTTTTGGTGATTTGTATGTGCTTCCACACAATTGTATGATTAATTGATTAATTAATAACTTGACTAATTAATTAATTAGAGTTAATCACAAGGGGTCATTCAGATTGTAGCCTATCAAGTACAAAATTGAATTTATACTTAGATTTATTTGAATGAATTACTTGCGAATGCCAGCTCCTCTATAAGTTATTTTTGCTAAATAATGCTCTCTCTATTTTCTTTTTCTTTTTTCAAAAATAAAGGACAGCGTTTGTTTGTAACTAATAGTTTTAACTCTCACTAAAAAAAAAATTAACATAATTATATATTTTGAAAATTTAATTACTGGATTGTATGTTCTTCATATTCTTAACATGCATATTAATTTCATGTCAATCAGATGTTATCTACTATTCAATACATAAACTTATCTTTTATGCATAATTTTATGTTTCAAAAAATTAAATTTTGAATATTTAATTGATGACATAACTATTGATTTTTAATCTTCTAAAAATTTTGCAAATATGAAGGATATAAAAAGAAAGTGTTATCCAATGACGCACTATTCAAAATCTACATCTAATAAAAGAATCTTTAGTGGAGTTAGAGCCTTTGGCAAACTTTGTCCTAAAATAAAAAGAAATGGTTAGCAAGACAAAACTATAAAGATGAAATGATATATGTACTTCTCTATTAATCAAGTGGCCATCCACTCTCTAGCTATAAATTCTTCAATACAATAATGTAGTTATGCTATTATACCAATAAGTAAGGTGATCTTAATAAGATAATACCTCGTAGAAAAGAAAACAAATTGGAATATAGTAAATAGAATTTGACCTATTCATTGACGTAGTATTTCTATATCTTCTTCTTTTGTTTTCTTTTCTATCAAACCCATCTTTAGTTGCTTTTTCCCCATGTGGGTTCCATCTGCGTATACCTCCATATGCATAGGAAAATACCTGGAAGCTATCCAGAAACCCAAAAAAAAAAAAAAAGGAAAATGAAAACACGTGGAAGTGGAGGGCCACTTGCTTACAAAATTTAATTTTTTTTCTCAAAAGAAAAAAAAAAAACAAATTGTATGAGGAACCTCATCCTCATCTTTTATTTTTTTATAGAATTTGAAAACTGTAAGGGACTTAGTTTCTTTAATAAATGCGTTCGTTTGTTTACTCGAAAAATAAAAAATTTCACACTCAATTTTAAGATTTATTAAAATAATTTATGTGAGTTGTAGAAAAAAAAATTATAAGTTCGTATAAAAAGTTGGGAACAAAAAGTCTCCACCATACCATTTATAGTCAACCACTTCAACATGTTATAATTTTTTTTTTTTTTTTTTGAGAAACCAATATATTATAAAATTGAATATACAATTGAATGTATTCTTAGATTAATATGAATGAATTACTTGTGAATTTTGATCCTTCCACCGATTTTATTGTGCCCATTCAAAATACAAGTTTTTTTAGGATGATATAAAATAAAAATAAAATGGATTACATCTAAATTTTGGTCATTCACATTGTAGCTATAATTTCTTCAATATAAGATTTTATAGTTCAATAAAAGTAAGTAATCTGCTTAGTCTTTATGATGAAGTCTCCCCCACTCTCTTATTGTAAAATTACACATGACCATTTCTAAAGACAATGGTGATGGCAATTGGGAGTAGATTCAATTATGCTGCAGTACCAATACTTGAGGTGGTTTTAATATGATAAGTATTGTGTAGAAAAGATAACATATTAAATTATATTAAGGAGAATTTAATTATATTCATTGACGTAGTTTTCCTATATAAATCCAATAATTGTACCATTAATTTTAGGACAATTTAAGAGAACAAATATGTATGTCACACACACACACACACATATATATGCTGTTGTATCCTAGGCCTTTCCATGTCTAGGTCCTACATTTAAAATATTTGCCATGTTACACTTGTTATTATTGTATCATATCCGTATCCAATGTCCATGACACTAGTAGGAATACATAGGAAAACATTATCAAGTGTTTCTATTCTAACATTTTTGTCCATGCTCTATGTATCCATCAAGTGCCAATTAAGTTCAAAATGTTGTTATAACACACTAAACCAGTCATTGTGGAGACATTTGAAAAAAAGTATTTAATTAATTTATGTCAGTATTAGTTTTTTCTTAATTACTCTTCCATTTCTTTTACCTGCTTTTCTCTCTTTCTCTCTCTCTTCATTGCCTTTTTTTTTTTTTTTTTCATTTCTCCTTTCTCACATTAAGGTCTAAACAAGTTTTGAAATATTCACATGTGTGTACCGTATTGGTTAAGTAGTGAAGTTCCACATTGAATAATCATGATAAGAGTAAGTGATTAATATAACATAATTGAGCCTAAACTCATTGGCTTAGACTTTTAGGTTAAATGATGTCCTAATACGTTATGTTATCTTACTGATCAATTGGAACCTCCTAAACAACGAGCAACTTAAGAACCTCTTAAACACATTGAGGAATGTGAAGTGTGAGGACTAAAGAATCAAGATGCAACATTAATCTGCACTCACATGCACAAAAAGATTTGATGTGGCTCACGAAATCTATATTTTTACTCTAATTGAGTGATTGCTTTGAAGTTAATAGTTTATAGTTCCATTTTTTTGGGGAAATTATCTCAACATCCAATTGTGAGTTGGAAAGTTAATTGAATTTCTTAGTTGAAGAAGGAAAAATTAAATTGATTATTTTTGAGTTGTCTTGGTGTCGAAGACAAAGCTATTACTTGAATGAGATTTTTGCTTAGGAGGTAATGCAAGGGGAGGGACAACAAAATTTGGGTGTTGTTGACAACAAATTTTGTAAAGCGCACAAATCAATGACAAATTGTGAGACTTTGATTAATGTTGCAAAGTGAAGCAAAAAATAAAGAGAACTCGCAATGTGCATAGTAGTGAAGAAAAAATAAGGTTTTGTGGTAAGCGTAGTCAAGAAAAAAAAAAGTGAGATTTTTCTTTAATTGTGAGAGATACATAAGGTTGATAAATTTTGAGTTTTATAGTTGATTTTACAATTGTGAATTTTATTTGGAGTATTTCTTGTGGGTTTTTTCCCTTTAAGGAGAAATGGTTTTTTCACGTAAATTCTTGTGTTTGTGTGTGGTTAGTATTTTGTCTTGGTATTTTTGGTGACAATAATGGGTGAAAATGGCCAAATACCACCATTTTCAGAAATTTGTAGTCAAAAAACACTATTTTGGAACTATATAGAGAAATACCACTTTTCTAGAACTCGAGTTTCATAAACTTGAGTTCCAAATGGTACTCGAGTTTATGAAACTCGAGTTCCTTGTCAGTTTTGCCACCGTGGCACTGCTGAGCTGGAAATTGGGTGATTAAAAAAAATAATGTGGTACTCGAGTTTACCAAGCTCACCATGCAACACAATACTCGAGTATACCTGGCTTGAGTACCTTTTATAAATAAAATGCTCTTTTATTATATTTCTACGGTACTCGAGTTTACCAAACTCGAGTACCTTGTAATTTTTTTTTTGGTGGATAATCGACATATAAACAAAAACATAAAAATAAGTAGCTTTTTTATGTTTTTATTTATTTAAATAGAAGCATTGTAAAATGTAGAGATTTTAATTTCAAAATATGAATTTAATTTCTACATTAATTAAAATTGTTCATTGTTTTCTCATAAAAATTATTCACTGTTTTCTGGATAAACTATTTCTACGATTTTGCATAAAATTATTTTCTGTTCAGCATTATTTAAAAAATTGTTCACACTTTTTTTTTGCATAAATTATTTTCTGTTTACTATTTAAAAAATCGTTCATTATTTTCTCATAAAACACCTAGTGAAATCTTGTTTTCTAAATTTAAATGTCAAATCTGAATGCTTTTGCATGCTTGAATTTCACAATAATTGAATATATTTTTCTGCATTGATAAAATCTATTTCTACATTAATAAAATTTGCTCTCTGCACATCATGTTTACTGTATATTCAAATATGCTTACTGCATTCATAAAATCTGTTTTTTGCATTAATTAAAACTATCCACTGTTTTCTTTTAAAAAATGTTCACTGTTTTCTCCATAAACTATTTCTAGCATTGGCGCAGTTATTGCACTTAAATTGTTTTTGTATTTTTTTAAATATGTAACCATATGAATAATGGACAAACTCCATGAAAGAAAAATGAATGATTCGTATAAATCACCTAATGGTAAATGCCTCGAAAAATTTGAATTTGTAAAAAAGTTTGAACTAGTTGAATGTAGAACTGTTCACTAAGTAAAACTATTTTCTGCATTAAGTAAAATTGTTCATTGTTTTCTCATAAAAATTGTTCATTGTTTTCTAGATAAACTCTTTCTACGATTTTGAATAAAATTATTTTCTGTTCAGTATTATTTAAAAAATTGTTCACTCTCTTTTCTGCATAAACTATTTTCTGTTCACTATTTAAAAAATTGTTCACTGTTTTCTTGAAAACACCTAGTTAAATCGTGTTTTCTAAATTTAAATGCCAAATTTGAATATTTTTTCATGTTTGAATTTCACAATAATCGAATATATTTTTCCGCATTGATAAAATCTGTTTCTACATTAATAAAATTTGCTCTCTGCATATCATGTTTACTATATATTCAAATCTGCTTACTACATTCATAAAATCTGTTTTTTGTATTAAGTAAAACTGTTCACTGTTTTCTCGTAAAAATTGTTCACTGTTTTCTGCATAAACTATTTCTAGCATTGTGCATAAAATTATTTTCTATTTAGCATTATTTTAAAAAAAAATCACTCTCTTTTCTGCGTAAATTATTCACTGTTCACTGTTTAAAAAATTGTTCATTGTTTTCTCATAAAACACCTAGTGAAATCATGTTTTCTAAATTTAAACGTCAAATCTAAATGATTTTTCATGTTTGAATTTCACAATAATCGAATCTATTTTTCTGCGTTGATAAAATCTATTTCTACATTAATAAAATTTGCTTTCTACACATTATGTTTACTGTATATTTGAATCTATTTACTGCATTTATAAAATTTGTTTTTTGCATTAATTAAAATTGTTCACTATTTTCTCATAAAAATTATTCACTGTTTTCTGCATAAACTATTTCTAGTATTCTACATAAAATTATTTTATGTTCAGCATTATTTAAAACATTGTTCACTCTCTTTTCTGAGTAAATTATTTTATGTTCACTATTTAAAAATTGTTCGTTGTTTTCTCACAAAACACCTAGTGAAATTATGTTTTCTAAATTTAAAAGNTCCGTATAAATCACCTAATGGTAAATGCCTCGAAAAATTCGAATTTGTAAAAAAGTTTGAATTAGTTAAATGTAGAAATTTGGGAAAAATCGATGGAAAATCAATGAACGTACTAAATCGTGAAGGTGTACATAAGATATACAGATAGTCTAGACTTGTTGAGAAATTTGACTTTGTTGAAAGTACAATATAATGAAAATTAAATGAAAAAGTATGTACGTTAGATGTACAGATCATGTGAATTTGTTTAAAAATTTGAATTCATTGAATGTACAAATCCGTGAAAGCTCAAGGAAAAATTGTGTACGTTAGATGTACAAATCTTATGAATTTGTTTGAAAATTTGAATTCGTTGAATGTACAAAAATTTGTTTAGATGTACAGATAGAACGAATTTGTTGAAAAATTCAAATGAAAATTGAAGAACAAACCAAATTAAATAAACTTAATGGAAAATTAATTACATTAGATGTACAAATCATCCAAATTTGTTTCCAAATTTGAAGTTGTCAAATGTACAAAATCGTGAAAATTCAATTTAAAACTGTGTACTAATGTACTAATCATCCTGATTTGATGAAAATTTCAAAATTGTTGAACGTACAAAATCGTGAAATCTTAATGGAAAATCAAAATTGTTGAATGTACCAAATCGTGAAAATTCAATGGAAAGTTGTGTACATTAGATGTACAAATATTCTGGATTTGTTGAGAAATTTGATTTCGTTGAAAGTACAAAATCGTGAAAATTCAAGAGAAAATTGTGTACATTAGATGTACAGATCGTTTGAATTTGTGAAAAACAAAATTTAGATGTACAGATCATTCGAATTTGTTGATTGTATAAAATCTTGAAAGTACAAAATAAAATTGTGTAAATTAGCTGTACAGATAGTCTAAATTTGTTGAAAATTTTGAATTCGTTATATGTACAAAATCGTGAAAATTAAATGGAAAACTGTGTACTAATGTATTGATCATCCGAATTTCTTGAAAATTTTGAAATCATTGAATGAACAAAATTGTGTAAACTCAACAGCCAATGAACAGTTAATCTTTAGATTTGTAAAAGTTGAATGTACATCTGACCTCAGGAATCTATCATATCTCTTTTTACGCGTGCTAGTAAACAGTAGTAACTTTTGAACATCTGTCTGTACCTGTCTTGATTTGTCTGGACAGTTTTACTTAATGCAAAAAACAGATTTTATGTGTAAGGTTGAAATTTATCAACCATCTTGTTGGCTTTATTCCGTGCCAATTTGCTTGTAATTTAAGCACTTAGTAAACCTGTATTTAGGTGAGATTATTGTAAGGGTAATGTGTGAGAAGATGTAAAGAAAAGCTCAAGTATGTGCAAGAAGGCAGAGATTCATAGTTAGGACTCACGCCTGACTCGCGACTGGCAAGCCACCAACTTCAGGCACGTGAGATGCACACATGAAGAGCTGAAGGGTCGCACCAGCTGTCGCACTACAGGACAAAAGTCCCAAGCTGGCCAGGCAGTTATCTCGTAGCTTGAACTCGCGACTCAAACCAGTCGCGAGGCCAAGTCGCCAATCAACCCTATTTGGCAAAAACTGACTTTTCGGATTCCAAACACATACCACTATATATAGACTCTTATACCCATTAATTTGAGAGAGATTCCAGAGAGAATTTTGTGAGAGAAACCCTAGAGAAAAACAAGATTGCCTCATCCCCAATCTTTACCTTAAAGACTCTACAAATTCCTCTTCTCTCTTCCTCTCCATTTTTACATTCTTGAGAGGCCTTTAGCCAAATCCTTATCTCACCACATCCGCGTCTGTGAGAAGGTTTATTTGGTGTTGTTGGGAAGCATTTTGGAAGGAACCAATATACATTGGTTGATGCTATAGTATAGTAGCAGAATCCGGGAAGCTAAAGAAGAAATAGGTTCGGCGTAACCTCGTTGGAGCAAGAAGCTTGGAGGGCTTAGGTATTTGGGTAGATTAGGCTTGGAGGGTCTTCTGCTATAAATGTATCCCAACTACATTTTTTAGTGGATTATTTGACCACTTGGAGGGCGGCGGAGAGGTTTTACGCCGAGCACTTCGGTTTCCTCTTCGATAACACATCGTGTGTTGTCCGTGTGTTTGCATCTTTCTTCCCTTTATCTTTGCTTTATATTTACTGCTGTAGATGTGTTTATATTTGGCTTAGATTAGTTATCGATTCTGTGATTGGCTTATGTTCATGTTTCGTACATTAATTGTTTGATTATAAGCTTGATTTGATAATTTATTATTTGGGGTCTAAACATTCAAGGGTGTTTTATACATATATTGAACTTTCATTTGGTATCAGAGCAGGTGCACTCTTTGTGGTTTGATTACCTGAGTGCCATCCTATACCCCTTGGCTATGGATGCAGCTGTAAAAAAGGTCATGCAGAATTGTAGTTTAGGTGTTTATGATAATGACTCTATGAGTATGTTTGAAAGGTATTCTAAAAATGAACTCTTAGAATTAATTAAATCCAAGAAACATGCTAGGATGTTCGTTCACATGCTGAAATACTCTGAAAATAAGAACCACATTCTACACAATAGTCTATGTGAGTCTAACTCTTTAATTGAGAAATACAAAAGAAGAAATAGAACATTGTGTGAAAAGGTTGATAATCTGAAAAAGAAAATTCAATCTGGGAAAAGCTTGGAAAATAAAGATGAATTTTCTGTTTGATGGTCAAGAATGCTTGTCCCATGCTTGTATGTTTGTGCACACCTCATTGAAGGTATTTAACTCGTGCTTATGGTACCTTGACAGTGGATGTTCTTGTCATATGACAGGAGATAAATCACTGTTTAAGACTCTTAAAGAGAAAGCATGTGATTATGTGACTCTTAGTGATGGGAGTCATGCTGAAGTTCTCGGGAAATGGACGGTTGAAATACCGGGATTACCTCTACTGAAAGAAGTGATATACATCAAAGGATTGAAGCCAAATCTCTTAAGTATCACTCAAATATGTGATGAAGACTTTCTTGTCCAATTCTCAAAGAAGGGGTGTATAATCATTGATGAAAAAGGTATTCAAGTCTTGAAAAGAAATAGGACTACTGATAATTGCTATGGAGTAGTTCCTACGGCACCTATTTTGTGTAGAAGTGCTCGCGTGGATATGTTGAAACTTTGGCATCATAGGTTTGGACATGCAAACTTCAAACAAGTATGTAAAATCTCTAAACTTGAGGTAGTTGAGGGACTTCCAAAGTTTGGAAAGGTGGAGAAGACTATATGTGGAGCATGCCAAATGGGAAAACAAATAAAGGCAAACCATCACAAGGTGAATGTGATTGCTACCTCACGGTGTTTGGAGCTTCTTCACGTTAATCTAATGGGGCCTACTAGAACTGAAACCCTAGGAGGGAAGAGATACATTATGGTGGTAGTTGATTTCTCAAGATACTCTTGGGTGGAATTCCTTAGAGAGAAGTCCGAAGCATGTGATAAAATGCAAAGACTATGCAAGAGACTGCAGAATGAAAAAGGAGTTCTCATAGTCAAAATCAGAAGTCATCATGGGAAGGAATTTGAGAATGCTAAATTTGAAACATTTTGTGAAGAGCATGGTATCAAGAAGGAATTTTCAGCTCCAAAGACTCCACAAAAAAATGGGGTGGTTGAAAGAAAGAACCGGGTGATCCAAGAGATGGCAAGAGTCATGCTACTTAACAAAAACATACTTCAAAGGTTCTGGGCTGAAGCTGTGAACACATCATGTCACATATGTAATAGAATCTATTTCCGAGCTAGGATGAAGAAGACATCATATGAAATATGGAGAGAAAAGAAACCCAAGGTGAAGTATTTCAGAGTATTTGGGAGCACATGTTACATTCTAAATGACAGGAAAAATCCGAAAAAATTTGATGCTAAGAGTGATGAAGGAATATTCCTAGGTTACTCCATAAATAGCCGAGCTTATAGAGTGTATAACAAGCGTACTAAGACGGTGATGGAGTCAATTAATGTGGTCATAGATGACACCATATCAGAAAAGGAAATTGAGGATGACGGAAAGGGGCTCAAACTCAAGGAGAAAGAGGATGATGATGATATGTCCCTAAGTGATGATGCTGAGAAAGAAACTCCCAGAAAAGAGTCCACACCTCCTATATCAAGAAGAGAGACTAAATCAACACAAGAAATCTCAAGTCCACTCACTCCTCCAGAAGTTCAAACCCTAATTTCTCGTGATGAGGAACTCTCAACTTCCAGGAAACCCTCATCAAAAGTGACTCTCAATCACCCATCAAGTAATATTATTGGGGATGTGAACAAGGGACTTCGTTTGAGAAAAGGGCCAAAGTATAGTGCTAACCATGTAACATACAACTGCTATCTTGCTCAATTTGAACCTAAAAGGGTAGAAAAAACACTGAAAGATGAGAATTGGGTAGAGTCTATGCACCAGGAGCTACATCAATTTGTTAGAAATGATGTGTGGGAATTGATTCCAAGGCCTGAAGATACACATGTGATCGGAACCAAGTGGATTTTTAAGAACAAAATAGATGAAGATGGTGAAGTTATTCGAAATGAGTCTAGATTGGTGGCTCAAGGGTATACTTAGGTGGAAGGCATAGATTTTGATGAATCATTTGCTCCAGTAGCAAGACTAGAGTCCATTCGAATTCTCTTGTCCATAGCATGCATCATGGATTTCAAGTTGTACCAAATGGATGGGAAGAGTGCCTTCTTAAACGGCTTTCTAAATGAAGAAGTCTTTGTTGAACAACCAAAGGGGTTTGAAGATCCTCACTTTCCGAGTCATGTACTAAGATTAAAGAAAGCTTTGTATGGGTTGAAGTAGGCACCAAGAGCATGGTATGATCGTCTCACTACTTACCTATTGGATCGTAGGTTCAAAAGAGGTCAAGCAGATCGAACATTGTTTGTAAAAAGAGATGAGAAATCCTCCTTATCGCTCAAGTATACGTGGATGATATTGTATTTGGATCCACAATTGATCAACTAGCTCACGAGTTCTCGGAAGAAATGAAAAGGGAATTTGAAATAAGCATAGTGGGAAAGTTGAACTACTTCCTAGGGCTTCAAGTGAAACAACGGAGAGATGGAATATTTATTTCTAAAGAGAAGTATGCCAAAAATCTTGTCAAAAGATTTGGTCTGGACTCTAAGAAACATACTTCTACTCCCATGTTCCTCGGCTAAGTTAAGCATTGATGCAGCTAGTGTTGATGTTGATCCAACACTTTATCGAAATATGATTGGCAGTCTTCTCTATCTCACAGCAAGTAGGCTAGATATTGCATTCAGTGTCGGAGTATGAGCACAGTTTCAAGCTTCTCCTAAAGAATCCCACTTAACAGCAGTTAAGCAAATCATCCACTATATAAATGGCACATCTGACTATGGGATTTGGTATACAAAAGATTTGAATGAGTGTTTGGCGGGATATTCAAATGCTAACTGGGCAGGGTGCATCGATGATAGGAAAAGTACTTCTGGTGGGTGCTTCTATCTTGGAAATAACTTGGTTTCATGGATGAGCAAAAAACAAAATTCAGTATCCCTGTCAACGGCTAAAGCTGAATACATTGCAGCTGGAAGTTGTTGTGCCCAATTGTTATGGATAAGAAAGTTATTACATGACTATGGAATCTCTCAAGACACTATGTGTATGTTTTGTGATAACAATAGTGCCATAAACTTGTCAAAGAATCCAGTTCAGCACTCCAAATCAAAGCATATCAAATCCACTATCACTTCATTCGGGACTTAGTAGAGGACAAGACAGTATGTCTAGAATTCATCGATACTGACAATCAAAAGGCAAACATATTCACCAAACCTCTTGATGGCTCGAGGTTTGAGTCCTTGCGTAAGACAATTGGTGTCAGTATCATTCCTTAAACTCAATCTTCCATGATATCTTATTGTGTTCTAGGTTGCTTTATGTGTCTTATGTTTGTCTTCATTTTTTTTGTGGATATTTTTTTTTATCAAAGTTTTTATTGCTTTTGTGTCAAAAATCCAAAAACACATAAAAAGTAGAAAATCCAAAAAAATTGATCAGCTTTGTTAAGTTTTGTCTCAAAGCATGTTTTGCCTTGTACCTTTGTACTAATGGCTTTGTACATTTAACGAGCTTAGCTTGTCTCTCATGCACTTATATCATTGTGGAAGAAATTCTGAAATCTATGTGACTGTTGTAAATAGATCTTCAACCTTGTCATGATTAATTAATGAATGGTTTTGTTGATCTTGAAACATGCATAGACTCATGCCTATTTATCTTCCCACTTTCTATTTTTATGCTTAAAAGAGCTCTCTAAATGTAAATCTCCAAATGAAAAGAGATGTAGAGCTGCAAAAGTCTATCGCACATACTAGTATTCGACTAGGAAAAAGGGAAAGCGACCAATATAAAATGTATGATGCCCAAAAAGCCAAAGGCTAACTCATCAATTGAAATATCAAAAATTTCAAGCATCTATCTCACAATGAGATTTTCTTTGCTCAAAAAGTGCAAATGATATGTTAAATATGGAACCAAATGAAAAGATTCAAAGAATTGTTATCAAATGCATGTGGGAGGTCATATATACATGTTTCTATAATTGAGATAGGTCATATTATCTAGTGCTAGTTGTGTATGCCTTGATTGAATTGATCATTGAAACTTTACATTGGACTAAGGACTATATCATTTTGAAATCCACACACAACAAACAAGTCTATGTTCAATGAATGCCATATTCATTTGTGTGATTGTACTTGCTTAAATGTGTTTTCACAAGCTCAATATTTGTTGATCAAACACAAAAAGATTTTTGAGTGTTTTAGTTTGTTTTTGGAAAGTGTTTTTGTTTTTTCAAAAATGTCAAAAATTTCAAAAACAGTGTTGCCCTATTTTGGCGACTCTGTCGCGAGTTGTTCTAGTCGCATGCTGCAGTCACGAAGCTCTCTCCCAGATTTTCACGGCTCGGCTCGCGACTCCCTCGGGGGTAGATCTTCCAGTCATGAAAAACACTTAGAAGATTTTTCAAGAATCTTGGTTTCTCAGTGATTTGCAACTTAACCTGGCGACTTACTGGCGACTTATCTCAAACAAGAAAAACACGTGTTTTGCATTTCCAGGTCATTTTTAAAAAAAAAAAAAATTTGGGTTTTTCCCTCGTACTTATTGTGACTATTCATTGTCTTCCCCATTTCTCTCTCACAAACACTCCGAGTAATTCTTTGAAAATCCTCCATTTATACATCATTTCTTCTTAAATCTTCATCAAAAAGGTATGGGTTTTCTTTCTTTTCCTTCATACTTACTACTTTAGGCATTTTTTTTTATTTGTGGAGATTTATTATGGTTTGTGATTTATCATGTTTGAACATGGGTTTCTAATTTTCTGGATATAATGTCTGTTTGTGATGGCATATACACTGATTTTCTCTATCTTGTGTACCTACTTTGGTTATTGGGTGTATACACATACTCATTGTCATGATTTGAACCTAAATCTCAAATATTTAAGGTTTTCTTCAGTATCCATGGTGTGAAACTGACACATTGCTAATAATGTTTGATGTCTTGTCTGGTGTCTCTTGTGTGTGTTAAATCATGTTGCAATGTCAAAATGTCTCTATTCAAGAGATCAACTGTGAAAGGAGGTAGCAGCAAAGGGAAGGAACCTGTTATTGAAATTGATGATTTCTCCCCTAGACCAAAAAGGACTCGTTCCCCATTCGGTGTGTTCGATCCTAACAAGTTCCGATCGTATGCTGCTTTTCAGACTTATGAAAATTACTTCAAAATGGCTACACCACTGACTGAAAGAGCCGTTGACCAACATTCTCTCTTTGACACTGACATCCCTCAATGGTTTGCCCGCAAGGATTTGAATTATCTTCTCTCCGACCTTGATGATGCATATGAAAATCTGGTCAAGGAATTTTTTGCCAATGCAATTGTTGAAGGAGACGAATTTAAGTGCTGGGTTAGATGAAAAAGTTTCTCTTTCTCTCCCACATATCTCGCAGAGATTCTTCACATCAACCGACCAATACTTGGAATCTCTCCTGTCTATGATACCTACATCTCGATGAGAACTTACTTTGGGCAGTTCTTGGAGAAGACTTGGACTTTTCCTCAAATGGGAACTCAATCATGTTAAAACAAACATCAATATCATGTCAATAATGAATGCAGCGGAAAAGTAAATAAGACAAGATATGATGACCCAGGAAAACCAATGAAACCAACCAGTTTCACAGTAAAAAACCTGGGGGGAAACCTTCCCGAAAAGCAATCCACTATAGTAAAGAGAAGTTTTAGATCTAGTACAAAACCTTTGTCCCTAGACTCTACAATCCCCATAGATGAACTCACAGCAGAAACCTTCTACCGCTTCAGAATATCTGAACTCTTCAATATATGAACTCCACCCTTTTTGTTGTTGCACGGATCCCAGTACGTGACTAACTCCTTTGCACGAATCCTAGTACGTGACTCACTTACCAACTTAAGGAAGAAGAATGTTGGCTGCAAAGTTCTTCACTTCATCAACAATGAAGATCAAGAAGCACTTGGTTACAAAACCTTAAGGCGCAAAAACGCAGTAACTTCTTTCAGAGAGAATAAGGTATCGGTCACCTTTTGCATATGTTCTCCTTGTATTCTCTTATGTGACGGCCTTTAAAATAAGCCTTATATAAGTCTAGGGTTGTGGAAAAAGAAACCCTACTCAAATACATAAGCCTGGCCTAAAAATCAAAAAGCTGAAAATTCTGATTTCCCGTAACCTCGATCGATCGAGAGGTGTCGAGGAGGTGTCGAGGTTTAATGAATCTTAACAGATTGCAGCTATCGAGGAGGTGTCGAGAAGGTGTCGAGGGGACAGAAACTTTCTCAATCGATCGACCAGTTATCGAGAAGCTATCGAGATTGCGATAAGAATCAGCTGAAGATCTCGACAGATAGCCAGGTGTCGAGGTAGCTATCGAGAGGTGTCGAGCTTTAAAAATTCTGCACTTCAACTTGCTTTCTCTTAGACAGACTTGATGACTTCAACACTTGACCTTGAAACATTGTTTCTTGAAGTATTAAAAACACCTAGAACTACCCAATTACAAGCAAAGTGCGTTTTGTCAAAGGATTAGCCAATTTACATAACTAAGTGACATATGTTCTTAAACAAGTTAAAACATATATGTCCTAACAATCTCCCCCTTTGGCAATCCGTGACAAAACCACAACAAACAAATGAGTGTCCCTGGAGTAAAGGACCACTGGACCGGCTTTTAATTTTCAGAAAAGTCCGGATCGAACATATGCCACTGCCAAAAGTGGAAAATAATGCAAAATTAGCAAGTGACTATGTCAATGAATGCTGTGAAGGCAACATCGATATGGGTTGGAAAACAGATCTACACTTAGGACTTTAATTTCCACTTTTAAGTTTTGTTTTTCCTCCACAGATAGCAGATGGTATTGAATGTTATGCCTTTAAAAGTTGGGTATTTATTGGACATGTCAGGCATGAATGGCAGATTAAGACAACACTGAGCCAATTAAGGTGGTGAGAGGTTGAGCCATTGAGGGATTGGAATGTTCAATCTTTTAAGTCTTTTAATCTTTTAACTATGAGGAAATGTTTGATGACGTTTAAACCAGAGAGGGTAAGGAAAACACTAAAAAAGAAATATTTCCAAGAAAATATTGTTTAATAACTGCATGGAGTCCTCTAATGGGGATGTCTCTCTTTCTGGACCATAAGTCGTAATGTTCGAAGAAGCATTTACATGCATGATAGAATGTCACATGATGTGTGGGTTGGTAATCGTATTGGGATCACAAGGAAATTTGGATGTTGATGATGATTGATGGCTGCATCTCAACTGTCAATTTGACTTTGATATAAATTAATAAGAAAAAAATAAGATCTTAGATTTCTAAAATAAGAAAATTTAGTTACAAAATTGATTGTAACTTAAAACTACAACCTTAATAAAATAAAAATTACTGTCTATTTTGAAAATTTAACTGTTGAATTTCATGTTTTTTATGTTTTTAATATACATTAAATTTTGTGTCAATCAAATATTATTTACTAAATAATCTATAAAAAGAAGATGTAATCCAATAGTAGATTTGTCAAAATACATTTCCAATAAAAATATATTAAGTAAGATTGTAGGCTTAAGTTACAACAAATTTTTAGCTAAACTTTATCCTTTCTAAAATGTACATAATGAATTTCATTTTTTATTTTTCAAAATTAAAAATTTTTGAACTATTGGTATCTCAAATTTTAAAAACTAATAATATATTCATCAATTTTTTTCATTTATTTTTACATACAGCTTATGAGATGAGAAATTTATAAGTAATGTGTCAATATATGCTGAACCATCAACGATAACCCTCTCTTCTTCTCTCCACCATGTTGCCACCAATAACCACCACCAAATGCCACCCCACCCCGCAATGACTAATGAGTCTTCAACTAGATTTAAAAATTTTGAACTATTGGTTCCTCAAATTTTAAAACTAATAATATATTCATCAAATTTTTTTTTTCATTTTTTTTTACATACAGATCATGAGATGAGAAATTTTTAGATAACGTGTCTGTAAGGTTGAAATTTATCAACCATCTTGTTGCCTTTATTCCATGCCAATTTGCTTGTAATTTAAGCACTTAGTAACCCTGTATTTAGGTGGGATTATTGTAAGGATAGTGTGTGAGAAGATGTAAAGAAAAGCTCAAGTAAGTGCAAAGAAGCAGAGCTTTGCGGCTAGGACTCGCAGGTGGCTCGCGGCTGCAAGTCGCCAACTTCAAGCACGTGAGATGCATGCAGGGAAGCTGAAGGGTCGCGCCAGCTGTCGCACTACAGGACAAAAGTCCCAGGCTGGCCAGACCGTTACGTCGCAACTTGATTTCGCGACTTGGACAAGCCGCGAGACCAAGCCGCCAATTTACCCTGTTTGGCAAAAATCTATCTCTTAGTATTCTCATCTCACCTCACTATATATAGACCCTTATACCCACTAAATTGAGAGAGCTTCTAGAGAGAATTTTGTGAGAAAAAACTCTAGAGAAAAACATGATTGCCTCATCCCCAATCTTCATCTAAGAAACTCTACAAATTCCTCTACTCTCTTCCTCTCCATTGTCATACCCTTGAGAGGTCTTTTACCAAATCTTTATCTCACCACACCCACGTTTGTGAGAATGTTTATTTGGTGCTGAGGGAAGCAGTTTGGAAGGAACCAATATACATTGGTTGATGCTATGGTTAAGTAGCGGAATCCGGGAAGCTAAAAAAGAAATAGGTTCGGCGTAACCTCGTTAGAGCAAGAAGTTTGGAAGGCTTAGGTACCTGGGTAGATTAGGCTTAGAGGGTTTTCTGCTGTTCATGTATCCCAACTACGTTCTTTAGTGGATTTTATCACCGCTTGGAGGGCGGTGGAGAGATTTTACACCGAGGACTTCAGTTTCCTCTTCGATAACATATCGTGTGTTGTCCGTGTGTTTGCATCTTTCTTCCATTTATCTTTGCCTTATATTTACTGCTGTGGATGTGTTTATATTTGGCTTAGATTGTCTATCAATTCTGTTATAAGCTTATTATCATGTTTCGCACATTAATTGTTTGATATAAAGCTTAAATTGGTATTTTTGTAATTTGGGGTCTAAACGTTCAAGGGTATTTCGTACCCATATTGAACTTTCAATTGGCATCAGAGTGGGTACACTTGTTATGGTTTTAATATCTGAGTGTGATCCTTGACCCCTTGTTGAGATGGATAGGTCTTAATCTCTCACTGTTCCACCATTTTTTTATGGTAATAATTATGCATTTTGGAAAGTCCGAATGAGGGCGTTTTTGTGTTCTATGGATGAGGCTGTGTGGGATACTGTTGAAATAAGTTGGACAAAGCCAGAGAATGCCAAATCCACTTGGGACAAGGCAGCTCTTGCGGCAGCTAATGCAAACAGTAAAGCATTGAACGCCATTTTCTGTGCTATCTCTCCAGAAGAATTTCACAGGATTTCACATATTACCGTTGCTAAGGAAGCATGGGAGATTCTGGAGACGACTTATGAAGGAACCAAGAAGGTGAAAGACACCAAACTTTAGATATTGACCACTCGCTTTGAGCAGCTAAAGATGGATAAGGATGAGTCCTTTGACTCTTTTTACAGTAAGCTAAACGAGGTAGTCGTTGGCAAATTTAATTTGGGGGAAAAGACGGAGGAGTCTAAAGTTGTAAGGAAGATCCTTCAGTCACTACCAGAAAGTTTTCGTGCCAAAGTTACAACCATTGAAGAGAGCAAAGATCTTGATGACATCAAGGTTCAAGAGCTGGTTGGTTCTCTGCAGACATATGAGTTGTCCTTGCCGTCTTAGAAGAAGAGCAAATCACTTGCTCTTAAAAAAATTGATGAGAGAGTGGCATCACATGACCCTTCGGAAGAAGATGCAGTAGATAAAGATGTGGCGGATCTTGTAAAAAACTTCCGAAAATTCTTGAAATTCAAGAATGGTGGGAAATTTGGTGACAAAGGAAAATTTCAAAGTTCCGGGAGGGAGAAGAAAGAATTCTGAAGGAAAGATGATAGAGACTCCCAATCATCTCAAGGAATCACTTGCTTTGAGTGTAATGGACACGGACACTTCAAAAAGGAATGTCCCAACTATTTGAAGTCCAAAGGAAAGGTCTATGCCACTACTCTAAGTGACTCGGATTCATCAAACTCTGACTCAGAAGAGAGCTATGACGGAGAAGGAAATTACTTCGCATTCATGACCATTGCTCATGTGGAGACCTCAGAGGATTTGGATATTCTTGTGAAGGAGCTTGGTGAGCATTCTGATTTGGAGTCTATTGGAATAGTCGAGGAGTCTGAAGATGAGGAAGTTGGAGAAGCAGTGGGATTGCAAGAGACTTACAACTCACTCCTTGAGAAGACTGGTGAATATGCTAAGGTGGCTAATGCAGCCATTAAGAAGATGAAGAGGACTGAGGAAGATTACAAAAGTCTCTTGGCACGATACAAGGAGGCAAAATGTGAGATTGAAGCACTTAATGGTGAGCTATCAGAAGCTTTCACAAAAGTGAGATTCCTTGAGCAAGAAGTAGTGGAAGCTCATGCCAAGATAGATAGGGTCTCCTCCAGGAAGTTAGATGATGTTATTTCATCTCAAAAACATGCTTCAGACAAATCCGGATTGGGATACACCGGAGGAAGTAGCTCATCAACAAATGTCACCAAAGAAGTGAAGTTTGTAAACGCTAAGGAGACGACTATGGATAGGTCCAGTCCTGAGAAAATTAAAGCTGAGAAGAAGAAGAATGTGGCTGATCAACGGGTATTACATAAGTTCAGTAATCAATCATAATCCAGATATGGAGCTAGAGGAAGATCACTCCCAAGACAGCAGTAGGGTCCTAGAACGGAGTATGTTTGTCATTATTGCGGATTGCAAGGACATACTAGACCCAACTGTCAAAAGCTGAGAGTAGACAATAATGCAAGTGCACCTCGGTCACGAGGAAGAAGAAATGATATGAGGACTTGGGGTGGTGAACAACCAAGAAGCCAAAAACGTGATCTAGGAATGATGGACGTGATGAAGATGATTGGTGCGTTCACCAATTGCTTGTAAAGCTTCACTCGAAGGTTTGACAGTCCTAACTCTCGTACCCGATCCGTCAAGGATATCACCCCAAACGCACATGACGTGTGGGTGACAAAAGGTACTCATGCATAAGCATTATAACATGTCCATGCATCAATTCTTCCTATGCTTTGTGGATATGACTGGTTATATGCTTTATGTTTTTGAGTATTGATTTTTAATTCGTGTTCTGTTTGTGTTTAAAATGTTTTTACATTTTCTTCGTTCTGATCAATGTTTTACTGTTTTTGTCTCAAAAATCCAAAAAAACATAAAAGGTAGAAAATCCAAAAAGTTTGATCACTTTGTTGAGTTTTGTCTCAAAACATGTTTTGCCTTATACCTTTGTACTTATGGCTTTGTGCATTTAATGAGCTTAGCTTGTCTCTCATGCACTCGTATCATTGTGGAAGAAATTCTGAAATCTATGTGACTGTTGTAAATAGATTTTCAACCTTGTCATGAATGATTAGTGAATGGTTTTGTTGATCTTGAGACATGCATAGACTCATGCCTATATATCTTCCCACTTTTTATTTTTATTTTTGCTTAAAAGAGCTCTCTAAATGTAAATCTCCAAATGAAAAGAGATATAGAGCTGTAAAAGCATGTCGCACAAACTAGTATTCGACTAGGAAAAAGGGAAAGCGACCAAAATAAAATGTATGAATGATGCCCAAAAAGCCAAAGGCTAACTCATCAATTGAAATATCAAAAATTTCAAGCATCTATCTCTCAATGAGATTTTCTTTGCTCAAAAATTGCAAATGATATGTTAAATATGGAGTCAAATGTAAAGTTTCAAAGAATTGTTATCAAGTACTTGTGGGAGGTCATATATGCATGTTTCTATAATTGAGATAGATCACATTATCTAATGCTAGTTGTGTATGCCTTGATTGAATTGATCACTGAAACTTCACATTGGACTAAGGACTATCTCATTTTTGATATCCACACACAACACACAAGTCTATGTTCAATGAATGTCATATTCATTTGTGTGATTGTACTTGATTAAATGTGTTTTCGCATGCTCAATCTTTGTTGATCAAACACAAAAAGATTTTTGTGAGAGACCGCGCCCCCGGCCCGTTTTATGATATGTTGAGCCAAACCCACATGAATGGGTGGAATCGTGTTATTACCCCTTAAAATGGAGGTTCGACTAGTTATATTCTCCCCTTTAGATTAAGGGTTTTACAATGGAGTCGCCACTTATTTAATTATTGGAAAAATAAGAAAACCATAATTAAAAAAAATTCCTCATTTTATTAATTTGAAATTGAATTTACATTGAATATAGGAAATTACATGGTTTTAGTCCTAGATACAATCTAAGATAAAGTACATGGCTTTGTTTCCTAGTTACAATCTAGAAATTGAAAATTACAAAGATAAGCATTTGATTTACTAACCCTTGATCTAAGTTCGGAGGCTATGTTACAAGGTGGGAAGGTGTTAGGCACCCACCTTGCCCGGTGAAACCGGTCTTCTAGACTATGGTGGCCAACAATCATATCATATCATCCAATATGTCAATTAATTTACATGTTGAATTTAATGTGTGTGCATGTGATAAATCCTAATTCAATTTATTAAACATTACATTTGGATTGAAAAATAAAATTCTAGTGAATGTGTGTGGATGGTGATAACCTAGATTCAAGATTTGAAAGAATTATGAAACAAAAATGTTTTTCATATTTTTGATGTAAATTTAAGATCAAAACTAGTGATATGCATAAACATGTGATGAACAACCAAGAATATGTAAAGAACGCATAAGAACATTTAAGAACATTCAAACATATTCAAGAGAATTTTAAATAATCACTATCATGCTTTAATCCTAAATTCTCATCATGGCAACACAATAAACAAGTTAGAGAAAGGGATTATACCTTCATGCAAGATCCATACGGTGGAGGAAGAGACTCTTGGTAGAGGTCCTAAGGGTGGAGAAAAGAAGAACTAGAAGAGGGAGAGTGAGTCTCACTCAATACCTTGAGTTTCAGGAAGACCAAGATATGACAAGATTACTCAACTTCACTAGAATTCAAGAGGGGAGAAGAGATGAGGTTTTTTTGTGTCTTGGAATGAAGGAGGGGGAGGGTTTATGTAGTAGTGGTGGTGGGAATATGAATGGAATGCCATTTAATGAGGGTTGACAAGGATCATAAACCTAGACTTCATTTTAGCCTTGGGAAAAATCTGGTGCATTAAATGGAGAGATTAGTAGGAGTGGGGAGCAAGCCAAAATTCGGTTTTCCCGTAACTGCTATAATAGCCTATAGAGGCATTTTCGAAAAATCATATCTGACTCAATTCTGATCGGAATTGTCTTGTTCTTATACTCAAATTGAAGCCCTGAATGTCTAGTTTCTGGAAAAATTAACCTCATTCACAGATTCAAAATATTCTGAGAGATATTGATGAAATGGTGAGCAGAGGTCATTTGTTAGAAAATAGTTTCAACACAATTAACATTAATAGGTTCCAAATTAGCTCCCAATTAACATTAAATGGCTCCAATCACTCCAATTTCAGACTTAATTAGTTTCCATTTACTCTAATTAAAAGATAATTGCACAAATTACTCATTGAATAATTAATGTTTAACTATCTAATTAATTAGGTGTATGCAATCTCACCATAAAATGTAGTCCTAACCAATCAAATTGTGACACATCATTGATATTAAATTAATTACACTTATAACCAATTGAAATCAATTGTTCATAATCACATATAGTCAGACTCAATTTGTGATAGTGCATCTCAGCCATTAAAACTTGATTTGATGATAACTTTCAATCTGGTAGTCTGATTAGGGCTTATGACCAGTCAATTTGATCATTACAACATCAAGATCATTTTAGTGAAATAAGATTAAGGCTCTAATGGCCATAATTAAAATGCATATTTCCAATGAAAAATTACATTTTTACCCTCTATGTGAGGTTAAATACGGGTTGCAAAATGGGGTGTCAACAGAATGCCCCTCATTGGTAGAGCTTGAAAAGCGAATGTCAATGTATGAAAGAGACACCTAACTTTGCAATCAGTATTTAACCATGGTGAATGTATAATGCATGTAGATAAAAATGTAGATAGTCATGTTGCGGATCAAAATGTGGACCGAATCTCGNGAATTTTGTGAGAGAAAACCCTAGAGAAAAACAAGATTGCCTCATCCCCAATCTTTATCTAAGAAACTCTACAAATTCCTCTACTCTCTTCCTCTCCATTGTCATACCCTTGAGAGGTCTTTTACCAAATCCTTATCTCACCACACCCACGTTTGTGAGAATGTTTATTTGGTGCTGAGGAGAAGTAGTTTGGAAGGAACCAATATACATTGGTTGATGCTATGGTAAGTAGCGGAATCCGGGAAGCTAAAAAGAAATAGGTTGGCGTAACCTCGTTGAGCAAGAAGCTTGAAGGGCTTAGGTACCTGGTAGATTAGGACTTGAGGGTCTTCTGCTGTTCATGTATCCCAACTACTTCTTTAGTGGATTTTATCACCTGCTTGGAGGGCGGGGAGAGATTTTACCCGAGGACTTCGGTTTCCTCTTCGATAACACATCGTGTGTTGTCCGTGTGTTTGATCTTTCTTCCTTTATCTTTGCCTTATATTTACTGCTGTGGATGTGTTTATATTTGGCTTAGATTGTCTATCAATTCTGTTATAACTTATTATCATGTTCGCACATTAATTGTTTGATATAAATTAGAATTGGTATTTTTGTAATTTGGTCTAAACGTTCAAGGTATTTGTACCCATATTGAACTTTCAATTGCATCAGAGTGGGTACACTTGTTATGGTTTTAATATCTGAGTGTGATCCTTGACCCCTTGTTGAGATGGATAGGTCTTAATCTCTCACTGTTCCACCATTTTTTATGGTAATAATTATGCATTTTGGAAAGTCCGAATGAGGGCGTTTTTGTGTTCTATGGATGAGGCTGTGTGGATACTGTTGAAATAAGTTGGACAAAGCCAGAGAATGCCAAATCCACTTGGACAAGGCAGCTCTTGCGGCAGCTAATGCAAACAGTAAAGCATTGAACGCCATTTTCTGTGCTATCTCTCCAGAAGAATTTCACAGGATTTCACATATTACCGTTGCTAAGGAAGCATGGGAGATTCTGGAGACGACTTATGAAGGAACCAAGAAGGTGAAAGACACCAAACTTTAGATATTGACCACTCGCTTTGAGCAGCTAAAGATGGATAAGGATGAGTCTTTGACTCTTTTTACAGTAAGCTAAACGAGGTAGTCGTTGGCAAATTTAATTTGGGGGAAAAGACGGAGGAGTCTAAAGTTGTAAGGAAGATCCTTCAGTCACTACCAGAAAGTTTTCGTGCCAAAGTTACAACCATTGAAGAGAGCAAAGATCTTGATGACATCAAGGTTCAAGAGCTGGTTGGTTCTCTGCAGACATATGAGTTGTCCTTGCCGTCTTAGAAGAAGAGCAAATCACTTGCTCTTAAAAAAATTGATGAGAGAGTGGCATCACATGACCCTTCGGAAGAAGATGCAGTAGATAAAGATGTGGCGGATCTTGTAAAAAACTTCCGAAAATTCTTGAAATTCAAGAATGGTGGGAAATTTGGTGACAAAGGAAAATTTCAAAGTTTAGGGAGGGAGAAAGAATTCTGAAGGGGATGATAGGGATCCCAATCCTCTCAAGGAATTTTTTTTTTTTTTTTTTTGGAAAAAAACAAATTTCCTTTTTTTTTTTTTTTATGTACAAGAGGTAGTCCTTTGAACAACCATTTGGAAAATCAAAGTGTTTAAGAATCAAATAAATCTCTTTGATTAGGAAGGATGAAGGTCATTAAACTCATGTAATCAAATTTGCTTAATCCTTTTGAACATCGTCAGATTAAGTCTCCAAAGGCAATCAAGAATTGAAATTTGATAATATTTATGAATCACATTGTTAGGTACAAACAAGGAGAGTGCTCCAGGTTTAGAAGTTCTTTTGAGTCATTTTGAGGATTTGAGAATTTGAGAAATTTTGTCTTCGGACATATCATCCTATGGGGTTTGAAAATTTTAAGCATTTTTTTCATTTTTAATTCAAGAGAAAATAAAATTAGAGTTTAAGATGTGCCTACAACTAGCAACACTTCAAGGAGGTCTTTACTCATGGGTTGTAATGTAAGCCGGGTTTGGGTTATGAAATGAAAGATATAAAAGGCTCAAAATTCCCTATGATGTTTCCCCAAAGTATGCATTACTCAAAAATCAAGTATTGGAGGAGTTTTCTCATTTCTTCTTTGTCATCTTCTCACTAGTCTTCATTGGTCACTTGTATCAACAATCGTTTTTTTGCTCATTCCTTTTGAATCATACTTCTAGACTTTCATCTTGTAAAATTATTCTCTTTTTAATTTGCATCTTCAAGTTTCCAACTTGGTAGGATTTTCCAATTTTTTCTTTTTTTCTTCTTCATTTCTTTGGCCCTAACTTTTGCCTAGACCGCCCTTTTGGGTTTTCAGCCTAGCAGTTTTTTTTTTTTTTTGGCCTTAGCTTTTGCCTAGACTGCCCTTTTGGGTTTTCAGCCTAGCCGGCTTCTTTTTTTGGTCTTTCATCTCTTGATTGAATGAACTTTTGGGGACATTTTGACCTCCTTGTTTTTCTCAGATTAATGATTTTTGGTCATTTTGATGCACTTTCTAAACTCCTTTCTTACCTCGATGCACTTGCACCTTTCTGCGCTTGATGAATCTTTCCTTTTCTGATGAAATCTCTTTTGGATGAATCTTGTATTCCTCTTGGCATGATGAATTTTAGGCTTTTCAAACTTAATGCACACTTTTTTTTTTTCTCTCACATTGATGGAATTTCATTTATCTTTCCTTGATTGAATGAAAGCTCATTTTTCTTTGATGATCTCTTATCTTTAGCTTAATGAATTCTCTACTTGTCTTTCATGTCCTCTAGGAGAGCTTTATTAATTAGCTTCAAAGCTTAAGATCGACTCCTCCTCAACATGAGATTTAAGCATGCATACTTTGAATTTTTCCACCCTAGGTTTAGATTTTAGTGGGTTTATGCGAAAAAGAGGCTAAGTGTTTAAAGGCTCAAATGGGCTAGCAATGGATAATGATCATTCTAGGTATTAAGGTATAATCTTGTTTTACCAAAGACGGCCTCCTATCCCTAGCAATGCTTGCTTGTAGGCACAGTGACTTGAGCTCTTTAATAAATTCCTCTTAAAAGAAAAAGTATGAATACTCTATTGGAGACACAAAAGTTTTCAAAAATTTGGAATGAATGCATGAGGCTTTTGAATTTTCTGATGGATAGATTTTCTTTGATTGCCTTGTAAGACTATTTCTTCTTTTATTCAAAGTAATTTAGCAAAAGTGTTTACACGGATCAAATGAAATCAATCCTTTCTCAGTACAAGTTGATTGTTCAAACCTTTAAACATCTTAATTTAGAAAAAAGTTGTGTCCAAGGGATCCTCATGTACCATTTTGAAAAGAAGACTTTAAAAAATCTTGAAATCTTTGAAAGAAGAAAAAAAAATGGATCTTTTGAAAAAACCACTAGGAAGTCCAATGCCCCTAGTTCAAAGAAATTTTTTTTTTTTTTTTAAATGACTTAAGGGCTCAATGCTCCTAGTCCAAGGACTTTTTTTCATTTGAAAATTTTTCTCTTTTTTAGGGAAAGATTTGGAAATCTTGAAATTTTTTTTTTTGAATTTTTTTTGTTTTTTGTTTTTTTGTTTTTTGTTTTTTTTTTTGTTTTTCTTAATATATATACATGAACAAAGCCCATTAGATGCTACATGAAAATTTTGAATTCAAAGAAACATAGAAACATGGAATAAACAAACAAATTTTAATCTTAACCATGATGTTGCAAACCAAATGTGGAGTGAGGCAAAGTTGGGCCACTTGCTTCTTCTTGGTCCATTTAGGATGCTTGAGGTTTAATGTGCTTGAACCTTGATTATGATGAAATGGCTTGGGCTTGCACTTGGAAGGCTTGAACCTTGATTATGATCTTTTAATATTTGCTTGAAATGGCTTGGGCTTGCACTTGAAATGCATGCATCTTGTGAGCTTTTGGCTTTTGATGTTGATCATGCGTATACACCTTTGATGGGCTCAAGTATTGGGCTTAGAATGATTCAACAATTTTGGGCTTCCATACCAAGTAGAGTTCAATCAAGGCTTTTGGGCTTGAGTTCATTCACAACATACAAGGTTCAAACAATTATGATGGGCTCAAGCATTGGACTTGGGCTCATCATGGTTCAAACAACGGACAAACACATGCATAATGCAATGCAATTTACATGGACCGACCTAAAGGCAGGTTTTATAGGTCATTACAACATGGGTAGAAGGTAGGTTAAAGGTTCCCACAAGCTAGGACGTCGTACCTCCCAACTAGTGACGCCAAGAGCGCCGCGTTGGTCCTAGCGGTACAGTTTGTCTCTATAAACCACCATGGCATAACCATGATGATCTTTGTCGCAGTGGGTGGTAAGTTCACCGTTGGGTATGTGAGTCTCAGGAAGACCACAATCCACGGCTAATACTACCGGGCTTCCGGGCTAATACACAAATAAAATAAAATTCATTCAAGCAAATGATGCATAACATGCTATATAATGACATATTAGACATATTATATACAAAAAGTAATAAACAAACAATGACATGGTTGGCCACCATAACCTAATTGAAACTTAGCCCTCAATATCCCCAGTGGAGTCGCCACTGTGAGAGACCGCGCCCCCGGCCCGTTTTATGATATGTCGAGCCAAACCCATGTGAATGGGTGGAATCATGTTATTGTCCCTCAAAATGGAGGTTCGACTAGTTATATTTTCCCCTTTAGATTAAAGGTTTTACAATGGAGTCGCCACTTATTTAATTATTGGAAAAATAAGAAAACCATAATTAAAAAAATTCCTCATTTTATTAATTTGAAATTGAATTTACATTGAACATAGGAAATTACATGGCTTTAGTCCTAGATACAATCTAAGATAAAGTACATGACTTTATTTCTTAGTTACAATCTAGAAATTGAAAATTACAAGGATAAGCATTTGATCTACTAACCCTTGATCTAAGTTTGGAGGCTATGTTACAAGGTGGGAAGGTGTTAGGCACCCACCTTGCCCGGTGAGACCGGTCTTCTAGACTATGGTGGCCAACAATCATATCATATCATCCAATATGTCAATCAATTTACATGTTGAATTTAATGTGTGTGCATGTGATAAATCCTAATTCAATTTATTAAACATTGCATTTGGATTGAAAAATAAAATTCTAGTGAATGTGTGTGGATGGTGATAACCTAGATTCAAGGATTTGAAAGAATTATGAAAGAAACATGTTTTTCATATTTTTGATGTAAATTTAAGATCAAAACTAGTGATATGCATGAACATGTAATGAACAACCAAGAACATGTAAAGAACGCATAAGAACATTTAAGAACGTTCAAACATATTCAAGAGAATTTATCATGCTTTAATCCTAAATTCTCATCATGGTAACACAATAAACAAGTTAGAGAAAGAGATTATACCTTCATGCAAGATCCATACAGTGGAGGAGGAGACTCTTGGTAGAGGTCCTAAGGGTGGAGAAAAGAAGAACTAGGAGAGAGAAAGTGAGTCTCACTCAATACCTTGAGTCTCAGGAAGACCAAGATATGACAAGACTACTCAACTTCACTAGAACTCAAGAAGGGAGAAAAGAGGAGGTTTTTTTGTGTCTTGGAATGAAGGAGGGGGAGTGTTTATATAGTAGTGGTGGAGAGAATATGAATGGAATGCCATTTAATGAGGGTTAACAAGGATCATGAACCTAGACTTCATTTTAACCTTGGAGAAAATCTGGTGCATTAAATGGAGAGATTGGTAGGAGTGGGGAGCAAGCCAAAATTCGGTTTTTCCGTAACTGCTGTAACAGCCTATAGAGGCATCTTCGAAAAATCATATCTGACTCAATTCTGATCAGAATTGTCTCGTTCTTGTACTAAAATTGAAGCCCTGGATGTCTAGTTTCTGGAAAAATTAACCTCATTCACAGATTCAAAATATTCTGAGAGATATCGACGAAATGGTGAGCAGAGGTCATTTATTAGAAAATGTTTTCAGCACAATTAACATTAATAGGTTCTAAATTAGCTCCCAATTAACATTAAATGGCTCCAATCACTCCAATTTCAGACTTAATTAGTTTCAATTTACTCTAATTAAAAGATAATTGCACAAATTACTCATTGAATAATTAATGTTTAACTATCTAATTAATTAGGTGTATGCAATCTCACCATAAAATGTAGTCCTAACCAATCAAATTATGACACATCATTGATATTAAATTGATTACACTTATAACCAATTGAAATCAATTGTTCATAATCACATATAGTCAAACTCAATTTGTGATAATGCATCTCAGCCATTAAAACTTGATTTGATGATAACTTTCAATCTGGTAGTCCGATTAAGGCTTATGACCAGTCAATTTGATCATTACAATATCAAGATCATTTTAGTGAAATGAGATTAAGGATCTAATGGCCAGAATCAAGATGCATATTTCCAATAAAAAATTACATTTTTACCCTCCATTTGAGGTTAAATACGGGTTGTAAAATGGGGTGTCAACAATTTTTGAGTGTTTTAGTTTGTTTTTGAAAAGTACTTTGTTTGTACAAAAAATGTCAAAAATTTCAAAAACAGTGTTGCCCGGTTTTGGCGACTAAGTTGCGGGTTGTCCCAGTCGCATGTCACAATCGCAAGATCACTTAGAGATTTTTCGCGGCTAACTGGTGAGTAAATGCTCTAATCACGAAAAAGACTTAGAAATTTTTTTCAAAATTTGAGTTTTCTAGTTTTCGCGAGTCAGTGTGGCGACTGGTTCGCGGGTGGAAGGTCCAGTCGCAAGAGGTACTCAGAGAATTTTGCAGCTCATATCGCGACTATCTCGCGGATAGACCTTCCAGTTGCGAAAAACACTTAGAGAAATTTCTCAAGTTTCTTCTCTTCACAGTGTTTCACGGCTTAACCTGGTGACTTACTGGCGACTTGATTCAGTCGTGAAAAACGCGTGTTTTGCGTTTTAAAGACAAATTTTAAAACTGTTTTTTAGTTTTTCCCTCGAAGCTTTGTGACTGTTCATTGCTTTCCTCATTTCTTTCTCAAACACTCTGTGTCTCACTGTAAAAGAATCCATTTTTGCATTATGTCTTCTTCAAACACCAAGTATAAGGTATGGGTTTTCTTTCCCTCATTTCATTTTTACTATGTTGACCATTACCTTCTTGTTTTGAACATTGCATATGTGTTCTGTGATATACTGTGTTCAAAAATGGGTTTGCCTAATATGGTGAATATGTTTGTTTGAGGTTATTGTCTTTGGTTGCTGAGTTTATTTTGTATCTTGTCTGTGCTTCAGTATGCTTGTCTCTTATCTGAGCATTATTCGTTTGATAGAGTTTCTCTTTACTTATTAGACATATGGGTTTAGGGATTATGTGGTGCATTCGGTATGTGGCCTTGGGTCATTTGTCTATGGTTTTGTAGTCTTTAGAGAGTTTGTGCTCCATGGAATGTTTCTGTGCTTCAGTGTGGAGTGTGTATCTGTTTAATCATTTGTTCTCTTAATGTTAATCTGATTCTTATGTTTGTGATTAAGTGAAATTTTTTCCCACATTCTTAACTGAATCTAATCAAGTTGATGTTGGTTCCCTGTGGTATTGCATCTGGTACTTTGTTGTGTGTTTGCTCTCTTACAAATGTCTCGACAATCTTCTAAAGGAAAAGAGGTTATGACAGAAGAGAACACATTACATGTTGCAAAAAGAACACAGTCTTCTCACAGCCATCTACTGAACTCAATATTGAGTTGTTCAGAACTCCTCAACACCTAGATGCTTACTCAAGCATTTTTTACCAGAGAACTCCTATAGTGGAACGGGAGGTCAGATTTGACACTTTGGACACCATTTTTGTCCCTCGGATCTTCGAGGCAAAAGATTGGGCAGCATTATTTGGAAATTTTGTTGATCCGATGATTGAACTAGTGAATGAGTGTTTTGCCAACACAGTTGATCTTGAGAGTGAACTACATTGTCTGGTAAAAGGAACAGAGTTCATCATTAGTCCAGACACCATAGCTGAACTTCTCAAAATCACACGACCTGCGGATGCCGATCTAACTTCGTATGATGATCGTACTCCAGTGATTCAGGACATTCTCCAAGTTCTTGGTCCTAACCATGACATTTCCAGTGCCGGCACATCCATTAGTACTACCAAGTTTTCACCTAATTTGACAACATTGAAGCTGATTATGTTTTCAAACCTCTATCCATTGACCAACACGGTGTATATAAACCTTGGAAGGGCACAATTTCTATGTGATCTCATCACAGGCACCACTATTGACATCTGTGCCCATATTTTTCACATCATAAGAAAGACAGCAACCCGAACAGTAGCACGAGGGTGCCTTCCATTATGTAGTCTTATTATGAAGTTCGTTATAAGTGAAGGTGTTACTCTTCCCTCAGTTGGGAACATGATTGCTCGTCCTCGACCAATCTCTATGTTCACTCTACAAGTCAGCAGGAGTCATTCATCCAAAACTCGAAAGAGTGCACATCTATTTTCTGCTACTTCTTCTACTCCTGAGCCAAATTCACCTGTCCATGCCATCCATGCTTCACAGCAACCAAGCACTACACAACCACAGTCTGCTCCTCAGCCTGACAAGTTGAAAATGTTCTTTGATAACCTCCACAAACATCATAAGGAAGTGGAGAAGACCCTCAGAGATGGCCAGAGAGAGCATTCAGAGAGATTGGCCGTTATGCAGGACCAAATTGATGTATTGGCAGCTCAAGTTGATGGTATTTTCACAAAATTGCAACACTGACCCTTTGGCCATTCGTGTCAAAAAGGGGGAGAACTTTTGGGGCAACTCTTAAGGGGGAGTGCTCGTTTTGAGGGGGAGATTTCTTCATCATTTCTTTTTTATTTGATTTTCTGTATATAAAACTTTGATAACTCAAAATACTGTAGTGGTAGTTGTTTATTTCAGCATTTATATAGTTGATGTTATTCAGCCTCAGTTCTTTATGTTGTTGGTTTGTACCCATGTTGCTTCTGTAAGCTTTAAGGGTTTGTTCTTATGCACAGTTTGTAGGCCTTTGTGGTTTGTGCCATGCTTTATGTAGCCTTTGTGCTTTGTTAAATCAGTACTTCCAACTAAATGTTTTGCATTTTCCTCTAAGTACTGTCACTCTTGTGCCCTCGTAGGATTTTTCCTAGATACACATACTTCATGTACTGTGCATTGGTTGAGTGTTGGTCATTCAAGCGATTTACCTTGTGTTTATTATCTTGAATGTCCGGATGTTCATTCCAAGAGTGAATGAGCATTGTGATCACTTGGCTATAGTGATTACCTGTTTTGGTCTTGCCATGGTTTATTGCTTTATTCCATTGTGCATGATCGCTTTGTGCTTGCTCCATATGCATTACAAGTTTCTGTATACAATGAACTTATTGTGTTGTTGTGTTTCAAGAGTTACTTGTTCTTATAGTTCTAAAGTTTCGCAGATTCTAGAGTTAGGTGTAAGTGAGTTTTCCAACTGTTCCCAACTCACGCGTTAAGTCTAGAGTTTGTTTTAGGGTTTTGTCACGGAATAGCCAAAGGGGGAGATTGTAATGTTGAAATTTATCAACCATCTTGTTGGCTTTATTTCGTGCCAATTTGCTTGTAATTTAAACACTTAGTAACCCTGTATTTAAGTGGGATTATTGTAAGGGTAGTGTGTGAGAAGATGTGAAGAAAAGCTCAAGTAAGTGCAAAGAAGCAGAGCTTTGCGGCTAGGACTCGCGGGTGGCTCGCGGCTGCAAGTCTCCAACTTCAGGCACGTGAGATGCACGCAGGGAAGCTGAAGGGTCGCGCCAGCTGTCGCACTACAAGACAAAAGTCCCAGGCTGACTAGACCGTTACGTCGCGACTTGATTTCGTGACTTGGACAAGCCGTGAGACCAAGCTGCCAATTTACCCTATTTGGCAAAAATCTGTCTCTTCGTATTCTCATTTCACCTCACTATATATAGACCCTTATACCCACTAAATTGAGAGAGCTTCCAGAGAGAATTTTGTGAGAGAAAACCCTAGAGAAAAACAAGATTGCCTCATCCCTAATCTTTATCTAAGAAACTCTACAAATTCCTCTACTCTCTTCCTCTCCATTGTCATACCCTTGAGAGGTCTTTTACCAAATCTTTATCTCACCACACCCACGTTTGTAAGAATGTTTATTTGGTGCTGAGGGAAGTAGTTTGGAAGGAACCAATATACATTGGTTGATGCTATGGTCAAGTAGCGGAATCCGGGAAGCTAAAGAAGAAATAGGTTCGGCGTAACCTCGTTGAAGCAAGAAGCTTAGAGAGCTTAGGTACCTGGGTAGATTAGGCTTGGAGGGTCTTCTGGTGTTCATGTATCCCAACTACATTCTTTAGTGGATTTTATCACCGCTTGGAGGGTGGCAGAGAAGTTTTACGCCGAGAACTTCGGTTTCCTCTTCGATAACACATCGTGTGTTGTCCGTGTGTTTGCATCTTTCTTCCCTTTATCTTTGTCTTATATTTACTGCTGTGGATGTGTTTATATTTGGCTTAGATTGTCTATCAATTCTGTTATAAGCTTATTATCATGTTCCGCACATTAATTGTTTGATATAAAGCTTGAATTGGTATTTTTGTAATTTGGGATCTAAACGTTCAATGGTATTTCGTACCCATATTGAACTTTCAGTGTCAATATATGCCGAACCTTCAACCCTTTCTTCTTCTTTCCACCATGTTGCCACCCATAACCACCACCACTTTCCACCCCACCTGTAATGACTAATAAGTCTTCAACCAGATTTAAAAAATTTGAACTATTGGTTCCTCAAATTTTAAAACTAATTAATTATATATTCATCAATTTTTTTTTTCATTTATTTTTACATACAAATCATGAGATGAGAAATTTTTAGATAAAGTATCAATATATGCAAAACCATCAGCCATAACCCTCTCTTCTTCTCTCCACCATGTTGCCACCCATAACCACCACCACATGTCATCCCACCCCATAATGACAAATGAGTCTTCAACTAGATTTAAAAAATTTGAACTATTGGTTCCTCAAATTTTGAAACTAATTAATTATACATTCATCTATTCTTTTTCATTTATTTTTACATATAGATCATGAGATGGGAATTTTTTAGATAATGTGTCAATATATGCCGAACCATCAGCCATAACTCTCTCTTCTTCTCTCCACCATATATATGTTGCAACCCACAACAATCACCACCACATGCCACCCACCCCATAATGACTAATAAGTTTTCAATCATATGAGAGAGAGAGAGAGTGAGAGAGACAGAGAGAGATGCAATCAACTCTAATAAGTTGAAATAAAAAGTTGCATTTGAAAAACTAACAAAAAATTTGAGGAAACAAAACAAACATGCTAATCATTAATTAAGAGATTTGGCAGTTCACGATGAAATTAAGGTTTTGTTTTTTATCCTTACCTTCCACCATATCGAAGCAATTTTGATCTTTTTGACCTTTACTAGTGAGTAAAGTGAACAAATACAAAATAGAGATTCATCGAAGTATGAAAGCACGTTTGATCGAGTGAGAGTAAACAATAGAGAACAATTAGTTTGTTTTTTTTTTTTTTTTTTACTTTGTGTTTTTTCTTTTCTACATAACTTGTTTAACTGGAAACTAGTATTCAATTGAAATTAGATAAACGGCCAGGATTAAAACATGTAAAATCTATGGTTGAGATTTAAGTGGGTACTAGACCTACTAAAAATCGTGGGTACTATAGAATGACTCTTATTATTATTATTATTATTATTATTATTATTATTATTATTATTGATAAGTGAGTTTTGATCCAAATAAAGGAGAAGAGGGAGAATGATCTTATTAACTTCCACAATTGCATAAACTAGACTGAACACTGCATGCACAAGTTGGTGAAATTGAGCAACACTGGGTTCCACTTGAATCTAATAGCATATAAAACCTGTTCCACTAGATATAGCATATAGTAGACAAAATGTAATTCATGACTTTAAGTTATTTTTGGCCATAGACGTGGAAATATCCATGCACCTGATCCCTGGGTATTGGCCAAGGGGTTAATTGTGATCACATTGTCTCACTCACATGCACCTTTATTTGATCGCTATAACGATCAAGTCCAGGCAGGACCAACCTAACCCAATGAATGGCGTGGAGTGGTTTATTTGCAGAATAACCTGCACTACACACGAATACAATTGCAAAAGATGAGGAATTGAGAATTGGACAAATTAAATTTGAAAGTTTCTTTGTCATTCATTCAAACAAAGAAATTAAGTGATATTGCCAATGCATGTGTGTGGGGGCCTGCGTGGACGTTGAAATTTTAAGCATTAACCTAACTCATTAATTACTCATCTAAGTCAAACTAAAATCCTAACTCGATCCCAGCGTTCCCATACTACTTGAATTGAATTTTAATTGTAATTGCCTATATTGGATATAACTACATACATACTTGTAATTTTACTTTTTGTTTGCTTATATGTTTTAGGGTTGGCAAGCCGTGTCAAATTGAGAATTTTATTACATCTTAAAGTTGTAATTGAAAACCAAGTTGAAATTAAAATACAAAAAAAAAATTAAAAAAAAAAAAAAAAAAAACTACTTAAGAACTACTCAAGAAAAAAGAAGATTTTGCCTTCTCGAATCTCAATAGTAAACTTGACCCTAATCTTGATTTCTTTAGATTGGTCGAGCCTTGGAAGTAAAGTTTTTCTTATTATAGCATATTTGTTCTTTGGAGAAGGTTTGCCTCGTAAATTGTTTTTCCTTTGGAATAGTTTTTCCATCAGTTTTCTTTACCTCACCATATCATTGTCTCTATTATATTTGATTTTGTACGACTAGTGAAAAATTATTTATCTTGTTGTTACATGCTTAACATATTTACTTGTGAACTGGTAAATTGTATAATTGGATTAATTTAATCACATGGGCTGATTCACTTGTAATTCAACAACCTGAGTTTGAGCAAATCCAATAGAAGAGCTAAAAAAAACTCATAGGCAAAATGGGGAGTGAAGCCTTGAAAATCAATTCCAACAATATTTGCAAAATAGGCAAATTCTTTGCTCATCCACATCTACTCTCTTTGTCTCTAAAGTACTGTAGATGAGCAAAACAATTTGTTAGCTTAAAAAATTCATAAAGATGAACTAAAAGTATGTAGGCAAAATTATATTTAAACGGATATAGAAAAAGAATAGGGAGTTTGTTGAAAATACAAACAAAAGACAAAAATAATTGTTTACTCTCCAAAGTTCAAACTGTACCCAAGATATGGCTAGCTATCATTCCTTGTCAAGATTAACCTTCATTTTATTTCCCTTTCCCCATTTTTTTTCCTGCTAGAGATCAAGCCATTGCTATATTCCATGAAAAGAAGTTAATTAAAGGAAATGAATATTCTCAAGCAGTTGAGGAAATGAACATTATGCTTTTTGCTTAGCTGTGCCAGGTAGTTTTTATCATTAGGATAGGAGAAAATAGAAACTTGATAAGTGCCGAATATATATTAAGATGTACAAGTTTATATTATGAATTTATGATTGATTCATTTGGGGCCTCACATTATGGTTACATGCATGGAAAGCCTCTAGTTCTCATGAGACAAACAATTTGTTTTTTTTTTTTTTTTTTAAATAAAGGTCAGATTAGACATATAGGTGTACATGGTACACTTCTATTTTTGGATGTTTCTATATATCCAGCATATCATGATAAAAACCACAAATTTTGGCATTATTACATGGTAATTGATGAACGACATTCGGCTAAAAGTGAAATATTTAATATGATAAGGACACAACACAACATTTCGAATCAGCTCTGTATAATATTTTTTATTTTAGTATAAAATTTTACTTTTTCCATTTTATATATTTTTTAAAAATATTCTCATCAGATTATCTTTTTTTTTTTTTTTATATGCTTATAGAGTATCTATTTTACACTACATTTCATTAAAGTATAATTTTTTTTCTTTCTCTCTCTCATTAAAGAAAGTATTAAAAAAAGTTGCATATGAACAATAATCACGTATATTTGCACGGTTATTATAACCACAAATACATTTTGCACAATAATACATAAATTGATTTGTGTGATTTTTGGGGTTGATTGTGCAAAATTTGGCTCTTATGCCATTTGAATGCTCCTATATTTCCTTTAACACTCCCCTCTATAATTATTAATTAGTGGTCCAGTACTGCTGCCACATACAACAATTTTGTTGGTCCCCTTCAAAAATGGGTCAGTGCTCTCTCTATAGCTACAGGGACATATATCAACCATTCAATTTTCTCCTCATCCACCAATCCATGCACACCAACTCTATCAATCTTTCTGAAAAAGGCAAGTCATTTTATATATATTTATATATATATATATATATATCCTCTAGTTCTCATGAGACAAACAATTTGTTTTTTTTTTTTTTTTTAAATAAAGGTCAGATTAGACATATAGGTGTACATGGTACACTTCTATTTTTGGATGTTTCTATATATCCAGCATATCATGATAAAAACCACAAATTTTGGCATTATTACATGGTAATTGATGAACGACATTCGGCTAAAAGTGAAATATTTAATATGATAAGGACACAACACAACATTTCGAATCAGCTCTGTATAATATTTTTTATTTTAGTATAAAATTTTACTTTTTCCATTTTATATATTTTTTAAAAATATTCTCATCAGATTATCTTTTTTTTTTTTTTTATATGCTTATAGAGTATCTATTTTACACTACATTTCATTAAAGTATAATTTTTTTTCTTTCTCTCTCTCATTAAAGAAAGTATTAAAAAAAGTTGCATATGAACAATAATCACGTATATTTGCACGGTTATTATAACCACAAATACATTTTGCACAATAATACATAAATTGATTTGTGTGATTTTTGGGGTTGATTGTGCAAAATTTGGCTCTTATGCCATTTGAATGCTCCTATATTTCCTTTAACACTCCCCTCTATAATTATTAATTAGTGGTCCAGTACTGCTGCCACATACAACAATTTTGTTGGTCCCCTTCAAAAATGGGTCAGTGCTCTCTCTATAGCTACAGGGACATATATCAACCATTCAATTTTCTCCTCATCCACCAATCCATGCACACCAACTCTATCAATCTTTCTGAAAAAGGCAAGTCATTTTATATATATTTATATATATATATATATATATATATATATATATTCTTGAAACTAATATGGCAGTACTAGTTTACAGTTCTAGCTAGTACTTCACTTTGTTATATAAATCTTTATAAAACTGGTCTTTTAATTTGGTTGTGTTGGACATTAGAATGGGAAGGATTGGATGCTGCGATGTAGAAGGATTGAGGAAAGGTGCTTGGACTGCTGAAGAAGACAAGAAGCTCTTAGCTTATATACAAGAACATGGTGAAGGAGGCTGGCGTTCCTTACCCGACAAAGCTGGTAATTAATGTTTCTTTTTTTCTTCTTTCTTTTTTTATGAATAAATGACCTTATTTCTTTTTATTCTTTCGAGGCCAGTCCATGACAAATTATATTGGAATAATCTTTGTGCCTGATGCAAAAAACATAGTTTGAAATATGATAAAGTTTTGTAAGATGGGCTTGTTCTACCCCTCTAAATTTATCAGGATCATGTTGGAAATAGCCAATTATTATAAAAAAGTATGCTTCTTCTAACATTTATGAGTGGAAAATGCTACAGATTTTACTCTATAAACCTTACAAATTAATGCATATGGTAATAAATATGATGGTGTCACAACATAATATATAAATGCTGAATTGCATTTTTATTTTTTCTATAATTGATGATACATTAGTTTATAAACTTTATATAATAAATTTTTTATTATTCCAAGCATTACTCTTTTGAGTTTTTTTTTTTTTATTATAGAGAATAATTATCTTTATCCTTCTTTTGGGTACCAAAGAAAAGTCATTATTACTTGCCAGAATTGGAGATTAGCTAGCTAGAAAACCACATTGAAATAGTATCCAAATTAGGAGGCAAATATGAAAAAATTTTAAACATGAAAAACCTAAATAAAACACTCTAAAACATTAAGAGATAAAAGTGTAATGTAGCAAATGACAATTATTAATTTACATTGTACTATCAATACCACATTTTCTAAAGTTGAATATAAATGTACATGTGTGTACTATAACCAAGAAGAAAGCCATTTATAATTGTTTAGATTTCGTGTTGTTATATGTGCAACTAAAATTGCCTTTTGGAATTTTGATACTGTTTTATAAGGTCTTAAAAGATGTGGAAAGAGCTGTAGGCTGAGATGGGCTAATTATCTGAGACCTGGCATTAAGAGAGGAAAATTCAGTGCAGAGGAAGAGCACAAGATCATTGAACTTCATGCTGTTCTAGGAAACAGGTGATCAAGAGAGATGTTTGATTTTGATCAGCTTAGGATACTTTTTACAATGATTGTGTTTATAAGACCGTGTCTTTTTCAAAGAAATTTGATTGAGCTCTAGAGCTTTTAGATTCATAGTTTTAATACCAATAAAAAATTTAGTAACACTACAATTTAAAAGTGTAAAGAGATTAGCGTCTATGTTATATATCCTTTAGTCAAAACTAGCAAATTTCAGTAGGAGACATTTTGTTGCTTTTTCTATATAAAGATCACTGCCTTCCCGTTTGTCTTTTGCAAGCCTAAGAAGAGAAGTCTGTTGATGCAAACACACTAAAAATAGAAATAATACAAAGATGAACTAAATAAAACACTTATGAATATATATATATATATATATATATATATTAAGTTATTCAACACTATTTAGATTGAGACATGACACTTGCTTTCTTTAGGAAGATTCAAGTCCTTGATTAACTAATTTTTATAACCGATGCAGACTTTTTTTGACTTGTCATGCTACAACAAAGTCTTTGTGCTGCTCTTCTTCTTTTTTTTTTTTTTTTTTTTTTTTAGAGAAGTACTCTTTGTGTCTTCGATATGTAATAACATTGGCCCCTTTTTTTTTCTCTCTCTCTCTCTCTATATAGTCTCCAAACAAAGTAATTAAAACTGTGCAAATATTTTCCGTAGTATAATTCTTGCAATGTTTTTAGGTTACATCTAGATTGGGCTGAAAAACCCAGTGCATCTACGACTGGCGTTTTACTTTTTTTTTTTTTTTTTTTTTGCACGCGTTTGAAGACTTTCTCACCTTTTTCAACACATCAGTGGGTCCTGTGCACTGTCCACGGGACCTACAAACCTCACTTTTCAGCAACTTTTTTATTAAAAATTGGTCTCACGGTATTATTTACACATTTAAAAATTATTTTGTTACAGTGTTTTTCAGTTTTCAGCTTTCAGCTGTATCCAAACGGAACCTTAGTTATATTTTCCTTCAGGTGGTCGATCATCTCTAGGCAATTACATGGGAGAAGCGACAATGAAATCAAGAATATTTGGAACTCACGCTTGAAGAAACGCCTAGCTAAAATGGGTATCAATCCAGTCACTCACATCAGTCACATGCCTAATAACATATCTAAACCAAGGTCTAAATCTAATGAGTTAGACCTAAACCAACATCAAGCTGGTTCATCGATATCAATTTCAGCTCCTGCTCAGCTACTCAACAAAGTAGCTGCCAAGCTAGTACCATCAGGTTTCCTTGACACCCTAAAGTCCTGGCAATATGGTCAGGAAAAGTTAACCGAAGGCGATGAAAGTAGTACAAACAATGGCAACGATAACTCTGGAATTGGCATTGATGAGAGATGTAGGATTGAGTCTCCTGGTACCATGAATACGTCTAATTCAGCTTCAACTCAGTCACACAGCAAGATGGCCTCCATGTCCAGTCAAACATTGTTACATGATCCTAGTGCTAATACTTGTGACATCAAAGTTGGCAATACTTGTAATCCTGAATGTACTATGTGGCCTTCAGGAAATACATTGGAGATGCCAAGAGCTGCTTCAACTTCTTCTTGGGTAATTGATGAAATTGTTACTAAGCCTGGAGTATTTCATTGTTCTGAAGAAAATTGGCAAGGTATTTCATCAGTGTCTATTGAAGATTATTCATGTGGTGATGGCGGTATTTATGACATTGTTGGTATAGGTGGTGCCTATGATATAGTATCCAATATCTACACACAGCTTCCAGAAGAATGCAATGGCACCATCATCCATTGAATCATTCGAATTAAGCTAAGTGTGGAGGTGCCATGACATGTAATATGACTCTCCAGAGGCATGTGGTTATGCAGAAAGTGTGAATAGTAAAGATTAATAGTTGAATTCAAATGTGCTTTATTTCTTTTTCTTTTTCCATGGTGGAGCGATGTCAGATCACCATGGAAGCGAGAATGAAGCAGATGGAAACAGTCGATGGAATGATTAGGTAATGGGAGACAATAAGATATACAAGTTCGATTGATATTCATTTGTTTAGTCATTACATGTGTTGGTGCAAATACAATGGTAATAGAAATAACACAAAGAGAAACTGAAAATACTTCTTAATATTATTAACGTAAAGAGAAATTACACAATACTATTTGGACTGAAGCTCAGCATTCGCTCTCTTTAAGGAGATCCAAGCCCTTGGTTGGCTAAACTTTGTATGCCCAACAAGTATTGTATGGCTAAAACAACCTCTGCACAAAGTGTTCAAGCCCAAAACTCCACCAGAAAGAACATCCTTCCTTGCCAAGAATCTCTCTATTTTTTTTCTTTTTTTTCCAATTTTGATACCTCCACTCTTCACCTCCCCCTTGCGCACGTATCTAACCCAATATCTGAGTCAATACATTTTAACTCATTAATCACCACAATTAAAAAGAATAAAATAGTCTCTCTCATTTTCAATGTGGGATAATGGGATTAAACATTTTCACTAACTTCTCATCTTCCATGTTCACTCTCACATCTTTACATTTATGATATTACATTTATTCATTTTATTTATTTAATATTAAAAATGCTCCAACAACATGAAAATAGAATATTGAATTTTTATTTATTGATAATTTTATCTAATATAATTTCAACATACGATATGCATTTTATGATAATTGCTCTTTATTATTAGATTAAGATATCAATCGGTTTTTATATAAACAGTCGAATCCAAGATCTATTATTTGAAAATTAAAAACTTAACCAATACTTTAGCTAATTGGAATCTGCTAAAATATTGAATTTGTATTTCACAATTTGGCACAATGTTATAAGATGTTGGAAATGAATCATACCAATAAAAATTTCTAAAATATATATCCTTATAAAATTATATTTACATGTTTTTTTATGATCTGTGAGTTCCAGTTAACTTAATTAGTAAAGTTTTTTATGGTTAAAATAAGAGACCTGTGGTTCAATTTTCACCTGCATAAAAAACTGATTAGTGTCTTAATTTGATAATAAAACCTATCATAAGGAGCGAACGCCATAGGTTGAAACTCTCTTTAAAAAAAAATGATTTTTTGGTAGTCTCACTTAAAAACAATTATATATGTATGTATTGAACAATTGTATAATTATTATTATTGCCATTTGCTCAAAATTATCATCTCCATAATTAATAAAAGCGAAAAATTTACAATATCTCTTTAAAATAATACGTTTCCTAAAAATTAATTCATACTTGTTATTTAAATTTTAATATATAAAAATGAGTTTTGTAATTTTTTTTAATCTCATACCATATATAATATAACTATATAAGTTGCTCAGGTTTATTACGTGTCAATAGTTATTTACTTATTTATTATTACAAACTAGCATGTAACCCATGCATACACATGGATGCATTTAAAATTAAACACAATTTTTATTATAAAAATATAAATAATTAGTCAAATTATTTTAAAAAAATATCATGTAACACATGCATATGTATAGATATATTTAAAATTAAACACAATTTTTATCATAAAAATATAAATAATTAGTCAAATTATTTTTTTTAAAGTAAACATAATTAGTCACATATTAAAATACTTACCTAAATTTAATATTACTTATGATCATTTTTTTCTAATTTTTAATAAGATAGAACGTGTGATGAGTTTTGTTGTGTGGTGATTTTTATTGAGTATATATGATTGGTTTTTTTTTTTTTAAATTATAGTTCATTAATATTAAATTCTTGGTATTTTGCACTCATTAACTCACTTGGCACAAAGATTAAAAAATTTAAGTAGACACATAGTACAAACTTAAGTGAATAATTATGGTGTGGTCCCCACATATTTAGACACATGACGTAAAATTGGATTCCAATTTCATATTTTAATTGAACTTTCTCTAAGCTTTTTTTTTGGAGAATCAACTTTCTCTAAGCTTTACTTAGTAATATATATATATATAGATGAGAGAGAGAGAGAGAGAGAGAGAGAGAGAGAGAGAAACTACTATACGAATCTTTTGACAAGAATTAGTTTTATTTTTATTTTTATTAAGTAATACCATTGAGTTACAAAACTCTTGACTTTTAGTAAGGAATAATTATTTCTCATTTATGGGTCAATAACAAAAATACAATCAAACAACTAAGTTGATTATAAAGGAATAGCTATTTCATCCATGAATCTATTCTTACATACCAAACATACCTTTATTGGAAGGGTCCGAATTTGGTAAGGATAAAATGTAAAACTTATATTTTACACAATTTAATAAAAAAATTGTCACATCAACTTTTTACTTAAAATTTAATGTATCCACACATAATAAAACCTCAATAAACTAAAAAGAAAAGTCGTAATTAATGAATAAAAATTGATGAAGTGTAAGTTCGTCAGTAAAAATGGGCAGATGGAACCAATCGTCAACCCTCAAAATGGTCACCGGTGTGGTGCCTACCATAAAACCTCTGATGCCAAAGTCAATACAGGGTAACTCTTTATGAAATGAAATTAGAACTGCAGAGAATAGCAATGAAATTATCTTAATTTTTTTCCCATACCTCCTGTTGACACTGTGAGGGCCTTTTATATGTCTTCCCAGCTTTTTCTAACCGTTGGAGGTAGTTATGGTGGCCTTAATGTCTCTCTTGGTGACGTTTTGTCTTATAATGTGGTTTCAATGTACTCCAACGGATTATACAGTTAGTTCTATAACCGTTCCATGCTTAATTGACTGTATTGAATGGCTTGGCTATCTTCGTCAGTAGCGTGGATACTTACTTCGTCTGGCCTGAGGGTGTCTTCATTTATATTGATGGGATCGTCCATGTGAGACGAACTCATTAGTCCCGTCAGCTGCCTCCCGATTCTGTATTTGTCGAGTAATGACGATCATAGAATATGAAGGGTTACAGGTTTCAAATGACTCTTGGGGTTTCACTCCGTATTAAGTGCAAAGTGGCGGCGCTCCCCAGATCGTGGCAGACGTGGCACGTGCTAACTGGTGGAGTTAATGCTCCAACTAGTGAGACTATTGGGTTTCCCACCGGTCTTTCTGTTTTTCGAGCCTTTGTTTTTAAACTCCTCCCCTTCTCATTTTTTCTTTTCACTTTTCTCGAAAATTTTCAATCATTGCTTCTTTTTTGTTAGCCTCCTTCTGCTATTCTTCTTCGAATTGGTGTGCTGTTTGGCAATGCTTCCTCAGTCCACCATTGTTAAAGGTATGTTCTCTTTCTTTTCTTGCTTTTCTTTTCTTCGTTTTCCTGTGATAGTGTTTCTGATTTTCCCTCTTTTCCTTTCCTTTCCTTTTTTATTTTATTTTATTTGCTTTCGATTTCCATAGGGTTTAGTTATATTGTTCTTCCCTGCGCTTCTTTTTAGGTTTTCATGGTTAGTAACTCTGAGGTTGGAGTTACTTGCCCCTCAGTTTCTTTTCTTTTCGCATGTTTAGGGGGGTCTTTAGGCACTTTTCCAGGCCTTGAAAGTTTTGTTTTTGAGGGTAGTGGTCTGAGTGTGGTGTTGGCTGAGTTGTTGCCTCTGATACGGTAATCAATTGACTGGTTCGAGGGTCAGGGGAGAGAAGGAAAAACGATGTCTGAAGTTAGGTCTAGCTACCTCGAGACTGGGTTATCGTCTAGTGGCGATCCAGTGAAGGGGGATACAGCCGTCTCTACTCCTCGTGTGGTTAAGGCTTTTCATGCTCTTGAGGAGATTTGTGGGTTAGATGCTGAAACAGTGGGTAGATTTAAGGATAGGTTTCAGTTTCCGGAGAGGGTTCGTGTTCGTCGGCCTAATGACGAGGATAGAGCTTGTCACTTTTTTCCTGGTGAGGTGTGCTTCTACGAGGCTGCCTTCACTTGTGGACTTAGATTCCCCATCCATCCCTTCCTGATGGAGCTTTTAAATCATTTTGGGATTGCCCCTAGGTAGCTAATGCCCAATTCGTGGAGAATAGTGGTCAACTGTATGGAAATATGGTTGGCTGCTAACGGGGATATGATCAAGGTAGGTGAGCTTGTCTACCTGTATCATCTGAAAGAATCCAAGGAATTTGGATACTATGAGTTGGTACCTTGGGAGAGGAGGGCCAGGATTGTTAGAGGGTTACCTTCGTCCTTTAGGTACTAGAAGTCAAGATTTTTGCTTGTGTCCGGGGATGATTTTGAGACCCCCTCCAGCCAGGATTAGGGTGATGTTCCGAGGTTGCTTCGTCGATGGGAGACCCCAACTTTAGGTGCGTCAGTCTTTCTTTTTGCTGCTTTAGTTCTGCTACATTCATTGTTATCGTCACTAACTTCTTTATCATTTATCTTTCGCAGTGAAGAGACGACCTAAACTTAAGGGCAGGTACAAGGAACAGGTTGAGCAGGCAATCGAGTACGCCAAGAAAATTGAGAGCTGGGACAACTTGGTAGATCCGCGGACTCTTGCTTTCTACCATCTTGGTCCCGACCCGTCCTTCTTCGTCTTGCGCAACATTGAGATTGAAGGAAAAAAGAGTAAGTGTTGAGTTTGTCGGTACTAGTCTTCTTCTTTTTTTAGTTCCTTCTGGTAGAAATGACGACCAAATTTAACAAAGATCTTTACGCGAAGATGAGGTCGAAGAAAGATGAACCCCTATCGAACTTGGGAAAGAAGACAGTGCGCGTCACTAAGAAGGGCGCCCCCGTTGCCCCAGCTGCCTCTGTCAATCCAATTGTTTCTGTGGGTGAGACGACAAGGACAGCCTCTCCTACAACATCTGTTGAAGAAATAGGTGGCACTCCTAGCTCCAAAAGGCCACAACTGTCTGAGAAGGAGAAGGAGAAGGAGAAAACGGACTCTCGTTCATCTACAATTTGGAATGACGAGAAGATGGCTGTGGATAGGGCCCACGAGGTGGTAACGGCTACAAATTGAGGGCCTTGTCTGGTGTCCCTTTAAATGGGGTTGCGGTTCGCCATGTCCATAAGCTCGTCCAGTTATATTGTCTTGGGCAACTTTTTTTTTTATGTCTTTGACATTCTTTTCAGGTGATAGGGGAGAGTCTTCACCTTACTTCTAAGCATTTTACTCAGGAGGCTAAGGTAGCGTCCTTTACATCTAGGATGGAGGCTTTAGAGGCGGAGAACTCCATTCTGAAGAAGGACCTTATTGATTTCATGGGTGAGGCTAATACTTTGAAAGAGCAAGTAAAGAAGCTGAATGACGATCTTAGGGTTGAGTGTCAGTTGACTATAGAGAAGGATGAGCAGCTTCTTGGAGCCAAAAAGAGTCTTAAGACCATCGCTGCCAGGTCCGTTGAAGCCTTTCAAACTACTGATGAGTACAACACTGTGCTCCTCAGTTGGTTTTTTAAAGGTTTCAAGCTCCTGAGGAGATACCTTGTAAAGCACTCTTCTAGAGTGGATATGGAGAGGTTGGATCTAGATGAGGTAGACCAGGAGATGGCTGCCGACGAAGCTGCTCAATCTTCTACAATTGACCCTGACACCCCCATTAACGCTCCTGCTACTGATGCTCCTACTGATGATGGTGCTGCCCGAACTTGATACTTAACAAAAATTTTCTCTTTTTGGATGCCCTCTACATTTTGGGCAGTTTATATAAATCTAATTTCTGAACAATTTTATTTTCATCTATTTTGGGAACAATATTTTTAACCCAGTGTTTATGGGCTTTTAGTTGTAAAAACAATGGTAGTTTGCCCGTTTGTTTTGGGCTTTAATTTAATTTGCACTTACTTGCACTACATGTTCTTTAGTTTAAGATATGCTGGTGACATCTTTTAATCGCCCACGTTGTGCTTTTGATGAAAATTTGACTTTCCCTTCTTTCTGTTTACACCTCTTCGTCTATTGTTTAGTTAATCTCTCACAACTGGTACTTCGGTAGTACCTCATATCCGTCTAAGGATCCTTTAATCGTCAGTAACTTACATCCGTCTAGACGGAATCTTGTTACTTAGCCATTTTTGGTCTTTACTCCTTTTAGGGATCTTTTTGATCGTCAATAACTTACATCCGTCTAGGCGGAATCTTGTTACTTAGCCATTTTTAGCCTTTACCCCTTTTAGGGACCTCTTTGATTATCAGTAATTTACATCCGTCTAGGCAGAATCTTGTTACTTAGCCATTTTTGGCCTTTACTCCTTTTAGGGACCTTTTTGATCGTTAGTATCTTACATCCATCTAGGCGGAATCTCGTTACTTAGTCATTTTTGGTCTTTACCCCTTTAGGGACCTCTTTGATCATCAGTAACTTACATCGGTCTAGGCGGAATCTTGTTACTTAGCCATTTTTGGCCTTTACCCCTTTTAGGGACCTCTTTGATCGTCAATAACTTACATCCATCTAGGCGGAATCTTGTTACTTATTTTTGTACTTCCTGCTGAATTAGACCATGGAATCATCAGCTGAACAATTCATCTATTAATTTCAATAATGAATACATTTAATCGTTACATCTATTGGTGGTATTTCTTCAGATGTTCAATTTTCCATGGTCTCGAGAGTCTTTATCTGTCCAAGGTTTCCATGTGGTAGCTTCCCTGTCTGGAGTAATGAATGACTCAGTATGGTCATTACCATGTAGGGCTGAGTTTTCCTTAAGCTGGATCTCTGGTTGCTGGGGTTACTTTACGCAGGACGAGGTCGCCTATGTCAAGTCGTCTAAGTTTTACCCTTCTGTTGTAATAGTTAGTCATCTTTCGTTGGTACTCTGCCATTCTGCTGTAAGCTTTGTCTCTTACATCGTCTAGACAATCTAGGTTAACTCGCAGATGGTCATCATTGGCTTCTTCGCTGAATACTTCTCGCCTGGTGCTGGTTACTCCTACCTCGACTGGGATCACTGCTTCAGTGCCGTATGTGAATCTGAAGGGGGTTTCTCCTGTCGGGGTTCTTGCGGTGGTTCTGTAGGCCCACAAGACATTGGGCAGTTCTTTTGGCCAGGCACCCTTCGCTTCGTCCAACTTGGTTTTTATGATCTTGAGTAGCGTACGGTTCGTCACTTTCGTCTGTCCATTCGCCTATGGATGTCCTGGTGATGAGAACTGGTTCTTGATGCCCATGCCTGATCAGAAGTCCTTGAAGCCTTGGTTGTCGAACTATCGTCCGTTGTCTGATATGATCGTCCTTGGAATCCCGAACCTGCAAATTATATTCTTCCACACAAAGCTTCAAATCCTTGCTTCGATGATAGTCGTCAGTGGCTCTACTTCAACCCATTTCGTAAAGTAGCCAATAGCAACTAGTAAGAATTTTACCTGACCTTTGCCTAGGGGCAGTGGGCCAACGATGTTGATTGCCCATTGCGCAAATGGCTATGGGGACGTTATCGTCATCAGTCTCTTGGCCGGAAGCTGTTGGACATTCCCGAACCGTTGACACTTGTCACACTTCTTGACGAACTCTATTGCGTCCACCTGCATTGTAGTCCAGAAATAACCTGTTCAAATAATCTTGCTTACCAAGGATCTAGGGCCAACATGGTCCCCACAAATTTCCTCATGTATCTCTTCCAAGATGTACTTAGCTTCTTCTTCGTTAACACACTTCAAGTAAGGCATGGAGAAGTCTTTCTTGTATAGGGTGTTGTTGAGGATTGTAAATCTAGCTGCCCTCTTCTTGATCTTCTTAGCCTCTTTTGTATTCGGAGGGAGGTGCCCCTCTTGGAGGAAGGATACGATGGGCGTCATCTAGCTATTTGTGCTCTGGATTACGAAAGTTGGAACTTCTTTAATGTTGGGGTTTTTTTGGATTTCTATCATCAAGTCCACGTTCGTCGTATCTTCTTCTAACGATGCTATCTTTGAAACTTCATCTGCCACCATATTCTGGCTCCTGGGTATCTGTACAAATTTCATTTCATCAAACTCCTAAGCCAGGTGTTTCGTCAGCCTGAGATACTTCTGCATTCTCTCTTCTTTTGCTTCGTATTCTCCCTTGATTTGCCCAATTACCAATTTTGAATCATTTTAAACTAATAAGTTCTTAGCCCCAAGCACCTTTCCGAGTCTTAATCCCGTCAGAATTCCTTCATATTTGGCCTCGTTGTTGGTGGCCGAAAATCTTAGCTGAACTCCATACTATAGTACTTCTCCGTCTGGGGTGATTATGACGACCCCTACTCCTCCCTTCTTTTGGGCTAACGAACCGTCGGTTTGTATCGTCCATTTCTTGGCCTCGTTGGTGAGATTGTTCTCGTCCGGGGAAGTGAACTCGGGGATGAAGTCTACCAAGGCTTGTGCCTTAATGGCTGTCCTGGGGTGGTACTTGATGTCAAATTAGCTGAGTTCAATTGACCATTGGACCATTCCTCCAATTGCTTTAGGCTTGTTCATGGACTTTTTGATAGGTTGATTTGTCATCACCAGGATTGGATTGGCTTAGAAATACTGTCTTAGTTTTAGTGAGACAACTATTAATGTAAATGCAATCTTCTCAATTTTTGGATACCTAGACTCAGCCCCTTGGAAAGCTTGGCTGACATAGTACACTAGGAGCTATTTCTTATCTTCTTCTCGAATCAGAGCTGCACTCACGGCTGTATTTGATACCACTAAGTACAAATATAGGTTTTCCCCTTCTTTTGAAGGACTCAAGAAGGGTAGGTTACTCAGGTAACGCTTTAGTTCCTGAAGTGCTGCTTCGCACTTGTCTGTCCACTTGAATGCCTGTTTCAAAGTCTTGAAGAAGGGGAGGCATTTGTCTGTCGCTCTAGAGACAAACCTGTTAAGAGCTGCGATTCTTCCTGTGAGCTTTTGGACTTCCTTGACGGTTCTGGGTGATGCCATGTTAATTATGGCTTGCACCTTCTCCGGGTTTGCTTTTATTCCTCTTTGGGACACCATGAATCCCAAGAATTTGCTTGAGGCTACACCAAAGACACACTTATTAAGATTCAACTTCATTTGGTATTGTTTAAGGGTGGCGAACGTCTCCTTCAGGTCATCCAGGTAGGCAAGTTCTTCCTTACTCTTGACAAGCATGTCATCCACATAAACTTCCATATTCCTACCAATCTATTTGTTGAACATTTTGTACATTAACCTTTGGTATGTAGCTCCTGTGTTCTTTAATCCAAATGGCATTACCTTATAACAATAGAGCCCCTAGCTTGTAATGAAAGCGATTTTCTCTTGATCTTTCTCAGCCATTTTTATCTGGTTGTACCCTAAGAAGGCGTCCATGAACATCAAAAATTTATGTCCGATGGTAGAATCCACAAGCTAGTCTATCCTTGGTAAAGGAAAGTTATCCTTCGGGCATGCTTTGTTCAGGTCCATGAAGTCCACGCACATTCTCCACTTCCTATTTGCTTTCTTCACTAGGACGACGTTTGCGAGCCAATCAGGATAGTACACTTCCTGGATGAACCCTGTCGTTAACAATTTCTTAACTTCGTCTGTTATTGCCTGATCTCGTTCTGGAGCAAAGACTCTCCGTTTTTGCTTAACGGGCTTCTTCTCCGGGTCCACGTTCAACTTATGCTGAATTACTTTTGGGGATATACCTGGCATGTGCTCATGACTCTAGGTAAAAACATCTTGGTTCTCTTTTAGGAACTGGACGAGCTTTGATCTTATTTCAGGACTTAGCGTCGTTCCTATCCTCGTCGTCTTGGTTGCTTCTTCTTCATCCAACATCACTGTTTCCAGGGCTTCCATTTTGTCTCCTTCCTTCTCTTCAATCATCCATGCGTGGTTCTCCTTCGTAGCCACGACGGCCTGGTAGCATTCTCTGGCTAAGACCTGATCCCCTTTTACTTCTCCGACCCCGCTATCCGTAGGGAACTTCATCTTTAAGCAATAGGTTGATGTGGCTGCCTTCCATTTGTTGAGTATGGGCCTCTCAATAATCACATTGTAAGATGAGGGGCAATCTACCATCAAGAAGTCTATCTCACGGGTTAACTGCCTCGGGTAAGTCTCCACTGTTACCATCAATGTCACTATGCCCTTGGGATATACTCTGTCTCCATTAAAACTGACGAGAGGATAGTCAAATAAGCGCAGTCTCTTTGGATCCAACTTCAGCTGTTGAAAAGCAGGGAGGTAGATGATATCTGCAGAGCTGCCGTTGTCTACGAGGATCCTTTTGGTGTTAAATCCTTCTATAGTTAGCACTATAACTAAAGGGTTATTGTGAGGCTGCTTCACTCTCCTGGCACCTGCTTCATTGAAAGACATATCCTGATTCGTCCGTTGTTGCTTGGGCGGAGGTATCATGTAGACGCTGTTCACTTGCCTTTGACATGCTTTCTTGAGGGACTTGAATGACCCTCCTAGAAACGGTCCTCTTGCTATGGTGTTAATTTCCCCGATGATATCCTGTGAAGGCTAGGGTGTGTTATCTTCATCTCTAGACGAGGGCTCTTTTTGATTTCTGTTGTTGTCCCTGAATCTGCTAGATTCTCCTTTCTTCACATATCTTTGTAACTTCCCTTTCCTTATCAACTCTTCTATTTGCTCTTTAAGGTCTTGACAATCTTCAGTGTAGTGACCATGATCCTTATGAAATCGGCAGTACTTGTTCTTGTCACGAACGTTGGGAGATGAGTGCAAAGGCCTTGGCCATTTAAGGAAATGCTCGTCCTTAATTTGTGTTAGAATTTTGTCAACAGGCATAATTAAAAGGGTAAATTTTATCATTCGAGAGCTTTTATCATCTCTTCTTCTGTTCTCATCGTTGGTCCAACGATCTGGACGTTCCCTCTTCTGTCCCCTACACTCGTCACCCTTCCTTCCTCTGCCTCTTGGCTTCTCTACATCCTCTATGGCGGTTAATGTGTCTTCAGCATTCTTGTATTTTTGTGCTTTGAAGAGCATCTCTGCCATCGTTCTTGGAGGATTCTTCACGAGTGAAGCCACGAGTTCCCTGGATCTCAACCCTGCTTTGAAGGTTGTCAATTGTACCTTGTCGTCAGCTTCGTCCACCTCCAAGGTCTCACGAGTGAAGCGCTTAATGTAAGACCTCAGGGTTTCCTTTTTCTCCCTGCTTAATGGTGAGCAAGTAGTCTGCTGGCCTCTTGGGACGCTGCCCCCCAATGAAGTGACGTAAGAAGGCGTTGCTCAACTGGTCAAAATTGTCGATGGATGATGTTGGCAACTTTATGAACCATTCCCTTGCAACTCCTTTGAGAGTAGTGGGGAAGAATCGACACAGTATCTTATTAGGGGGCTGCTGGAGGCCCAGCATTGTTTTGAAGGTATTAAGATGATCCTGAGGGTCCTTTAGCCCATTGAACGACTTAATTTGAGGAAGGCAAAACTTCGTCAATATTGGGCACTCCAAGACTGCCGTAGTGAACGGCGAATCCGTGGCTCTGACCAGTCTATCTACGCTCCGATCTGTTCTTTCCTTGATGGCATTTCTTAACTCGTCCATCTCTTTCCTCATCTCTCAGAGAAGATCTGAATTTTGTTCGTCAGGAGTAGTGGTCCTTGGCTGACTATTTCTTCTGTGGCTGTCTCCCTCATCCTCTGGATTACCCTTGGACTGATTCTCCTCCTGTTGAAGCCTTAGCTTCATTTCTTGATTCTATCTAGTAAGTTCTTCAGCGGTAGCCGCTAGAGCTTGGACTTGCTGAGCCAAGGCTGCGGAATCTTGATTGGACTCCATCTGAAAAATAGGAACTGTGTTTTCGAATTGGAATACGAAAAATGCTTAGAAGTCCCCACAGACGGCGCCAAACTGATGAAGCGTAAGTTTGTCAGTAAAAATGGGCAGATGGAACCAATCGTCAACCCTCAAAATGGTCACCGGTGTGGTGCCTGCCACAAAGCCTCTGATGCCAAAGTCAGTACAGGGTAACTCTTTATGAAATGAAATTAGAACTGCAGAGAATAGCAATGAAATTATCTTAATGTTTTTCCCATACCTCCTGTTGACATTGTGAGGGCCTTTTATATGTCTTCCCAGCTTCTTCTGGTCATTGGAGGTAGTTATGGTGGCCTTAATGTCTTTCTTGGTAACGTTTTGTGTCTTATAATGTGGTTTCAATGTGCTCCAACAGATCATACAGTTAATTCTGTAACCGTTCCATGCTTAATTGACTGTATTGAATGGCCTGGCTGTCTTCATCAGTAGCGTGGATACTTACTTCGTCTGGCCTAAGGGTGTCTTCATTTATATTGATGGGATCGTCCATGTGAGATGGACTTGTCAGTCCCGTCAAAAATATTTTAAGGGGACAAAAAAAAAAAAGCCTTTAAGCACATGCATTCATCTTACTCACATTGTTATCATGTCAACTCAAACTATTTTTTATTGATTAATTACAAACAATAATAAAAATGTCAGCATCAAGCATAGGTTTTTCTTTAAAATAAATGTAATACTACAATTACAAACTATTTTACAACATTTTTACAAATAATTAATGTGATAACTTCTTATTGGTTTCATCTAGGTCCACCATTAACATCACTTTTTCATTACCAATAATCACTCGCTAGTCATCACATTAGTAGTTTATATAAAAAAAATTGTAAAAAAATTTATATCTCTAGCATTACTCTTAAAACAATGTAAAAAAATTCCATTCAGTCCAATAATTTGAAATTTATTATTCGACCTAAGCCCAAAAAATGAATACCCAAGCATTGAAGTTTTTTTTTTTTTACTAGAATCCAAGCATTGAAGTTTTGAAATAAAGAGTTCACACCTTTTATTATTATTTATTATTAACGGGCAGATTGTTTGTTTAAAGCCTAATTGAGGTTGTTTTGTATTGACTATTGTCGCTTTCTTTTTGATAAGTATATAAGAAGAATTTTTGGAGTTCATTTTGCTGTTAGCCGATTTGTGGGCACTTATGTGGAGAGCCGGGACTGATTCACTTCCTTCAAAAGCGAACTTGGTGAAGCGGAAGGTACTTAGCTACGATCTCTGCCCAGACTGCAATTTAGAAAGTGAATCATCATTTCATGCTCTCTGGACTTGCCGTGTAATAGCCCCTGTATGGGCGTGCAAGTTTGAGTGGTTGTGTAAGCTTTCGGTCAGGTGTGTAAAAGCTAATAACTATCTGATATAATTTGCAAAAGCCAAACCAATCTGATTTGGGACTTATCATTTATAGAGTTGTACAGCTATATGAAAATCAAATACAAGAAGTTCAAAATACAAATAACTCTACCCTATCCTATCTCATCATATCTCTCTGTTACAATTCAAATCAAGTGCTGAAATATCTATCTACAGCTGCCACACAGATCAGATTTAAGTTTGAATTTTATGCAGCTACATTACAGCTACACGGCAGCATTATGCAGCAGCTATTTTGCAGGTAACACACAGCTACATATTTTTTTTAAAAAAATTTATTATATATGTGTATTAATTTTAGCAATTTTATTCTATAAAATTACATTTTATTTTCCTTTAACAATATCATTGTTTCTTTTAAGAGTAATGCTATACTCACAAACTTTTTTATAACATTTTTACAAACCTTTTTGGTAGTAAATTTTTATTGGTTCACATTATGTACACACCATTTACATCATTTTTTTACTTATTAGTAACCACTTATTACATAAGTAATTTAAAAAAAAAAAAAAAAGAACTTGCAGCTCTAATATTTTCCTCATTTTAGTGACCATAAAAAAGTTTATAGATGTAAAATCTAAAACAAAATATTCAAGCCAAAAAAAAAAAAAAAATTAGCTCAACAACAAAAATTACCAGTAAAACTAAAAACAAAATTAAGCTTAATTAACTAATTTTATCCAAAATAAATAACCCTACCCTTTAAAAAATTCTAAACAAAATAATTTTGTTCCTAACTACAAAAAAAAAAAAAAAAAAATCTCAGTAACTAAGTAACAGAATTAGAGGTTGAAATCACTGCACACAGCTAACAGTAAAACCATCCCCTCTAACTCAAAGTTTTGGCTCCATCGCTAGTAGGTACTGTTGGTGTAAAAGAAGAACGAGAGCAAAATAAAAGAAAAATTGTAGTTTGGAATAGCCCATTTACATTTTTCCTCTGCTGTTGTAGGTTGGAAGCATTTTAGTCTAGCAATGCATATCATCCCTGTTCTGTACTTTCATGCATGTATCTACTTTCTACATTGACTAATACGTTGGAAACTTCAATTCAAAGCTTTGGACAGAGAATAATACATGGTAGACGTGAAGGAGGTGGTATTACTGATTTTCTCGACGCGAAGACGGGAGTAAATACTAAAGACTAATATCGATAAGACAAAATGGAAATGAAAAAAGAAAAAGAAAAAAAGAGTTTTCTTTCGTGGGCCAAGTACGTAGATGCGAGTCACATTTGGAAAACACACGGATTTTGTTATGGAAAAGTAGAGACACCCAAATAAGTACCCAATTTCATAACATATCCAAGTGTCAGTTAACCAAAGGTGTTCTCAAAAAAAAAAAATGTCATTGGTGCATAATATTTCTATTTTCCATCTGTAAATGATGTAATCTAATCACAACTTGAAACTTAAACAAAAAGAAATTGGGTAGCAAATGGGACTTATTTGTGACCAAAGAGAGACAACAACTTAAATGTAAGGGGAAAGATTGTTTGATAGGTTAGTCTAATATAGTTGAATCCAAACTGGCTTAAGCTTTTAGCTTAAGTGGTGTCTTTGTCTATATATCTATTACTATATATAATGACAGAAGCCTAATCTTAAATTGTTACCTATTAAGGCATATGTTGCATTAATACAGTAATACATTAAAAAATCTGCAAAGAGACATATTGATACCGACTACTGGTGTACTCACCAAACTATACAAACCACAAAACTGTCTGCAAAATGACATAACCGCACTACACCACAAGTAATAATAGACAGTACCGCAAGTAATAGTAGATAGCACCGCATTACACTGTATAGTATAGTGCGGTTTGTGGTTTTATAATAAGAAAACTGTAAAAACTTCACCGTACTGGACCCTATCTATATATTAATATATTTATACCTGTCGAAACATTGAAAGGCAACTAAAAAAGAAAAACAAAACATAATTCATCGTAACCAGCCGCAAAATTTCCTGTGGCATCATTTGACCGGCTACATCTTTGCAAGATACCTTATTTATTTTACCATTTGTACCTTTTTCTATTTTGTGAAAATAGTTTTTCGACCGATCAATAGTCTTTTGACTCTTTTATGCGCTAAGAGTTACTCCGAAAATCAAACTTTACCCTTTTCGCAAGTTCAATGGTTAGAATGGAAGTTGGTTCTGCCAAAGTATTGACATCAACACCATCAGCAAGGAGAGCACGAGGTAGAGGGTATCTCACAGTCCCATCAGTGAAGGACTTAGGCTTGGAGATGTGATTCCTGGAGCGAGTAGTCATGGGATGGAAGGATGGATCTTGTGTTGAAGCGTTAAGGGGCTGATTGATCAAAGGGATATCTAAAACAGGGGGTTCAGCGGCAATTTGTGAGGAGGTGTGGGTTTGTGAAGGAGCGTGTACCTGATCAGTTGTAATTATAGGGCAAGGGGCGGGCTGGGCTTGACCTGTTGGGCCGAGAGTGTTATGTGGAGTAAGTGAAGAGTGGGCCGAAGCTTGTAAAGGCATTGGCTGAGAAAAGTGAGGCCCAACACGGATGGGCAATGCTGTCCACGGGCTGGCAGATTGTACCTGTGATGAATTTGTACCTGAAGACATGGAATTTAATTGAGAGGCAACAGGACTGATTGCAAAAGGGAAGTGTGTTTCATCAAAAATAACATTACGAGATATATAAACACGATTTGAAGAGAGATGCAAACATTTATAACCCTTATGAAGTAAGCTATAACCAAGAAAAACACATGAAATAGAACATGGTTGAAGCTTATGGGAATTGTAGGGTCTCAAATTTGGCCAACAAGAACAACCAAACACATGTAAAAAATTATAATCAGGAGTTTGATGAAAAAGTTTTTCAAAAGGAGATTGATTCTTTAGAGTAGAGGTTGGGAGACGGTTAATTAAATAACACGCCGTTTGAAAAGCTTCATCCCAATATTGAAGTGGAACCTTGGCATGATACAGTAAGGCTAGACCTGTTTCTACAACATGACGATGCTTACGCTCAACAACACCATTTTGTTGATGGGTGTGAGGGCAACAAAACACGGTGAGTGATGCCACAATTTTGTAAAAAATTATGTAGAGAGCGATATTCTCCACCCCAATCAAATTGAACCATTTTAATTTTGGTATTAAAATATCGTTCAACATATTTTTGCCATTTAATAAAAATAGAGAGAACATCACTTTTATTTGTCATGGGATAGAGCCAGGTATAGCGATTGTAAGCATCCATAAAAGAAACATAATATTTAGAACCAGATTTAGAACAAATGGGAGAAGGACCCCAAACATCAGAAAAAATTAATTCCAATGGAGAATTAACTTGAGTACATGACAAAGTAAAAGGAAGTTGTTTACTCTTAGAACTTAAACAAGCAGAACAAGAGTGAACAGTTTTATTTGAACTAAAAGGCAAGCGAAACCTAGACAAAACATGACGAACAACTTTAAAAGCAGGATGTCCCAATCGTGAATGCCATTGATTTGGAGAAGTACGTTCACCAACAAAGGCAGAAGATGATGAAGGAATTTTATTGAAAGCAGGAGGAAACAGATACAGTCCATCTTTACTCAACCTGTGTAGCAGAACCTTCCCTGTTGTGCGATCCTTCACAAAGAAATGAGTAGGGTGAAATTCAATTAGTGTATTTGTGTCAGTAGTAAATTTGTGAACAGAAATCAAATTTTTGGTAATATGAGGAACATGTAAAACATCATTTAAAAGAAAGGAAGAGGTTGGGGTAGATAAATGAGTAGAACTAATGTGTTTTACAGTTAAACCATGACCGTTACCAATGCGAATTTGATCAGGACCATGATACTTGTCAGCCTTCACATTCAGATTTGCAAGATCAGCAGTGAGATGATGAGTGGCTCCAGAATCAGGGTACCAATTGAGATCAGGAGCTGTCTGAGGAGTAGTGAGCAAGGCGTGCATGTTGTTACTAGGATCTGCAGAATAAGAATTATCAAACCTGTGATAGCACTTCAAAGCTGTATGACCAGGTTTGTGGCAAACTTGACACACGAGACGGTTTGTTGGAGAACCATTTCCACGTCCACGGCCTCGATAATTTTTCTGTGTGCTAGAGGAAGGCCCACGGCCAGAGTGAAAGGAGCTACCGCCGCCACGACCACCGCGGGAATTTCCACGTCCTGCAGCAAAATTTGCTCCGGCAAGTTGAAGGTCAACAGTTGGCTGTTGATGTTCAAGCCGCAATTCATGAGCTAACAGATGCCCATATAGTTCATCAACTGTGAGAGGATCCACTCTTGTTGTCACAGATGTGACAAATGAATCATATTCAGGTCCCAAACCAGCTAAAAGAAAAGAGATGATTTCAAAATCATTCAAGGCATGGGCAGTAGCAGCAAGTGTATCAACCAGTGTTGTAAACTGGTGAAAATAATCAGCAATTGAGGAATTGCCTTTCTTCAGAGTGGCGAGCTGATAATGGATTTGCATTGTTCGAGCCCTTGACTGAGAGGTAAACATTTTCTCTAAGGCTTGCCACACGTCCCTTGATGTGTTGAATTTGACCACATGAGCTAGAATACGCTCAGAGAGGGAGGATATTATGGCACTGAGGATCATCTGGTCTTGTAAATACCAGTGACTGAAGTCCGGATTTTGGATGACTTGTGCGTCTCCATTGGCTTCAATAGTGAGAGATTGAGGTGGAGCAGGAATGCTTCCATCGAGATAGCCATAGAGATGTTGCCCCTTGAGATATGGAACAATTTGAGCTTTCCATAATAGGTAATTCTCACGGGTTAATTTGATGGTAATAAGGTGATGAATGGGAGTGAGTGAGGTGGGAGAAGGGGTAGGCATTGTGTTTAGGGTAGAGGACGTTGAGGAAGAGGCCATGAAGAAAAAAAAATTTAAACGTGAGTTACAAATGGCTCTGATACCATGTAAAACTAATAACTATCTGATATAATTTGCAAAAGCCAAACCAATCTGATTTGGGACTTATCATTTATAGAGTTGTACAGCTATATGAAATTCAAATACAAGAAGTTCAAAATACAAATAACTCTACCCTATCCTATCTCATCATATCTCTTTGTTACAATTCAAATCAAGTGCTGAAATATCTATCTACAGCTGCCACACAGATCAGATTTAAATTTGAATTTTATGCAGCTACGTTACAGCTACACGGCAGCATTATGCAGCAGCTATTTTGCAGGTAACACACAGCTACACGGCACCACTATTTTGGCTAGCAAATCTTATCCTTAACAGCAGATGGGACTAGTGGCGGTGGTGATGGTGATGGTGGCAGCGGTGATGGTGGTGGCTCAACTGAAGGGTCATAAAAAGAGTATACTTCAAACCTTATATCATAGCTGGGTGTTACAAATTTACCTCCTTGCTTTCCATTACAACATTATGGTATAAAACTCTGAACCTGCTGCAAACAACTGTTGCATTCTAGCTTGCTCAAATCAGGGGTGCACTCAAGAAATGCATATATGGTTTGGAAGTTTGGGGCAGGGGCACTCTGCAGAGCAAACTTGTGACTAGAATTTCCTGATGCAGTACGGTTTCTTAGGATATTTAACAAGGGTAATAGCATGTTGTTGAAAGCTTCTACGTCTGAGACGTCTCCTGTGTTGTAAAAGGCAAAAAGAGGGCTAGCTTCCATAGCATTAAATATGGATCTGTTTGAGTATCGAAGCGAGCATTTATTAGGCCAAATGATTGCCTCCTTTTGGTTTGGACAAGCTTTCAATAGGTCAGAACTTGCCCCACTGATACAACTACAGCATTCACTGGGCGAAGTGTCTCCTCTACAGAGCGCAATCGTGTATACTTTGTCGGGAGCTTCACCAAAAGAAAAATTGTAAAACCCATAATTAATTTTGGTGTTGTTAATCATTGAGGCCAGGAGAGTATTGAGGTTTGCCCTATAGGTACTGTTACTGGTGTAGTTTCCAGTGTCATAACAGTGTTGGGCAGCTGTGGGAATAACAAGATGAATGAGAGCAACAAAGAAGAATAACAGTAGTCTCGAATGGCCCATTTTCATTGTTCCTCTGCAGTTGTGGCTAGGTTGGAAAAATTTTAGCATTAGACTCCTCTGTCATTCCTGTTCTATACTTTCATCAGTTCATGTATTTCTTTCTACATTGACTATGGTGTTGGAAACTTCATTTAATTTATGACCAATTCAAAGCTTTGAACTGAATAATACATGGTTTGCGTATGAAGACATGAGTGGATATTGAATGAGAATAAGTTAGGTTCGGAGCTGGCGTAAAAGACACCTTTTACGCCAGCCCATCCTAGAGCAACACATCACCCAAAAAATTTATATTCAATACGCTTATTATACACAATTATAACCCACTTAAAACCCAAAATATTACTTCAACATGTTCAAAGCTTCTTCTCCAAACAGCAAACCTAGGGCAGACTCTCCTCTCCTCCTCACACCGGAGCTCCATGGTTTTAATTAGGTTATAATTGCATGTAATAAGGTGTATTGAGTTTAAATTTGTTTGCTGATATGTCTTCTCATGATTGTTGATTGGCTGGCATAAATGGTGTCTTTTACACTAGCTCCGGACCTAAATTATTCTCGTTAGACTAATAGGACATAATAGAATTCAAAAAGGTCTTTTCTTCCATGGGACACCTAGATGTGAATGAGTTTGAATTTGGAAACACATATATTTATTTTGAATTGAACTTTGAACTTTCTTCATTTTTGTTGCATGCTATTGGTAAGTAAATTTTAGGGAAAATTATAGTTTTTCACTCCAATCTTTAATTGATTTATAATGTTCCCCAAAAATTTTGAGCGCAAGATTAACAACCTAATTTGGGAGTTTTCTTTTGTCACAAATAATAAACCTCATATTGTCTAATTTGGGGTTAACTTTACCAAAAAGTTACTAACGCAATTTAAGTAATCTAAACAATAGAGTAGCATTTTGGTAATTTTTTAGCATATGAAATTACTAAAATACTTTTTCTTCTTGGAATAAATGAGCAAAACAAATTGCAAATTACACCAACAAGCAAAACAACATCATGTTCAAGTCAAGGAAGCAAACAAAGCAACAATATTTCAAACCACGGTTGGATAAACCACTAGCCAAGATTAGAAGCTAGTTGGTACATTGCAAAAAAAAAAAAATCTCAAATTACTTGAGGGAGTTAATCTTGCATTTTGAATTGCCAAATTGAAGTATTTCTTGAGATGCGAATTTGACATAAAAAATGTTAGAGCTACTAAGAAAATCCTTAGGATAGAAATTCACAATGATAGAGGGACTTGTAATTGCGGCTATCTCATAAGGAATATCTTTAAAAAGGTGTTAAGAGATGTTTAGAATGCTTGATTAAAAAACGGTTAGTGTACTGCTTGTTGCCAGTTTCAAATTGTCCACACAGTTGCATCCAATATTAATATTAGATGATGAGTACTGAGAGTGTATGTCTAAAGTGCCATTTGCTAAATTGCTAATGTAATTGGGTGTCTCATGTACTTGGTGATGTGTACTAGACCTAATATTTCTAATGCAGCGTTCAGGAAAAAAAAAAATATATATATATATATATAATTAAAGCCAAACCAATCTGATTTGGGACTTATCATTTATAGAGTTGTACAGCTATATGAAAATCAAATACAAGAAGTTCAAAATACAAATAACTCTACCCTATCCTATCTCATCATATCTCTCTGTTACAATTCAAATCAAGTGCTGAAATATCTATCTACAGCTGCCACACAGATCAGATTTAAGTTTGAATTTTATGCAGCTACATTACAGCTACACGGCAGCATTATGCAGCAGCTATTTTGCAGGTAACACACAGCTACACGGCACCACTATTTTGGCTAGCAAATCTTATCCTTAACAAGGTGTAACTCGTTCCTTGAAGTCATTAAGCTCTATCAGGACAACAGTGGCCTCATGGACCTGTTCGCAATGACTGGGTCTCTGCTTTGGACACGTAGAAACCAACTCCATGTTGGCGAGAAGGTGATGCAGCTGCAATCGATTAGTTCCTTGGCTTCAAAAAATTTGCTTGAGTTTCAAAATGCTTCAGAATCTCCCTGCCCAGTCGCAAAAGTTGCACTCCCGACGAGGTGGCTTCCTTCACCTAAGGACTGGGTGAAAGTCAATTTCGATGGAGCCATTTTTCAAAAGGAAAATTTAGCCGGTCTGGGCTGTATTGTTCGAAACGACGAAGGTTTTGTCATAGCTGCCTTTACACAAATTATTCCACTGCCTACTTCAGTAAAGATGGTGGAAGTGCTGGCGGCACGCAGTGCCATTGGTTTTGCGAAAGAGCTTAGTCTAAGTCAGGTGATTCTTGAAAGAGACTCGGACACGATCATTAGAGCCTTATCCAGTGGTGGTTTCGACTCCTTAAGCTTCGGACACATCATTAGGGACATCAAGCTTCTCTCCTCTGTTTTCCAGAACCTATCTTTTAATCATACTCGTAGGCAAGGTAATAGAGTAGCTCATAGGTTAGCAAGATCAGTGTGTAAGTTTTCACATTTATAGATTTGGATGGAGGACTTACCCCCTGATATTGTTTCTGTGTACCATTCTGATCTACCTTAATATATATTCCCCCCTCGTTTTGGGGTGGCTTCTAAAAAAAAAAAAGAAGGTAATTACCATTTGGTCTTTTCGGTCCTTTACTATAAAATAAAATAAATAATGGCCTCGGCCCTATTCGGTATTATGATTTTTATTTTTGTTTCCAAAATAGTACCAAAAATAATTTTTAAAAATTGAAATTAAAACTAATTTTCAATAATAATTTTTATATTATATGTGTTTGACTTTCACTTTTTAGAACAATTTTCAAAATACGAAAAAACAAAAAAAGATGTTTGGGACACCATTTCTATTTTTAAGATTTTAAAAAACAAAATTTACAAAAAGTAACATGTAGAATCTATAAATTACTTTTTTTTTTTTTTTTTTGGTGGATAGAGCTTACGTGAGGGAATAGAGCTTATGTAACTTTTTTTTTTTTAAATAATGATAAGCTTCAAAATTAAAGCGTGAGAATTTTTTTTTTTTTTTGGGTGATAAATATAAACTTCTTAATTTAAGCTAGAGTAAAATTTATATATTATATAATATACACACACATATATAGAAGAGTTTGGACAAATTAGTTCATTATTTTTGAACCTTTTTTTTTATTTTTTTTAACAAGATAGAAATTCTACTCTAACTTATTTTATAATATATGTGTGTGAAACTTCATTTGAAGACTTGAATCTCGACCCTTACCTCCAACACCCCACAAACACTTATACTTATAAAGTGACCACTTTACAAAGTGTGTCTTGAAAACATATAAATTGTTTTCAAAATTCCGTATAATACAATTTTTAAAGAAAAATGCTAATAGATGCCCGTAAGGTAATAGTTAATAATCTATTTAAAGAAAAAAAAAAAACAATTAATGTTTTGATAGTTTTTTTTTTATTTCCCATAAAAATAATTTCAAAACTTTCCTAACTTTTTATTTTTTATTTTTTATTTTTTATCCTGTATTTAAACAACATTAGCCAGCTGCCATTTTGCCAAACAATATATATTTAATTCCTCTCCTAAAAAACAATTATTTCCTTTGTTTGCTTATTAGTTATTACTTATTAGACGGGTTTTCCCGTTTGAACAGCAGGCAGGAAAAAAAAAACATCAACTGTATAATTTGACTCTCTTATGCTCACATCCCACGTGGCGAAACCACAAGCCTCACTGAGCAAAGAGAAAATAAAGCCAAAAAAGCGTACCATTTTATATATTCTCTTGTGAATCTGTGATCGTCACTTCTCATTCTCTCCCAAATTTCTCACTTCTTTTTTTCTCTCACGCACTATACATAGAACAAACCAGTGAGAGAGATTCACACACCATGCCTAGGGTTGGGTCCGAGACACCAGCGCCGAGCCCTTCTTCATCAATGGCGTCTACGATCAAAGCCTACGCTGTGCCTCTCATTCTCTTCGTCGCCGCTATGTTTTACCAGCTCTTCGTCATTCCTAAGTCCTTTCCTGTCTTATTGAGTTTTGGTTTTTGTTGTTGAATTGTTTTGGTTTTTTGAATTGTAGTTTTGGGAATTAAGAGGTACAGTTCTATTGCTGATGCGAAGGAAGCCTATGAGAAGATTTCAAGCAAGTGGTAATTTTTTTAATTTTTGTTATTCAATCAATCATTTAGGAATTATTTGAATAACAAAATGGCTATCTTTTTTGTATCAATTATATAACTTTTTTTTTTTCACTTTCTAAACTTATAGGTAATTTGAATAGTGTGAAGAATGCGAGCACCATACATTTTACTGTTTATACCATTTCAATTTTCCAATAGTTTAAGCTTGTGAGTGAATCAGTCCTGCTTCAAATGCTAGGGCCCACCCATTTTTTTAAAATGACATGAAACCCCTTGCTTCAAATGCTAGGGCCCCACCTCTTTTTTTTTTTTTTTAAATGACATGAAAACCTCATTAAGGTGGGGCCTTTTGGGCCCACTTTCGAGGAATAAAATACATATTCATGGAGTAATTCTTAGGAATTCTCGAAAAAAGAAGAATGGTACTTCATCCTTTCACATTCATGGTGAGATTTGTTCATTAAATTCATAATGAGGTTCACCATGAATGTGAGAAGAGGGAATATTATTTCACTATATTCCGGGATTATTTAAGAATTTACATGACCCCACTTGCTAGAATCGTGTATCAGGTAATCCAAGGGAATCCCTGAACCTAGGATGTCTGGGTCTATAGCTCATCCCAAGCCTCCAACTTGACGGGTAAATGTTGTCCCCCCATCTTATCTCCCATTAGTAATATTTCACGTGTTGGACCTCACTTAATAAAGACAGTTTAGGCGCATGTGAGAAGGGGGAGTTGTTTTTTAAAAGCTTCTTTACCCAACAACTCATTTGCTAGTTCCATCTTGTGCATGAAAGCTGCAATGTTAAATCAAACTGTTCTTGTAGGCATTTTTTTGCTTCTAGCTTAATGGATTATGTGAGCAACTATCTACACGAGGAGCCGACATTTCTCAACATTGTTGATATTGAGTCTTTGTACTTCTGTAGCCCCTTCTGTCCTGCGAGCTTTTATGGTTTTTTACATAAATGTCAACATGACTACGTTTTGAAGGTTGGAGGTCAATGTATAAAATCTTCCAGAGGTGTATAACCTTAATATCAATGTAGTTGTAGCATGTCTCTATGAGATACTCAACTCCCTTTACTCCCCCACCCATTCCCAAAAAAGAAAAAAAGAGAGAGAGAGAGAGATTTGGAAAAGGATAAAGCTATTAGGGTGCTCATAGGTTCATATCTTTTAACCTATAGAGTTTATACTGATACGTGCTACAAAGAAGTCAATGAGAAGGATTGTTAGTACCATGTTTATATTCTTTTTGTATTTTTTTTCAAGCATGCCAATTATGTTTGTTATAATACTAAATAATGTGGTCATTTCAGGAATTCAGGCAATGAAGTTCCCAGTAATGATGATTTTATAAAGGTACGTAAGTTCTTCATTCGTGTTCCAAAGGTGATTTCTTTAATTATGATATTCTGTTTTTTTTTTTCCTATGTTTGTGGCCGAATTGATGATTATAATGTTATCTGTTAAATATTATTTTAATTTCTTTAAAACTATTGTATACAACAACAGCAGCAAAGCCTTAGTCCCAAATCTTTGGGTTGAAAACTATTGTATCTTTGGATATATATTTCCCCAAGAAGATGAGCACTGTAGTTGCATCATTATCATTCTTGTCGTTGTCATCATCATCAATCGCACTGTTGAACAGGGCATTGGGCCAAAAGGAAAAAGAAAAGAAAAGAAAATATTTTTTACTTTATATATAAAATTTATTGTTAAATTACCTTAATGTAGAAGCTTTTGCTTATCTTCTGCCAATGTTAGAGTCTCTCATGTAATTATTTCGTACAATAAGTCTTCCTACTGTTCTGCATTAAAATTTGGCATTGAGTATGGTCATCTTTAATTTTGTTAGAGCCCTGTACACAAGTTTAAATGAAGTTTAAATGAAGGGATTCTTTAAATAAGTTTGCTAATGATCTGCATCCCAGGCAACAATTCTCCAAGCTAGAGATGCCAGTTCATAAGTTCCATTCTTTGACAAATTTCCTAAAGCTTTTGCAAATACAAACATGAGTTTTATGATATATTATTAATTAAGATGATCCTTCCTTGCATTGAGCATTGAAATATGTTATGCTTCTTTAGAAACAATAATTTTATAAAAATATATGATGGGCAGTAATTCAGTACTGTTTGGTAATAGAGCTTCTTTAGGTGCCAGAGGAAATTTTGTTATATTTATGTAGAAAACTGAGTTTATCTGAATATGAAGTGAATAATGTTTGTCAACTGTTTGGTAATACAAGAGGTCCATGTACTTCAAAATCTGTATTTGTTATAGAATTTTAGGTTTTAAATGGAAGTCAAAAACTACTTGTGGAGCTGGAACTATCAAATCGTTCTTGGTTTCTTTGATATTTTGATGACTATTTTGTTTTTTATTGTGTCATCTCTACTGAAATTTATGGTTTTCCTATCATCAACATTGGGGGCCTCTAAATATGTCTTTCAATGAGAGCATTCTTTTAATTGTGGGTATAATTTGCAGATTCAATATGCTTATGAGTTTCTGACAAATCCTTCTTGGAAAAGTAACTACGACATATTTGGCATCGATGAGTATGTTGTGAGTTTTAAGGCCCCTTGGCTTATTTATATGAGGCTTTCTATGTTATAATTTGCATTGTGCCCTTCTCCTTTAACTTCTCTGTGTGAGGCCTTACATTGTTTAATTAAATGGCTTGTTTTCTTGGCTGTAGCATGTTATTGACAAGGTCAAAGGGAAATATGCTGGTGAAAGTTTTTCAAAAATAAAACTTCCTGTGCTAGATGCTACTGTTTCTGGTCAGTTAAATTGTCCATTATACTATAATTGCCCTGATTTTTTTTTTCAAGGAAAGATATATAATTTGTTTGAATCATGATTCTTATGGGCTAATACAATTTGTACCCTTTCTTTCTATTAGTTCCCGACGATGTTAGTCTTAATGTCATCACCTACAAGGATTTCGAGTCTATTTTAAAGGACACACGCCCTTCTCTAATTCAGGTACAATCATTATCAATAATTTTCTGACGTATTATGAGTACTTGTATGTGGTGGGCATCTCTATTTCCTCTTATCTTTTACTCCCCTGGAAGGTTACATTTAGTAAATAAAAGTATGTCATGTTTGATTAAAATCAACTTGACAGACATACTAATTCCAATTAGTTTCTTCTTACAATTCATAATTGATTAAAAAGCCCCAATGAGAATCCTCCCTATTTTAATTTTTGGATTAATCCCCCTCCCCCCTCTCTTTAGTATCTCAGCAGGATGTCTCTACCACATGCAGACTGTTGAACGATTAAATTTAAATGGTTTGGAGAAAAGTTTCACTACATGTCATTTCAAATGAGCATGCATTAACGTGTACTTTTCATGACATGACTAATTTAATAGACATGGAATTTGTTTAAATGATTTAATGCGTCATCTGGTTAAAATAAATGTGAATGGTCTTGTGAACTGACATGTAATGGATTGGAGGAGAATTTTCACTCGGGTTTGGAGAAAAACTTTGTTCTTCATTTTATTAATGACTTATGTTGTCAGCACAAAAATTTTATTATATTTTTAATAGATAGATACTAACTCTTAGTGAATGTTCATTGACATTGGATCAGGTGTTTTCATTTGGGAGCAAACGCTGTGCTCAATTTTTGGCTGTCTGGAAAAGAATTGGTATGTCCTTCATTCGGGAGTACCTGATGTAAATTATCTTATCTGCATGAGTGGGTTTTGTTAAGATATATGTTCTTCATGCTTTAACTACTTGTTGTAGTTGCCACTTCATGATTATTTTGTTCCCATTCTCCCTATGTTCAGTATTTTTGTTGGACGGAGTAGCAAATACCGGTAGTGTGGAGCTTGGTGACCTTCAACTTGCAGCATACTTTGCTGTGAAAAAGCCAACAGGTCAACCTTTCTTTAGGAATGGTGAGTGTACATTTACTCAACATCTCTCTCTCTCTTGAATTTCAAAGGGTCTTATAGATAGGCCGTTATTGGGTGAGCTTGAGTTCTTTTTAATTCATAAACTCTCGGACTTCATAATATGAAATAAAAAATGATTTTCTAAAGACAAATTGAAATAAGGGGCAGAGTGGTGTAGATATTTTACTGTTACATTGTTTATATCTGGATCCAATCAGCTGCCTGAATTGCTCACTCATTCTTTATGATCATATTGTTTGCACTAGTTCATGGGGCCCCTTTTTGGAAGGTTCTGATACTTTTTATTTGTTCTTGCAGTGCATCGTAAATCTTAGTAAACTACCAATGGAAATTTTTTTATTATTGCTGATATGAGATTATGAGAAATTAAAAAGGATTTCTTGATGTACTTCTGTGCCAATATGTTGGTCCTCTTGTGGGATTCCTACTTTAAATCCATCATCATTTTACACTATAATTTCTGATTTCCAAATTTTCCCTCATTGTTTTGTGTGCTTACTGTGTTGATACTATTCTATAACATCTAGAAGGGCTATTTTAGTAACTTTATAATTCTTTTTCTTATATACTACATCCTAAATAGGATAGTGTTGCCTGCAAATAGCAGATGTAAGTTTGTTACAAATTCTATTATGTATCAATTACAGTGGTTTAATTGCAACCAAAGTGCTCTGCATTATTCTTGTTTTTAACTTGCTAGTAATGTATACAGGCCTTCCTTCACTCATTGCATTTCCCCCTGATTGCAAAACTGCAGATTGTGTTATACGGTGAGTTTTTGCAGTCCACTGGTGAAGCTTTCAGATACTTAGATTTCTTATATATGGAAAATATTATGTTGTGTGCTTGTTGCACGTCAAAAGGTCATGTTTCTGCTGGATATTATGGAACAATGATATTATAATTATCCTTTTTCTTAGGTTTGATGGGGAGCTGTCAGTAGATGCAGTTACAGATTGGTTTTCTACAACAATACTTGGTTTACCTCGAATTCTTTACTACTCAAGGGACACACTGGTAATATTCGGGATTTCTCTGATGCAATGTGTTGTTTCTCATAACATTATTTCTCCCTTATACCCTTTTTTTCATGGATGTGCATTAATATATGTTTGATAATAACTAGAGAATTTGCATAAATTATGGTAATACAACAAGAAGGAAAGCTAAACATGCTTTAAGAAAAGACCACTTCAGTGGATCATCTATTAGAGCAGTTTCTTCTTGGTTTGACTATTAGTTTTATCCTTCCTCCTGATTTCGTGTTGCATGGTAAGTGCTGCTTACGAGTGAGTGTTTTAAGACAATCTGGAGGGAGGGAAGTTGGATAACTTTGTGGCTTCTAAGTTGTGGTTTTTATTGCTTTTTCTTAGCTGGTCCAGATTTTAAAATTGTAGGGTATGGCACATTTACCAATTTATACATCTAACATCTTTGAAAGATCTACTTGTTTTAACTTTTAATAATCTGTCAAGTAAGATTTGTTATATATTTTCATAGATTCATCTTTAGACTTCTGTTTTCTTCTTCTTCTTTTTTTTTTTTGTTGCCTCTCTGATTAATTTGGTTTTTTAGTTGCCTCTCTGATTAATTTTGTTTCCTAATTCACTGTCTGTCCCTATTGAAATGATATGTAACTGAATCAATTTCAGGTACCAAAATTTCTGTCAAAAAGTAGTCCTCATAAGGTACAATCTCCCCCCCCCCGGTTTTTTGGGGCCCCTTTTTATTCCTGTGTCTTATCTACATGTTCTCATCATGCAATTTTTCTTCATCACTTGTACTTTGACTACTGGTCATGCTTACACCATCCAGTCCAGTTTATTAATGAGCTCTTCATTAGTTGAACTGTAAATTTTAGCTATAGGCTTACATTATAAGAAATGCTCTCTCTCTTTTGAGTTGAGACCAAGTATGTTGTTCAAATTTGTACTGCATTTCCTGTTACAGTTGTGATGGTGTTTTTTCGATAAGTAGTTGTGATGGATTCTCAAATAGGAAGATCTTTAAAATTGTGGCTTGTTTTATTTCAATTCACTGCTTGGACCAAGCATAGTGTATCTATCTTCTGTAGGATTCTTATGTTTGCAACTCACCTCCACCTACTTTGGCAGTCAATGTCCCTTACTTGGTAACAATTATCTGTATTTATTAAAGTAACTTAAATTTAAATCAATTGTGCTGCATTCAATAGTCAACTTGTGTATTTATTTTTTATTTTTATTTTTGTAAAAACTTAAAAAAAAAAAATTATAGATATACATATGAAACAGGTATACCAATTATAAATTCAAAACACATTCAACTAATGACTAATTTAATCACTGCTTATGTAATAATACCTAACAAAGATAATTAAATAAATCAAATTTAAATATTTTCATAGCAACCACATTCAATTTGATCAATCTCAAAAGTGATAATAAATGATATATAAGCCAAAATAATAATTATTTCTCATCATATTCATCATCTTGCCTAATATTTCATCTAAGTGAATGTTATCTTTATTCTCATCATCTTGAAAAATTATTTATTTATTGGCATCTTCTTCTTCATCATCAACATTTACTATCTATTCTTTTTCTTCTATCTCAAATTATTTTATTTTATTTTATATTTCTCCTTGACATTCTAGTTTCTTGGACTTATAACAATAGTAACAAAAATAAAAAAATAATTATATTGTCATTTAATATTTAATACCTTATTCATGTATATAAAAGGAATTTGCAAATGTGAAAGTGAAGTGTCACGTGTGTGGTCCAAAATTTGTAGCGGAGTGAAGAAAAAACAAAAAAAACTCCTAACAAGTTAATGTTTGGGCTCAATCATGTAGTCCAGCAATTTTGTGTTAAAAAGCTAGTCTAACAACTTTTTGGACTCAAGTAGCCCAATTTATACTCACATGTCTATGTATCATACGATATGTACAATTCATACAATAGACTTTATTCATCGTAAGATTCATGAGACATTTATGTTTTGTACGATTCATGAGCATGGTCGATATGTACCTACAATGTGATGCTTTATCATTTGTTTCCATATGTAGTGTATATACACATCACTTTTCATATGATAATAACAACTATGATTGAACCCACTACCTCAATTTTCACCTTGCTCTTACAAGGTAGCATTTTTTTTGATAAGTAATAATGCTTCATTGAGAAAATAAAGAGTACAATAGATCCTAGTTACACAAATAGCGTACTAAGGATACAACAAAAGTCAATCAAAATGATGCATGGAAAGTATAACTATCTAGCAAATGAGGCAAACAAACAAATGTAAAAACACCCGAAGCATTTATCCACTTGAACAAAGTCTTGAGGAATAAAAGCTTCAAGTTAGGAATCAATCTCTTATGCCATTCAAAGGTACAAGCATTCTTGTCCCATTAAATACCCCACGAGGCAATGAGTGATCATGCTCTAAGTACACAGATAGTGTACTAAGGATACCGAAAAAGTCAATTAAAATGATGCATGGAAAGTACAACTATCTAGTAAATCAGGCAAATAGACAAATGCAAAAACACCCAAAGCAATTATCCACTTGAACAAAGTCTTGAGGAATAAAAGCTTCAAGTAAGGAATCAATCTCTCATGCCCTTCAAAAGTGCAAGCATTCTTGTCCCAGCAAATACCCCACATGAGGCAATGAGGGTCATGCCCCAAATTGCCTCATTTCTGTGCCTGTTAAACTTGCTCGGCCAACTGGCTAAGAGCTCCACAACACCTCTTGGCATGACCCAGTTAATCCCAAACAGGGAGAACACTATATTCCACATCTCTCCAGTGACAGGGCAATGAAGAAGTAAGTGATCAGTGGTCTTCCCACTCCTCTTACACATACAACACCAGTCAACCATCACTATCTGGCACCTCTGCAAGTTATCAATAGTCAATATTTTCCCCAATGCTGCTATCCAAAGGAAAAAAAAAAATGACCTTTGTTGGTACTTTAGGTTTCCACGAACTCTTCCATGGAAAAGATTGCTGAGTTGTGGGATGTAACACCTTATAGTAGGATCTACTTCAAAGCCTCCCGAGAAGAAGGATTGCTTATCCACTCCACCTCACATCAATGATCCAGAATAAATCAAATCCAGATAGGTGGCAACCAACTTTACCCCCAGTCATGGGCTTATGAAATCAGAAACATATAGATTTAGTGACCTGTCAACTATGGTGTTGGAAAGATAGATTGATGTTTATTTTTAGCAATATTCCCCCCCCCCCTCCGCCCCCCCTCTCTAATTATGTCTCTAATTTTTGTTATTCAAAATATAGTTGACATCATGTATTTATTCAATATATATCTTGAATATTAGTTAAATACGACTTGCTCTTTTTGCTGATGCCATTAAGCAACTTCCTTCCTTCCATGCATGGGATTTTGTGTTAGTTCTACCCATCAAATGTGACTTAGGTGGAGTTAAATAAAAATGAAGATAATATTAAATTTCTCTACATCTTTTCAGAAATTAGTAAGAGGAACTCTTAAGGTTACAATTTTTTGTTTGTACTTCTCCATGATGGAAATGATTTCTTTCAATTTTTATGAGCATATAGTAAAAGACAAATTTTGCATGTGGATCTTATTATCTAACATTTGTGTTAAGTAGAAAAGCCATTCAGTCATTAAATGATGTTAGAAATATGGATCTGGTCCAAGACACTGCTATAAATTAGAACAGCAATATCAGTTGAAAGTTAAAGGCAACAACCATTGTGATACAAATAGCCTAGTATTCTTTCAATGGGTCCTTTTTCACACCCAATTCTCCTCCTTAATTGGAAAGACATTGTCCTTACATTCTATATATCCTCTAGGGCCACCAATGATACAAATTTAATTACATACGCATAGACAGATCCAAATGCTATTTAAAAATGCTGGAAATTAATTTAGTCTTTTTAATATTGATGAATATTGTTCTTGTAAATTCTTGAATTGATTAATTTGTGAACCAATTCTGATGCAATATATTTTGAGTTGCTTTGCTTTTCTTTAATAACTCTGTTTTCAATGACTGGTTGGTTTACTGCTCCCTGCTCATAGGTAAGAGTCATTTTCTTCTCAAGAACAGGGGAGCGTGCTGCTCCATTTGTACGTCAAGCTGCTCAAAGTTATTGGGCATATGCCTCTTTTGCATTTGTACTATGGCAAGAAGAAGATTCTTCCTTTTGGTGGAACGGGTTGGTGGATATACTTTAATGTCTTCTAGGGTGCTGCATAAGTCTGATTACATGAAAGATGATTCTGCATGGGTCTAATTTTGTGTCAAGTGTATCTAAAAGTTATGAAAATATTTAAATCAGAAATATAAATTTATTCATCAATTATTGTTTGATCTAGAGTCAGAACCATTAAAGGTTTAGTCTTCTTTACAGTAATGCTTGATCTTGACACTTTCTTTGACTGACAACAGGTTAGGAGTGGAGTCTGCACCTGCCATAGTTTTTTTGAAAGATCCGGGTCTCAAACCTGTTGTTTACCATGGCATGTTGCTCTATTTAACTTTGTGCCTCAAGAACTATGTGATATAAGTTCTGTGCTTTTGTACAAGCTAAGTTGCGCATTTTATGCAGGTCCGGTCAACAGTTCGCGGTTTTCAACTATTATGGAACAGAATAAGCAGCAAGGTATCACTACTGTTTCTACTTACTAATGAGTGTATTCTTCTAATATTGTTGGTATCTAAGTTATTTTTGCCTTGTTATTTTACAAAGTTTAAATCATATACAGGATTTTTCATTTTATTGTTAATATGCTGGTTCGGTTGTATGAGAACCTATCGCTAGTTCTTGTTATATTAGGAGAATCAATTAACTTAAGATTCTACCTGCTATTACTATTGCACTTGTTGATTTAGAAATTTTTTTTGGTCATTTCGTTGTCTATTGCTTCATTTTCCTTGTCCTCTCTCTCTCTCTCTCTCTCTCTCTCTCACACACACACACACACACACTGAGTATTTCTTTTTGCTCTTTCTCTTTTATGTCTTGTCAGCATTCTGTCTATAATCATAATTAATTAGGTAGAGTAAATTGAAGTCCTAAGTATTGGCTTTCTACATTGTTCTAGTAATTATGTCAAGGAGTTCATTGACTGACTTATGTTTCTGTGGAGTTGTCAATACCTAGGTTGGAGTAAAGTAATTGGTTTAAGATTATTCTCTACAATTGTTTTCTCTTTTCATTGAGATTATCTAGGAAAAAGCTTCTTGGTATTTGCTTGCTCGTTGACGACATAAGCTTGCTTGAGTCTTTGAGATTTAAAATATAAAGTTTCTAGCATAAGCAGAAGAGAGTCAGAATAGCGTCATTAAAGGTAGGAGCAGAAATGAGGGATTTGTGAATGACCAATACCTAAACTACTGGTTCTCATTGTCTGTGATATGTTATGCATGAATGGAAAAAAGGGAACAGAAAGTGCTTGCTATATAAGATTAGGATGGATGTAATAGAGAGGTGCTTTGGAGGTTTTGTATTTTTGTTAATTTTCATTTGATTTAAAGATCTTTTTTTAAGATGATTATGTGAGCAGCCACACAATCTGACTGGGATATTGGCTTAAAAAGACAAGGAACATATAGACTTGAGTTTTTTGTGGCAGTGGTGACATGAAAGAAAATAATTGAATGATGGATGCTTGCATATTCTAACCAAAAAAAGTCACCCCCACCTTTTTTTGGGGGGTGGGGTGGATGGGTGGGCAGGGGAGGGTGGTAACTAGTCTACTATTTTAAAATGAGAACCAGTAATTGAGAGCTGATCCACAACTATTTCTCACTTTTCCACGTCCATATTTAATTATGGAACCTGCACATAGGGCGTGCCTTCCATCATTTACTTATTGAGGAGTTTCTCTGGTCTTCTTTTCCGTTTTTGTTTGTCTTTTAAACCCCAACTTGGGTTTCCTAGTCATGTAAATTTGGGTTGATGCGTCATTGCTTGGTGCCTGCCTTCATTGTTGCCTTTACACCTGAAAGGCCAACACTTCATGCTATTAATAATGAACAGCACTTAGGGAAATAATGACATTCTTGTATCCCTATCTACTTCTGAAGCTATGTGTGTCAGTAGTAATGCTTATCATAATATTATAGGTTGTAATTGTAGATGAATGAAAGATATATTGTGATGGAAAAATTGGATTTATATAAACTTTGGATGTATGGTCGAATTGCTTTGGTAGCTACACTACTTTGACATATTTTCAAATTTTAAGGCTGGAGATGTTGACCCATACATTTTGGTTTCATTGTAATGTCTTTGTCAAGTTAATTTCAGCTGTTGAAGCAGCAGTGTACACTTGCATAGTTGTATTTGGTTAAATTAGGATGTGTAATACTATTTAATAAATTTTAAGGAATCAATTTGCTGTTGAATCCCCTTGTCTGATCCACCACCTGCTAATTAAGTGCGTGCTATTAAATTAGCTTATTAGAGCATTCACATCAGTTCATGTAAAAATTTATATCTATTTTAGCATAAGAACCTACTTTTTCTATTTTGCATACTCATTTTTCAAAACATCTTACATTAGGTTACCTATTTTACATAACATTTTATTAAAATATTAATTTTTCTTGATTTTTTTTGTTGCTTCGCTTTCTTCATACAACAACTACCATTCATTCTTTTCCTCAATCCTCAGGATACATAAAAAAAGAATAAAAACTAAATTAATAGTATCAATGTAAATTTAAATAGTTACTGTAACAAACTTATAAATTACACAATTATACACTGACTAAGAACATTCACATAAGTTTGTGTATAATAGAAAAAAGTGTAGAATTTAGACAATTTACAAGTTTGCTACACTAATCGGGTAAATTTACGTTGTCACTATTTATTTTGTATTTAGTGTTTATTCTTTCTTTATGTATTTCAAGAATGAAGGAAGAGAGTGAATGGTGGTTGTTTTGTGTGAAGAAAGAGAAAATTTTTAAAAATCAAGAAAAATTGATATTTTATTGAAATATAGTGTAAAACAGATAATCCGATGTGGGGTGTTTAACAAAGTGAGTATGTAAAATAGAAAAAAGTAGGTTCTTATGTTAAAACAAATAGAAATTTTCACATGAGCTGATGTGAATGCTCTAATGTGGGTCATTTTTAGGTAAAACTACGTAAATTTTACACATTTTTTTATTATACACCCATAATGTGAATGCTCTTATCAATACAAAAACAAAAATGCTTGAAAATGACTTATTGTTGGATTAGGCAAATTCTGTCATTGGCATGATGTTATGAAAGTTAGGGTGTGAATCATATGACTGGCCTCCCATCTCATGGCTGTAAAAAAATTTATGTTTATTGCCATCTCAATTAATTATGGAATTTGGAAGTTTGAATAGCTTTGTTTGATGAAATGACACCAAATTTTTTTGAAGCAGACTTTTTATGCACTTAGGAAGGAACTTAATTGATTTTCTTGCCTTGTGTTTTCAGAGCTTCCTCAACTAAGGAGTGTGACATCAATGGAGCTGGGTTGTGATGCACATGGCTATTCTCGGGCTGGAGTGGATATCACAACTTGGTACTGTGCTGTTCTGGCAGGAAGGCTTGGCCCTGAACTTGACAAAATGCGTGAAGTAAGCTTCTCTCTGTTTGTGTTTTTTGATTATTTCAGAAACTTCAGTCTTTATGTTTGTGTCGTTTTCCTAAGGCTTTTTTCAATACCACATAATATACTTGGTGCTTCTAATATTTGACTGATGCAGCCAGCTAGTTATGATTTTTCAAAGATAACTTTAATATTTCTTGAAGTCTGGTCAGTTTATTAGTTAGTCCTTTATTTTGTAGTTTGTGTAGAATTTAAGTCAGTCAAATAAGTCATAATTTGAGTCAGTAGTCTTTTATGACCTTTTGCCTGCATGATCTCGGAACTGAGGAAAATAATTATTATGCAAGCTGTCACTAGAGAATGTAGTGCTATTTATATGTCAAGTATGGGTTAATGTAAGGCTTCTTTTACCAATTAATATGTCTATTTTAGAGAATCATTCTCTACAGCCCTATTTTGGGTTTGTTTCTTCATCTATTCTTTCTGTTCTCCTGTTTTTCTTTTGTTTAAATCAGTTCCAGCAACCATTGGTTACTTTGGACTGCATCAATATTACATGTAATTGGGGCTACAGGCTATGTCAGACTTCATGGAAACTATATATGGTTCTCTTATAAGGGGGCTAGGTGAGGATAAAATGTGTTGGATACCTAGCAAAGATAAGGGTTCCATGGTTAGTGATTATTATAGAATTTTAGTTGGCAACACTTTCTACGGTTTTCCTTGGAAAAGTATTTGGAAGCAGAAGATTCCCTCTAGAGTGCTTTCTTTGTCTGGACTGCTGCCTTAGGGAAATGCTTGACGATTGATAATTTACGAAAAAGGAAGGTGTGGATTTTGGATTGGTGCTACATGTGTAAGAGAAATGGTGAATCGGTTGACCATCTATTCCTTCATTGTCCTTTTGCTATGGATCTATGGTCTATGGTTTTGGGTCTATTTGGAGTAACTTGGGTTATGCCGCACACTATTTTGGGGCTGTTAGGGTGTTGGCAAGGCAGCTTTGGTCGTCATCGAAATGGTTATATTTGGTCCATCATTCCTCATTGCTTATTGTGGTGTCTTTGGAGGGAGAGAAATAGTAGATGTTTTGAAGATATTGAGAGATCTATTCCAGACCTCAAGCTACTCGTTTTTAGAACTTTAAGGGATTGGTTGTTTGCTTTGCAAAAACAATCATTCCCTTCTTTTATTGATTTCCTAGACCCTTGCAATTTTTGTATTTGATTTCTTATCCCTTGTTCACTCCTGTGTACTAAGGTGTTCCTTTTTTATATCAATATAACTTATTACTTATCAAAAAAAAAAAAATATATATATATAAATGAAATTGTATCCCGTGTTTTTTTCTTACCATTTGAAGCCACTAGTGTGCATTTATCCAGAAGTTTCTTTATGAGCACTGCTATACACAAATTTTAGAGTGATGTGGCATGCTCTTCACACCAAATGCAGGGGGTTGGTGCTGTGTGTTAGTAGTTTCTTGATGACAAAATGCTTCCACATCATTTTTTATGAACCTTTCTGAAATTTCTTTTGTAACAAAACCATCCCATTCCTTTTTTTTTTCCTTCTTTTGCATTGCTGTGGTTTATTTGGAAAGAAAACAGAATAATTAATCTGATTATAGGTGATTAATTTGAGGATTCCCACTTTAGTGGATATTTGTGCACATGCATATTGGATTGCTGTGGTCACACTGTTTTGGATTCTTTTGTAGGCAACATATGATTATAGATTTATAAGGCTTGATTATATATCTATATAATTTTATTACTTATAGTGCTCTGCATTATACATCTTGGAATATACTTAATGAATCCATCGCCCTTACAAAAAGCTGAAAAGTATGGACCGAGTGAAGGAGTAGGGGGGAAGAAAAAGTAATATACATGTGCTTTAAGACCCATCCAAATTGTCTAAAATCAACTGACAAACTTACATGTGCTTTTAAGACCCAAATGTTCTTCTAGTTTGGGAAATGATGTAACTTACATAGGTTCATAGACCATGCGCAGGGTTCAAGAATTGTTGTCCAATGATGGTGATTTAAAGGAAGCAGATAAAGTTGAATCCTTCTCACCTGCTGCTGCAGCTCTAAATAGTAGGCGATTAACTTTTGTTTGGCTTGATGGGGAAGCCCAAAAGGTAAATTTTTATCCCAGTTATTGTATCAAGCATGCTGTTGATTTAAAGTTAAGTCATGCTGAATGCACATGTATAGCATTTGTCAATGAATATTATGAGGATTTTTCAAGTGATACTATATGTTGATAGCACTAGGTTAAAAAGTTATATCTCATAGTCCAGTTTGGTTGGGTCCAAAAGATAGACGGATGACCAAGACTTTGCCAAAATGTGGACAAATGTAACTATCAACTTGACCAAGTTATAGAACCTAGTTGTATTATTCATCAAAAAAAGAAAAAAAAAAGAAAGAAAAAAAGAAAAAAAAAAAAAAGAACCTAGTTGTATTATGAAAACATAAAAATGTTTTAAATTGAATCATAATTTAGTTTTGTTGCAACGAAGATATTAGAATAATGGATAAATGATTAAATTCACCATTTTTTAATGGTTTAAGTTTTTGGGACAAATAGTAATTTATCATGGTATCAAAACTAAGTGCCAAGAGTCTTGTAGCTCAACTAACACCTTCTGATGTTTTTAATAGAGACATCTAAGGTTCAAATCCCTCTTCCCCCAACTATCAAATCATTATAAAAAAAAGAAAGGTTTAATTACCATTTTATTCCCTAACCTCTATCCTATGTTTCAAAATGGTCCCAAATGTTTTAAATGTGTTATTTTAGTCTTTAACCTTTTGATGTTGTGTCAAAATAGCACTTGCTGTTAAGTAATGGATGGAAAAAATCTGACATGGCAAATGGTGGGATTAAAATAATAATTTTGATGCTTATTGGATGCCACCTGGGATTCCATGTGGCATTTGTTATTATCAAAAAAACTGTGTAAAAAAAATACTACCTAATCTGCCAAACCTACAACCGGCAGCCACGCCAATCTGACTAAAATAAAAATTTCTCAAACTCCATTGCAACCCAAACGCTGAAGGAGCAAAAGATCTATGAAACCCACAGCAATCTACAGCACCCAAAACAAACACACATCGAAATCCACAAGACATCCATGAAAGTCACATATAAAGGTTAAGGAACGATAGATCCATGTTTACAGAAAATCACTAAGCCACCACGCAATACGAACAACCTCATCCGAAATTTTGCATATTCATTTTGAAAGAAGCAAGATCATCAGACCATGAGGAACCAAGAGGCCTCCAGACATAGAAGTATACGGGCTATTAATTGTAGGTAGAGTCAAGGCCAGACTGAACTACGAGTGTTGTTGTGGAACAGTGACTTGATCAAACTGTACCGAAGAAAACTGTGGAGATTTCAGGGAGGAAGCAACAATCTGGTTCTCTATGTTCTTTTTGTTTTCTTTTCTTTTCTAAAACTTTGATGTTAATGGTCGAAGGAACAGAGGTGGATGGAAGGAGCTGATTACGTCTGCTCTCAAAGATAAGGGTGTGAATTGATACTTTTAAACATAAGGGACCAAAATGACAACAAAAACAAACTAAGAGGGACGAAAAGGTATTTTTTCCTAAAAAAATGTAATTTGCTATTGCCTTAATGTGAAAATTAGATTCTGTTCACTTCCTGTTAGTTCCTTCTTTCAAAATGCTACTTACCATCTTATCCTAGTTTGTCCTAGATAAGTAGATATAATATATTTGAGTACTAAATATGCAAATGTTTATTCTTGTACGTAGACATACTGCATAAAAATCAACTTCAGTTTAAATGCTTGCCACTGGGCTTGGATTCCTATCATTTTTTTGTACAAGCATTACCCGTAAATCCTTTTTAGTTCTCAGCTCCACAGAAATGAAATGAAATTGATTTATATAAAATCATTTCTCCTATTATTTGTAGCAAAGTTGGTTCTCTTGGGATATTACTGGAGTGAGATTCTATGTCCTTTTGATATGGACAATTAAAACCTTTTGCTTCCTTTTATTTCCCCTGCACTTACTGATACTTCACAACCTTCCACTGTATCCTTGAAAATAACATCTGTACTCGTGTGGTTGTTAATCATATATGCAGATAGCTTTGATAATTCAAACATTTAATTGCTGTCATAGCAAGAGTTGAATGACATTATTGACAAGCTTTTCCCTTAGGCTTCTGAAAGAGGCTTAGCATGAGAAAAGCAGATATAACTAGCATCTAATATACTATTGTAAGATGATTTTGCATAAATTAATCATCTACTTGAATGAGAATTTGTCTGCAGCTTACTTAAAATGAATACTTTATTTACATCGCCCAATCCTGTGCAACTGTATCAAGCTCTGACTGCTCGTGTAATTGTTTTTTATCCAGAAATATTGCTACTTCTGCCTCCATAGTGGTAATAGCTCCGAATCTATCTATGACACTTGTGGACCAAGGAGAGACATGGCTGATGTACCTCGGATATTTATTGTGCGTTACAAAAGAAATTTTACCGAAGAGAATTTGAAAGTTGAGACAAAGCCAAAAGGCATATGGGATACTATGAAAGGTGATGATGTGGCTCCTGCTTCACAGCTTGTGGCAAGATACAGTGGTTCAGATGAAAGTTTACAGGTATAAACTGAGAAATTTTCTTCAGCTGCTAGAATAGTGATTTATATGACATTGCCTTATTTTAGATTCAAATTCAACTGTCAGTCTATGATCATGGGTTCTTGTTATTGTTTTTTTGGTGATTATTTTATTGTTTGAGACATATCTCAGCCTGAAGAACTATTGCATGTAAAACCCCTTTTTATGACAAGGTGCACTTGCCTTCGATGTGTTTTATTTTACTGCAGATTATCGAATGGATATCAAACATAATCAAAGATGGTGACTCCAGGGATCTGCCCTCATTTGTAAGCTATTTTCTTGTTCCAATTTGCAGATTCTTTAAACAAGCCTAATCTTGGAAAGCTTTCTTTTGTATACACTTAGTTCTTTTACCTTGAAGTGTATTTGGTTTTGAGCGCCTCATAAAAGATGGTCACAAATTATTATTTGCACAAATTTTTGACATACGTTTGTGGAACACACTTATTTCTTTTACCTTGAGTTGTATTTGGTTTTGAGCGCCTCATAAATTATGGTCATAAATTAGCACAAATTTTTGACATACGTTTGTGGAACTATCATATTACCCATAGAATGATGGGACCACTTTCCCTGTATGTCCTGCTTGGATCACGTGGGGGCAGGAGGTGGTGAATATGTGCGTTGTGAACCATCACTGGTATTACATTATAATTAATATTAAAACATAAAAAACCTGCAGTTCGAGAAGTGCAATTTTGATGCCTTTCATTCTCTTCCTGATGCAGAGAACTAAAACTCCTGAGCTTGTTCCGGAGGATGCAGATCCTATTTGGGTTAGAGGTGCCCAAAAAGTACTTTCAAAAGTCACAATAAAGCAAAGGATTCATGGCATCATAAGGGGAATCTATGATCGTTTGGGAGATCCAAGGAATGGTCCATATTTGCTTCTTGGGGCATTAATGTCTTTTGGTGCCATCTGGCTGCGAAGGAGCCGACCAACTCCTCCAAGCCAGTCAAATCAACCAAGTCAACCAACAAATGTAAGTGATGGCTTGGGATCTCTCTCTTCAATGGTATTTAAGCTTTGTCAATACTCAATAATATGTGCTACTGTTATTATGTTTATTGCTTATGTGAATTTTACGTGATTATACCCAAAACCTATGAAGTTAGATAAAGAGGGAGAATAAATAAATATAGAGAGAGTACTACTACATTTTACCTTCTTGAAAGCTGAATGATCTTGATTGCTTACCTAGTCTAAATTATGTGTGTGTGGCTCATAAATGCTATTTTATCATCTTAATTAATGTTACCCTAGCAAGAAATGAATCTATGGTTTACTCTTTACAGCTGATCTTTTCCATTTTTCTTATATTTCTCCTTTTGGGTTATTTTACTTCTACTCCTTCGCAGATGTAGTTCTTCATTTAGTTTACTATAGCTGTTGCTCTTTGCAAATCCAAGTCATCCAGTCAGTGGCATTATATATATTTTTCTGCAATTTAGATGTATAGACCACCAGTGTGACAAACTGCAATATGCATGTTTACAGGATGAAAGTAGACCAAAAAGGAGAGGCAGGGCTAGAGCAGCGTCAAACAAAGATAAACCTCCTTCCATGACTGACGTGGATCCAAAAGATGCATTCCAGATGCCGTTTTCTGATTCTGACTCAAACTCTGAGTAGTAGATGCTGCTTAGGAAATGGAATTTTTTTTAAGTATGATTGTTAATTTTGTAACCATTAGTAACTGTAGAAAATTATAGATGTTTTATGATATGATTATGAGAACAACTCACACCTCACATGTTTATAAGTTTTAGACAAATATATCTAACTTCCAGGGGCAATTGAACTTTTATTGGAAATGTCACGTGGCGTATTTAAGAGAAAATTCAACATCATTCTACATAATGTCGAGGCGTGGCGTGGTGGCGATCTGATCTTGGTTCTATTTATATTGTTGATAGCTCATAGCTCTAGCGTTGCTTTGTCTCAGTGCCTCAAATATAAGAAAAACACCAAGTTCAATTAATTGTATCCTGTTAAGTTTGGGACAATTATAATTTTGTTCTCTCAAATTTAATTTTTGTCAATTCCATGACTAAACATTACAAATATTGACAATGTGGGTGGTGTTGTGATGGAGGAATAGGAGTTGTCATTATTGGAATGGATGAGTAGTTTCTTGGCCTCAAAAGCTTGCCTTGGTTATTTAGAATTATGATTTAGTGATTAAAATGTTAAATTACTGATTGTTCCAAAAACTTAAATTATTGAAATATGGTAAATTTAATCATTTAACCATATATACACACAAATATTTATTAATGCTCACGTGGGTTCAGTTATAATTTAGTCTCTTAACTCTACCAAGATCTCAATGGTATCAGTTGATGGACGTCATGAGAATCAACTTTGTGCTCTTGAGAATTCTATTCTAGGATATTGACCCAAATCAAACCACATGCGAGTAAGCTTTTGTTACTGACCACTCACCTTTGATGGTAGAAAGGCAAGTTTATGGGCATAGAAAGACGGAGTGAATGGATGTGTATGCGGATTAATGAGTCTTGTGTGGCAACTTGGTGATTGCCAACGACAAATGTAAAATTTATTTTCTATACAAGCATGTATAAAAGGGAGGATTCTCCTTTTTCTTTCTTGAAATTTCCAATGTTGGCAATGTGAAAATGGTGTTGTTTACAAAATTTTATCTTAGCTTTTTTCTTTCTATACATCTTAAGTGGGGGATTGAGATTGAAATTCTAGACACTTTCAATGGAAACACCAAGAAATGCTAATCTATCTTATATAATATTTAACTCTAAAAAAATCTATGTAGTATCTAAAAGCTAAAGCATAATATTGATTGTTGTGCCCTTACTAAATCATCATATTGAGCCACATCAGTGTAATATTTTAGTCCATTTTGGTCTAGTCAGTTTATTTCGGGTCCAGATTGGTCTTTTTCGGTCAATTCGGTTGTGTTGGTCCAGTTTGGTCCAATTCAGTCTTTTTCGGTCCATTTGATTTATTTCAGTCCAGTTTGGTCTATTTTGATCCATTAGGTATATTTTGGTCTAGTTCAGTCTATTTCAGTTCACTTTGGTTCATTCGGTCTATTTTGGTTCATTTTGGTTTGATTTCGATCCATTTTGGTTATTTCAGTCCATTTCTATTCGGTCCACTTAGCCCACTTTGTTCCATTAATAATAAATTATATATTCTAGTATTATTATTATACCACATCTCAAAATAGTTATATATTCTCACACATAGTGTGCCAAACATTTGAATTTGAAAATATATATATATATATATATTGTAGGGACTGGATTTGAGCACTTCTTCTGCTGGATGAGTGGACTCAAACCTAACTAACCCAATACAATAAATTTATAGATAATGAGATTAAGAACTAGGCCCTAGTGAGGATTACAACAACTAAGCATGGTAGCATATGGATTGGATAACAAGAACACGAGCTAAAGTGTGTTCCTCGGCCCTCTTTTTAGGGGCTGATAATCCTTATTACTTTTTCAATGATTGGTTGCAAAGGTTTTAGTTGCTATCGTATTCTCTCCTTTTCTTTTTTTCCGTCACCCCTTTTTAGAGGATCTCTTACATTCTATACCCCCTTTCAGTTGATCTTGGCCCTGCATTTGTTGATCATGCAGGTCACTACTTGAGTGTCTGTCCCATCAACCGCCCTCCCTAACTTTCTGTGGGTTGCAGCAACCAAGGCAGCACTGTTCAGGAGTCATTTCCTCATTAATACGGTCAGAATGTTGTGGGCATTTAATGTGGAGGTGACAATTCCTCCCTAAATTGCCTCTCCATCGTGCTCTATGGCTGGCTCATTGTACTTATCTTTTTTCTTTGAATGACCTGGGAGGTTGCCTTTGATGGCGTGTCGCCCTTTTCTTCTATGATCTTGTTTGGCCGAGGACATGATTGTCCTCGATGATGCTTCTTGGCAATACGGGCTTCCTTTGCTCAATCTCGAGCATTTCTTCCTCCTCGGCATGGGCCTTGGGCCCAGTAAAAAATGGGCCGGGACTGCCAGTTTCTTTGATTTCACAATAGCTCCTCAAAATCCTACTGTCCAGATCCTCGGACGGAAAGGAGGATTTTGTTATCCTAGGGCCTTCGTCATGGCTTGTCAAGTCTTGTCCCCCGTCAGTGCTTGAGTCTTTTCACCTATCCAAGGCACGTTACTGACGCTTCGGTACACGGAACGCGCCCTTATTAAATTCTGGCGGCTCTGTGCTCCCCACATTCAACGGTGTAATGGTAATCTAACAGCGGGGGATTTCCTTGCATTTATGGGTGGGAAAACCCACACGGTTCCTTTTAATTAAGGGTATAAATACCCATATGGACTGATTTGCCTCTTTACTTCTGCACTCAAGAGTTCTTGCGCACATATCCTAAATTTGGTCAAACCTCCAATCAAACTCGTGTCTCTTTTCAGCATAAAAAGTCTTTCCGAGGAGCTTTTCCTCATTTCTGTAAGTTTTCTTCTTACTCTATCTCATGTTTTCTCCCTTCTGATTTTCTTTCCCCTTATTCCTCTCTTTCTTTCATTCTTCCCTGAGTCTTTTGGCCGTTCTTTAGGATGGGTAGGTTTAAGAAGTTGGTTGAGTTTGAGGAGGCGATAGAGAAATTCATTGCCGATTACAGGATACCCAGTAATGTGGGTTTGTGGTACTATAAGGAAGGGAAGTGGCATATTAGGAGAAAAGAGGGTGAAGTAGTGATTCTCATAATTGCCTTCCTAGAAGGTGGTATGCGAATCCCTATGGGGCCAGTGATGAGGGGCTACCTTAGGCATTTTAGATTGGCTCCCACTCAGTGCACCACCAACGTGTTCATGATCTTGGGTTGTGTGGATGCCTTAAACGAGAAGACGGGGTTAGGGTTAACCCATCACGACGTAAATTGGTGCACAACCTCCAACACTTAAAGGGTAAGTCCTACTACATGAAGACAAGGGACGATAAGGTTCAGCTTATTTAGTGCCTCCCCGAGTCCAGCAAGGGGTTAAATAATGACTTTCTCATAGTGTCTGGGGAGTGGCATAACGGCCTTCATTGTCCAACAGAGGAGAGGACACCAGGTGGGGTGCTTAGAGTAAGAGAGGGCTTGATCTTTTGTGTTGTTGCAGTTTGCATTGTTTGGTTGCTAATACAAATGTGCTTTCTTTGTTGCAGATCCACACGCTTTTGGACGACACTTCCATTTGGTCAACAAGGAAGACTTGGAGACCACACTTAGGGTGGAGATCTTTGTGAACGAAGTTGACAATCAAGTTAGGGCTGCTTACAAGATCCTCGAGTACGATTTGATCCAGAAGTCATTCTCGACTCCGAAATACGTGATCAAAGCCCAAGATCCTCGGCTTCACAAAATCACTGTAACGGAGCACGGGTTCTTGCTCCCTGAAGGATCTCCCATCCCAGAGGGTATTCCGCTGGCAGGCCCTTTCTTATCCCACCAAGCTGTAGAGGCTGAGGGAGGAAGTCTAGAAAGAGAAGAAGAAGTTGCTAATCTGGGTCCATCCAAGGACGAGTTTAGTGTGTTCGACCAAGTCCATCTATCCGAGGATCCTTCCGGTGACTTGGGTGACCCCCATTTGGCTGAAGCAGCCCTATTATTAGCAGGAACTTCTCCTCGGACTGAGATGGGTTTCAAGAGACAACCTCAAACCAGCCTATTCGACCTGATTAAGGGCTAGCCGGGGAAGGACGCATCGGGGAAGGACTCATCAGGGAAGTCACAATCCAAGCTTTCTCCTCCTTCACCCAAGCGTCAGCCTGTTCAGACTAGGTCATCTTCCACCCAGTTCAGGCTTCCACCTCCTCCACCTCAGCCAAGTCTGCCCTAAGGGTGCGAGCCCACTGATCCCAAAAATAAGAAGGACAAAGGCAAATGGCCTATGGGAGCAAACAAATCTCGATCCTCCCATGAGGAGGATGAGACTCAGCGGCCTTCCAAGCAACAAAAAACTGGGCACCAGGGCCAAGGAAAGGAAGTGGTCTTATAGGCCGAGCCCCAGGCCTGGCTCTCCGCCCCAATGCTCCGCAAGGAGCCTTTGATGGATAATGCTTCCCTTAGGAACTTCAGAGGGGGTGAAGGCACATACGTGGCCGATGCGTTGGAGAGGTCCTTACTACTCCCCACTGACATGGCCAAATTGGAGAACTTGAGGAGGCAGGAGGTCTTCCTCAACCTGAAGAGGTACTTGGGCATGGTAAGACATCCAGCACTTGAGACTTCGTTGAGCTTTGCTCTTTAGTTCCCAACTTACTTTGTGATTGTTTCAATTGGCAGGCTATCCAGGCCACTTTTAGGTTGGAAGAAGTGGCCAACAACTAGAGTAGGGCCTTTGACCTCGAGCGTGACAAGCGTCTAGACGCTACTCGGACTCTTAAAATCTCCAAGGCCGATCTCACAAAAGCAAGGGAAGAGCTAAAGGAGATGATAAGGGCCTGAGACAGCGCTGAGTCAGGCCTTGTTAGCGCTCAAAAGTAGGCCCAAGACCAGACGAGGTGCTTGCTCAATGCAGAGGATCAGCTAAAAATCGCTAAGGAGCAAATAGTTGAGCTGAAGAAGAAGATGGCCGAGGTGGAAGGGGCCAAGAATATTGCAGAATGGGCCAGAGATGAGGCTTTAAGGGCCAAGGAGGAGGCTGAGTTCGCCAAGGCCGAGGCTTAGCTTTCTAAAGAAATGGCTGAGGAAGAGGCCTTTGCCTTGGGGGTGGCTGAGACCCAAGCCACCTTTAAAGCTCAAGTCCCTGGGGTATGCAGGCGCTATTGTTCCCAGGTTTGGAATGAGGCCCTCAAACAAGCTGGAGTTGAGGCTTCATCTGACCTGTGGAAGGCAGAGCATGTATACTATCCTTCTGCCATTCGTGAGTCTGCTCCTTCTAGCTCTGAGGCTAAGGTGGCTCCTGAGGAAGTTGGTATTGCTCCAAATGAAGTTACTCTGGCCATTGCCACTTCTGATGAGCCTACCAAGGAAGCTGAGCCTGCTAGGGTGATCGAAACAGACAAAGGTCCAAACAATGAGGCACCTTAGGATGTTACAAAGTCCTCAGCTGGCTCCCAAGCCCCTAATGTCGAGGAGGCACCTCTCCTAGTTGATCCTTTGCAGGTTGCTCCCCCAACCGAGGGCCCCAAGGATCCTGAGACCCTTTCTTCTCAGCTCCCCAAGGAAGGGATCAAAATAAAGTTGAAGAAATAGGCCTCCTTGGGTAGCTCCAGTTGTATTTTTTTTTTTTTGGAAGATGTAATGTGACTTTTAGATCGAATGTATGACATTTCCTTTTTTTACATTATGTGTTTATTGTTATTATGATGGGCTCTACCATTTATATAACCTGTGCTTTGATTGTTAGCTAAACAATCTCAATAGTTCAACTTGCTTTCCATTTTGAATCAGCAGCCAAAAAATGTAAAGTCCATGGTGACAGTTTCCACTTAGATTTTGGCTAATAATTGAGCCACCTTAATACTATGATTTGCTTTTGCTGAATTAAATACTGAGGGAATAACTTTACAATATTAATCCTGTATCTCATGAATTGGTTATCATAAATGGTAAGAAGTGCCAAGTACATAACATCCATAAAGATAAGCCATTAAATCCTAAGACCAAATACCACAGCACAAGGCACAAAGGTACTCATAAGTATGTTCTAAAAACTTACTAAGCTTAAGAAAACAGTTAGCCGCTAATTATGCTGGGTAGCTAAGTTCAAGGTACTTCAGAATGCCTTAAGCAATGCTCATGGGCTTGTGTTTGCTCATGTCTTTACTGAATGTAGCTAGTTTCCCCCAGAGGCTTTAGTCCGAAGACCATGCAAAACCTTGGTTCTGTCTAATACTTAGATTTTTCTTGAAGTAACTAGTTTCCCCACAGGCTTGAGTCCGAGGATCATGCAAAACTTTGGTTCTGTCTAATACTTAGATTTTTCTTGAAGTAACTAGTTTCCCCACAGGCTTGAGTCCGAGGACCATGCAAGACTACTTTGGTTCTGTCTAGTACTTAGATTTTTCTTGAAGTAACTAGTTTCCCCACAGGCTTGAGTCTGAAAACCATGCAAAACTTTGGTTCTGTCTAGTGCTTAGGTGGTTGTCAAAACACAAGGCATACAATCATAATAGACTTAGAATTCGAAATAGAGAAATGCTTTCATTAATAATAGTACCTTCTTAGGTTATTTACATTCCATGGACGTGGTACAGCTTTTTCATCTAAGTCTTCTAAGTAATATGCACCTACCCCTGCCACTGAAGTAATTCGGTATGGCCCCTCCCAATTGGGTCCCAGCTTTCCCCAAGAAGGATTCTTGACAGCCCCCACAACTTTCCTCAACACTAGGTCCCCTAGTGCTAGGGGTCTCAGTTTCACATTGGCATCATATCCCTGCTTGAGCTTCTGGTGGTAATAGGACAACTGGATCATTGCCTTTTTCCTTCACTCGTCAACCAGATCTAGGCTCTTCCCTAGTAGTTCATCATTACTACTTAGGGTGAAGGAGCTTGTCTTTAGCGTTGAAAAGTTTGCCTCTAGAGGGATAACAGCCTCGACCCCATAAGTTATGGCAAAAGGCGTCTCCCCCGTTGACTGCCGTGGTGTAGTCCAATAGGTCCATAAGACGTGTGACAACTCTTCTACCTATCTTCCCTTGGCGTCATCCAGTCTCTTCTTAAGTCCATTGACTATGAACTTATTGACAGGCTCGGCCTGCCCATTTCCCTGAGGGTAAGCTGGAGTTGAGTATCTGTTCATGGTTCTCACCTCGTAACAGTATCTTTTGAAGGCCTTGCTGTCAAATTGGAGTCCATTATCCGAAATGAGGGTATGAGGGACCCCAAATCATGTAACAATATTTCTCTAGATGAATTTCTTAGCATCCACATCTCTGATGTTGGCCAACGGCTCAACTTCGACCTATTTGATGAAATAATCTGTGCCGACCAACAGATATCTCTTATTTCCTAGCGCCTTGGGGAAATGGCCTACAATATCCATGCCTCACTGGGCGAACGGCCATGGACTGGACAAAGAGTTGAGGACCCCCCTAACTGATGAATATTTGGGGCAAACTTTTGGTACTGGTCACATTTCTTAACATATTTTAGGGCTTCCTTCTACATCCCCGGCCACCAATATCCCTAGGTGATGGCTCAGTGCGACAAAGATCTCCTTCTTGTGTGACTACCACAAATCCCTTCGTGCAGCTTTTCAAGCAGCAATTTTGATGCTTCGGGGTGAATACACAGTAAATATGGCTCAAAATAGGAGCACTTATACAGTTTGAGGTCCTCAGACAACCAGAATCGAGGAGCGTTTCTTCGTATTTTCTCAGCCTCTGACCTCTCTTCGGGCAGAACATCATCTTTGAGGAATCTCACTATAGGGTCCATCCAGCTAGGATCTACTCTAATTTGACGGACATGGACCATGCTTTCAGTGATCTCAGTTGCCCTCTCCAGATGCTCGACAAGTATAACCCGAGGTAGACACCCTGCTGAGGAGGTTGCAAGTGTGGCCAATGAATCTACATAGGTGTTTCCACTTCTGGAGACGTGTGACAAGCTGAAAAAATCGAAGCCTGACTGCAAGCATTTGACCTGGCTTAAGTACTCTTGCATCCTTGCGTCTCTAGCTTCCAACTCTCCCTTTACCTGGCCCACTACCAATCTCGAGTCCGAGAACATCTCTACTATTTTTCCTCCTATTTCTGCACCATAGCCATTCCTTGTAGCAAGGCCTCATACTCGGCTTTGTTATTTATGGCCGAGAACCCGAGTCTTAGGGATTTTTCTATGATAGACCTCTCAGGAGATACTAGGACTAGGCCCATTCCAGACCCTCTTTGATTTGTTGTGCCATCAACGTACACCTTCCAACATGGGGGTCCTGACATAGAGATTACCCCAACCGATTTTCCATCCATGTTTTGCTTCTTTGCTACCATTTCTTCTATTGGTTCGGCGAATTCGGCCACCAATTCAATCAGGACTTGGCCCTTTATAGAGGTCCGAGGCATGTACTTGATGTCAAAAGCTCCTAGAATTGTGTTTCATAGGGCGATCCTTCCAGTGTAATCAACAGACCGAAGCGCAGACTTTAGGGGTAGTTGGGTCAGGACAACCACTGTGTGGGCTTGGAAATAGTGGGGAAGCTTTCGCGTAGCATGGACCACAGCTAGTATGGCTTTCTCCAAAGGCAAGTACCTAACCTCGGCTTTATGCAGTGATTTGCTCACGTAGTAGACTGGTTTTTGAACGCCATTATTGTCCCGTATCAGCACCAAGCTCACGGCATGAGGGGCTATAGTAATATATGCGTATAGAACTTCATCGGCCTTAGGACTAAACATGATAGATGGGCGAGATAGGTGCTCCTTGAGTTGCTGGAAGGCTGTAATACAGTCCTTGGACCACTCAAATCCTTTCCACTTGTTGATCAAGAGATAGAATGGTCTGCATCTATCCGCCGACCTGGAAATGAATCGGTTCAAGGTTGCGATCATTCCAGTAAGCTTTTGGACTTCCTTGGCATTTCACAACAGTTTTAAATCATTGATGGCCTTGATTTGGTCTGGGTTAACTTCAATTCCCCTATGAGTAACCATGTAGCCTAAAAACTTGCCTGATCCCACACCAAACGAACATTTAGAAGCATTTAGGCATAGCTTGTGCTTCCTCAAGACATCGAAGGTGCTGCTGAGGTCTCCTAAATGCTCGGACACCACTTTACTCTTCACCACCATATCATCGACATAGATTTCGATGTTCTGGCCCAGCTACGGCTCGAACATCCTTGTCATCATCCTTTGATAGGTGGACCTTGCATTTTTTAGACCGAACGGCATTACCTTGCAGTGATAGTTCCCAATGGGTGTTATGAAGGTTGTTTTCTCCTGATCCTCCATGGCCAGTGATATTTGATGATAGCCTTGAAAGGCATCTAAGAAGCTCATTCAAGGATGACCCGCAGTGGCATCCACCAGCTAGTCTATTCGAGGCATGGGGAACGGGTCCTTGGGACATGCCTTATTCAGGTCTGTGAAGTTTACGCAAACCTGCCATTTTTCACTTTTCTTCTTGACCACCACGGTGTTGGCCAACCATTCAGGGTAAAAGACCTCTTTGATGGCTTCTCTACGCTTGAGCTTCTTCATCTCGTCTCTAATCGCATCGGCGTGCTTTCTTGATGAGCGCCGAGGTGGCTGCTTCTTGGGAGTTATGGATGGGTTGACATTAAAATGGTGACAGATAAAGGCTGGGTCAATCCTTGGAGCATCACAGGCATCCCATGCAAACACGTCTATATTTCTTTTGAGAAACCCAATCAACTCCTCCTCCTCCTGAAGGGGTAGCTGAGCTCTGACCTGGAAGAACCTTTTCGAGTCATTACCAATAACCACCTTTTCTAGATCTTCGCACTTTGCCTCCTCGACAGCTGTATCAAGAGGAGCCACCGGGGTCTTTGATTGCTATAAGTTCTCTTTGGCAGAGGCCTAGAACTCCGCATTGAGCCGATGTGAAATGGCAGCCACCATACACTGCCTGGCTGTGGATTGACAGCCACGGATTTCGAGAACCTGGTTCCCTGACGGGAATTTCACCTTCTGATGCAAGGAGGAGGCAACAGCCCCCAAGGCCTGCCAACAATGGCTGTGTATGGGGAGTAGGTGTCTACCACGATAAAGTTCACCTTTACTATCTCTGGGCCAGTTTGGATGGGTAGCCTAATCATGCCCTTTGGGATAACAAGCTTTCTGCTGAAACTCATTAGAGGAGAGCTGTAGGGCATTAGATCTTCCAGTTTTAGCTTCAGCCTATTGTAGAGGTCGGGGTACATAACCTTGGCCCTACTGCCATCATCCACCATCACCCTTTTCACATCGTAGTCCCGATTCTGAGAGTGATTATCAGCACATTGTCATGGGGCTGGGAGGTTCCAATCTTGTCTTCTTCTAAAAGACTCAAGATTAGGTTAAAGTTTTTTCTGGCCCTTTTCGGTTTAGGTTGGGACTCCTCGGCGGGTAGCTGAGCCACAGATAACACTCGCAACGTGCACGTGTCGGTTCTTCCTGGCACGGCCAAGATTACATTAATCGTCCCTACGGGTGGCCTCAAGGCAGTATCTCTCTAGGGCTCCTGATGGGTCTGGCCTTGATAACCATTAGGATGATGTAGAAGGTGCTTCAATTTTCCTTCTCGAACTAATTGGTCTAGATAGTTCCAGAGGTTCCTGCAGTTCTCTATGGTATGTCTGTGGTCTTGGTAGTACTGGCAATAAAGGCTTTGATCGTGCCTTATGGACTCTACTACCATCTTATTCGGCCGCTTAAAGTATGGCTCGTTCTTGATTTTCTCTAACACTCAATGTATCGATTCCCGGAATACAGCGCTAACAGCCTATGTGTTGGTTGCTCCGGATTGCCCTACGAAGTCTCTCATCGGGCAGTTGCTGTTATATCGGTCCAACCTGAAATCCCTCATCTCGTGAGGGATAACCTTCTCTTTTCCCTTGCCTTGCAGCTGGTCTTCCTCTACTCATTTATACTTATCGATCCGATTCATCAGTTGGCACACATTGGTGGCAGGCTTGCCGATTAAAGACTTCCTTAAGCTGTGCTCGGCTGGGAGACTATTTTTGAAGGTGCTGATGGCGACATCATTAAGATTGCCGTCCATTTCGTTATACATCTCCCAATATCTGTCCAAGTAGGCCTTTAGAGTTTCTTCATCATGCATGGATAAGGATAACAATGCACTCAAAGGCCGAGGAGCCCTGCGGTTTCTAATGAAGCGAGAGCCAAAGGCTTGGGTTAGCTGCCTATATGAATCTATGGAATTCGTTTTTAAGCCATTGAACCACCTCATCGCCACCGGTCCCAAGCTGGATGGGAAAACCTTGTACATTAACGCCTCGTTTTTAGAATGGACAGCCATCCTTTGGTTAAATTGGCTCACATGCTCTACGGGGTCCGTTTTACCGTTATAAATGGTGAAGGTTGGTTGCTGGAATTGTTGAGGAAGTGTAGCCCCTTCTATGTGACGTGTGAAAGGTGACTTGGAGAGCTAATCCAGTGCCCTGCTCATGGCATCGTGTCCCAAGCCTCTAGGGGATGGGTTTTTACGTTTACACCTATGGTAGTGCTCTTCTTCATGAGAGAAGGTCTCGCTTGAAGGAGTTCTCGATCTTTACCTATAGTCCTTGTCGCTTTCGTTGTCAGAGGCATGTTTGCACTAGGGTGAGACCGCCCTCGTCGTGCATGGCGCAGCTTTTTCTTCAAGTTGTCTATCTCCCGCTGCATGGCCTGCTTATCATTCTATTTCTGGGATACGTGACTCTTAACTTCTTCTGACTGCATGGCTCGGTTGTTATCTTGTCTCTGGAGCGCGTGGCTGCCCCCGCGAGAGTGGCTTCTACTGGTTTGAGTGATGTGTACACTTCCCTCTCGAAACCTTCCATTCTCTTCATTTCGATCACGTTCAGGGTTGTGAAAGTGACCTTGCTATTAGGATCTAACCGGTTCAGGCTAATGGGAGCCTGCCTGGCGAGGGCCTAATTCTGCCATGCTTGATTGTTGCCTTTACTAACACACAAGTTCTTCCCACAGATGGCGCCAATTGTAGGAACTGGGTTTGAGCACTTCTTCTGCTGGATGAGTGGACTCAGACCCAACTAGCTCAATACAATAAATTTATAGAGAATGAGTTTAAGAACTAGACCTTAGTGAGGATTACAACAACTAAACATGGTAGCATATGGATTGGATAACAAGAGCACGGGCTAAAGTGTGGAATTCTGTTCCTCGGCCCTCTTTTTAGGGGCTGATAATCCTTATTACTTCTTCAATGATTTGTTACAAAGGTTTTAGTTGCTATCGTATTCTCTCCTTTTCTTTTTTCCATCCCCCCTTTTTAGAGGATCTCTTACATTATATACCCCCTTTCAGTTGATCTTGCCCCTCCATTTGTTGATCATGCAAGTCACTACTTGAGTGTCTGTCCCATTAGCCGCCCTCCCCAACTTTCTGTGGGTTACAGCAACCAAGATAGCATTGTTCAGGGGTTATTTCCTCATTAATGCGGCCAGAATGTTAGTTGTGGGCATTTAATGTGGAGGTGACAGTTCCTCCTTAAATTGCTTCTCCATTGTACTCCCATAACTGGCTCATTATACTTGTCTTTTTTCTTGGAATGACCTAGGAGGTTGCCTTTGATGGCGTGTCGCCCTTCCCTTCTATGATCTTGTTTGGCCGAGGACATGATTGTCCTTGGCGATGCTTCTTGGCAATACGGGCTTTCTTCGCCCGTCCTCGATCATTTCTTCCTCCTCGGCGTGGTCCTTGGGCCTAATATAAAATGGGCTGGGACTGCCAGTTTCTTTGACCCCACACACACACACACACATATATATATATATATAGGGTTGGGTTCAAGTTACACCTGATGTAACTCTAAGTAATGTTACACCACCCAATAATTTGTTATTGAATTAATATTTTAAAAATCCAACAGTTAAATTACATGTTATATATATTCTTAATATGCATGCCAATTTTCATATCACTCAGATGCTATTTACCATTTGATTTATAAACTCGTCTTTCATGTATTATTTTAAACTACAAAAATTTGAATTTTAACAATTGATTGATGACATGGCTATTAATCTTTGATCACATCGAAATTTTGCAAGCATGAAGAATATACGAAGATAATGTAATCTAATGGTGGATTTGTCAATATTCGCATCCAATTAAAAAATATTGAGTAATGTAACATCGCTTAGAGTTACACCAAATGTAAATTGAACCCAACCCATATATATATGTGTGTGTGTGTGTGTGTGTGATGTTAGGTCAATTTGACAACAATTGTGATGATTTTCCATTGTTGAAATTGTTCAACAATCCTTGTTGATCTAGTTTCAAAGCCTGTACAAGTATTTAAGCGAGAGTAATTACATTTAACCTAACAAAAAGTACTTTATTATAGTTTCAACTTAGATTTCTACCTAATTATCTCCTTCTTCTTCTTTTTCTTTTTTCTTTTTTTTTTTCGGTAAAATCCTAATTATCTCTTGATTGTAGCATAAAGTTGAAAATTTCACGCTACCAAATTATAGCTGCAAATTGAGCATATGATACATTGCTTATAATTCTTAGGAGTTGGTAATACGTAGGAAAAGGGAGAAATATTTTCTTTGAAACAAATACTCCTTCAATTAATTCTTGTTTATTCCTCACTCTTTCTAACGATAATATGAAGGCACAAAGAAAGTGGACATAAAATGTCTTATTTGCAATACTAGTCTCCTTAACGTTGATCATGCAATGAGTTGATAAGTCAAAGAAAAACAATTAAACTCACTTCGAACGTCAAGAGGAAAATAACTTAGATCATCAATTAAGGCTCCTATATATATAAATATATCTATATATATATATATATGTGAAGCAGAGAGAAAATCCAATTAGATTTTAATTGGATTCTCAATTTTGCACCACTTGTCCTAACCAAAACTCAAAAAAAAATCTAATTAGATTATAAATTTGACTCAAATTTTGTGTCATGTATCTTATCTAAATTTTCTAATTTTTGTGCCCAAATAAATGATGCATTAACATTTAACATGGAAGCCAAGAAAACCACAATGATAATGCTCATTAGCCTAAGCAAAAACATCTCACCTGCACATTTTTATGGAGATTATAAATTGGACTCCAATTTTGTGTCATGTATCTTATCTAAATTTTCTAATTTTTGTGCCCAAATAAATGATGCATTAACATTTAACACGGAAGTCAAGAAAACTACAATGATAATACTCATTGGCCTAAGCAAGAACATCTCACCTGCACACTTTTATGGGTGATCTCAATAGAGTCCAGAGCTCTTCTAATCTCACAACTAGAACCAAGGAATCCAATGAGAAAGACTATAAAAGTAAAACATCATCTCCTCCTAATTCCATATCGTCATCCCATGTCTCCTCCTCTCTCAACCTCTACCAACTAGATCCACACACTACCCTCTCCTCCTTACTGATTTCTCAGAGCAACGCCGGGTTCAAACATAATATTCAATCCCACTCTTCCTTGCTTCACACTCTCATACATTAGCGCTTCATTGGCGCCTCCAAGAAGATTCCAAGCTCAATGATTAGTTCTTATTTTTAATAGTTTTTAGTGTGTCTGGATTAAGATTTTGTTAATTTGTTAAAAGTGAACAAAAATATAATCATACATATTATATTAAGTTGAAGTTCAATTTTAGAATTCAATCGAATCAAATTAATTTCTAATTGTAGTTTAATTTTGTGCTATGTGTCCAATTTGATTTTTAAATATTGGTGTTAAGTTACCTCCATTCATAATGCTCAATGTGGAAACTAAATATACCAAAATAAACATCTTATCATCACAATTTTGCAATATTATTGTTTTAATCATTTTCAGGTGTGGATTTTGAGATTAAGTTGCTCACAATTGGTGGGAGAAGATTGAAGCTTACAATTTGGGACGAAGGCAACTGTTGGAATTATTTTGAATTATAGTTTCATTTTAATCTTTGATTAATGATACTTTTGGAAGTGATAGTTTATGCTAACATGTAATCTTTCTCTTCTTTCAAGTTAGTCATTGCTTTTGGTGCATAAATAGATTGTAGAGCTATTAACAATTGATGAAAAATATGTATATATGATTTTTAGTTAGGTGAACTTTTGGATTTTAATAGAGACATTTAACCTTCGGATGTTGAAAAAACAAGAAGGTAAAATGTTCTGTAATTTTAATTTTGTGAAACTGATCAATGGAAATTTGAAGTGTTAAAAGAGACAACAATATTGACTTCAGCTTGAAATGTACTCAAAATAAACTCAAGGCCAGCGTATTAGACATGTTTATAGGGGAAAAGTGCTATCTGATGGCATCTCCACTAAAAACTGTGAATTGCAACACACTTTTGATTCCAATACGCTATTCATGTCCAATTTTATTAGAAAATTTTTAAGAAAGTTCCATTAATGTCCCTTTATATATTTTAAATAATAACATGCAATATTCTCTTTTTTTATTCATTGTTTTATCTAATTCTATCCTATGTATGATAAACCAAAAAAAAAAAATACCAATAGCATTACGTAAATAATAAAATGCAATATATATTTTTCATTGTTTGATTTAATTCTATGATCTGCGTGATAAACCCAAAAAAACAAAAACAAAAAAATTGGCCAATAACATCATTACAATTAACCAGTCCTATGCGGTAGCACGGGGTTACATACTAGTAAATATATAATAGGTGAAGTTATGAGAAACTCAAATTAGAATTTCAAATTAGAGTTTCAATTTTGCGCCATGTGTCCTAAATTATTTATTTTTAAAGAGTTTTATTTCTTAATTTTAGAATCAAATGTGGGACCATATCATAAATATTAATCCAAATGAGTTATTAAATACAAAAACCAAAGAGTCTAGAATAAATGAATCGTAAAAAAAAAATTAAAAAAAGTGCTTCACTATAATTTTTATTTTTAAAAAAAGGACAATTTACTTTTTATACCTAATAATATTCTTATAAATTTTTTTAAAAGAGTTAACAAAATATAAAAATGACTATCAATAGTATTTAAATTATATATATAGGAATTATATTATGCATCTTATTGTATATCTTTAAGTCTATCCATGTATATGCATGAGGTTACAAGTTAATTGCTTAATAATAAAAGAGGTAAGAATATAGAGATAGCCAAGAGAATTATATGGTCGAGAGCGTAGTAGTTCGATCTAGCACTTTTAAGGATTTATAACAGAGATTTTTACAAAAAGTTTGGTTTTTATCTCTAAATTTTAAGAAGTTCATTTTTCATTCCTAAACTATTAAAAAGTTCATTTTTCATCATTAAACTATTAAAAATGTTTTATTTATGTTCTTAAACTTTACCAAAAGTTTGTTTTTATCCTTAAACTATTGAAAAATGTTATTTTTTCATCCTTATTTTTGTCTCTAAACTATTGAAAAAATTCTTTACAAAGTTTAAGAATAAAAAATAATTTTTTAAAGTTTAGGGACGAAAATCAAATTTCTAGTAAAATTTAGAGACCAAAATAATATTTTACCCGTTATCAAATTATAAAAAAAGAAAAAAAAAGATTTGTTATAGGTGTAAATGCACTTTTAGTCCCTACATTTTGGCTTTTTTCCATTTGGGTCCCTACATTACTTTTAGTCCCTAAACCAATTAACGCATGTTATTTTCGTCATTTCCATCAGTCAACCGACGAAAATAGCTGACATGGCTACCGGAGCAATTAAAATATTATAAAAAATGACTCCTTAGCATCTAATTTTTTTTATAAATAATTTATCAATTTTAACTAAATAAAAAAAGAAAAAACAAAATCAAAAACAATAAAATACATCAATTTAGATCTAACACAAGAACATTCAACAAAAGAACAAGAACACACAAGCACATTCAACAAAGAACAAGAACACAAGAGCTCAAACCGGAATCAAACACAAACTCAAATTTCAAAGCACAAAGAACATTAATCTAATTTTTTTTTTCGTAAGAATATTTCTTCTTTCCCAGCACATGAATATCATGTTATTCCCCAATCAACAAACTAGCAAACCCAAAAATTTTCAGCTCAAAAACAAAATCATAAATCTCAAAAGCACCATTTTCTCAAACCCAAAAAAATCATCAAATCCTAAAGCCCCAAAGTACCAAATCAATCCAAACAAAAACATCTCAAACTCAGAAAAAAACCCATCTCAAGCAAGTTAAACCCAGCAAACCCATTCAAGCAAAACCAGATCTGGTGGCCATGCTCCCCGCCGACGAGCTCTTCTCCAACGGAAATCCGACCCGAATAATACCCAGACCCAATTCTACGACCTGTACCAAGGGATTCAAGTCTCGATCCCAGTTCACAACGTCTACCAACTCCCCACCGCCCCTCAATACCTCTTCGACGAAGAAGCTCAACGGAGCCGCCGTAATCTCAGCGACAACCTTACCTTCTTCACCGGCTGCGGCTACCTCCTTAGAGCTCTAGGCGGCGGAGCTTCCGGCCTAGTCGCCGAATTCCGGGTCAATCGGGTGCTCCAGCCATCAGATCTAGGTTTTCTTGAGGTGGGTTTGCTGGGTTTAAGATGTGTTTTTCTGGGTTGTGATTTTTTTTTTTGGGTTGGTTGAGATGAAATGAGAGAATTGAGTTTGAGTTTGAGATGAAAAAAATAAAAAGTGTGTAGCTAGTTTGAGAATAGTGTTCAAGTTTGGATCTTGTGTTAATTTTTTAGGTTTTAAAATTTTTGGGTTGGTGTTCTTTTTCAAGAACCTTTTAGATGTTAATTGATTTGAATTTTAGTTTTTAATTCTTTTTTTAATTTTTATTATTTAGTTAAAATTAATAAATTAATTTTTTAAATTTATATGCTGATCTGTCATTGGTAATATTATATTTTTTATAATATTTTAATTGCTCCGGTAGGCATGTCAGCTATTTCCGTAGTTTGACTGACGAAAATGATGAAAATAACACGCGTTAATTGGTTTATGGACTAAAAGTGAAAAAATTAAAATGTAGGAACCAAAAATAAAAAATAAAAAATAAAAACTAAAATGCAAGGGCTAACAGTGCATTTACGCCTTTGTTATATTAGTAGAATAGTAGTAAAAAGCCCAATAGGAAATATTTACCTTTCACTACCCCAAAAAAAAGAAAAAATAAGAAGGCCCAATAGTAAAAGGTTCCAGCCCATATAGTTACTAGGCCCAATAGTTCTCCAATTGAAAAAAAAAAAAAAATTTTTTTTTTTTGGGTTGGTTGAGATGAAATGAGAGAATTGAGTTTGAGTTTGAGATGAAAAAAATAAAAAGTGTGTAGCTAGTTTGAGAATAGTGTTCAAGTTTGGATCTTGTGTTAATTTTTTAGGTTTTAAAATTTTTGGGTTGGTGTTCTTTTTCAAGAACCTTTTAGATGTTAATTGATTTGAATTTTAGTTTTTAATTCTTTTTTTTATTTTTATTATTTAGTTAAAATTAATAAATTAATTTTTTAAATTTATATGCTGATATGTCATTGGTAATATGATATTTTTTATAATATTTTAATTGCTTCGGTAGCCACGTCAGCTATTTCCGTAGTTTGACTGACGGAAAGGACGAAAATAACACGCGTTAATTGGTTTAGGGACTAAAAGTGAAAAAATTAAAATGTAGGAACCAAAATATTAAAAAAAAATAAAATAAAATGTATGGACTAAAAGTGCATTTACGCCTTTATTATATTAGAAGAATAGTAGTAGAAAGCCCAATAGGAAATATTTACCTTTCATTACCCCAAAAAAAAGAAAAAAGAAGGCCCAATAGTAAAAGGTTCCAGCTCATATAGTTACTAGGCCCAATAGTTCTCCAATTGAAAAAAAAAAAGAAAAAAAGAAAAAGGGTATTGAAGTTAAAAAGGGACGTCAACAATCAAAACCCCAGAGTTTTTTATTCCTTTGGCTTGCTAAATTCTCAAACGTAAATCTTTGGTCGCAGCTCTTGATCCAATCTTAAGGTAAACAATCTTAGATCGGTCTGTTCTTCTTTTCCTTTTCATGGTAAACTAGAACTCCCTCTTCATATTTCTTTGTTCAATTAATTTTACCATGTTCTCAGTGCACTTCTAATTTTCTGCTTGTGGGTATTGTTTGTACAAAGTTAATTTCTGCTATAATTAAAAAAAAAAAAAAAAAAAACTATGCTTTATATAATTCTGTATATTTATCCAACATGGGTTCTGTCTAGGTGTAGTTTTCCCATCTGGGTATGTTGTGTTTTCATTTGCCATTTCAGTTTTGCTCTGAATATGATGTTCTTTTCTTTTTCCTTTTGATTTTTGATTTTTGATTATTTTTTTCTTTTGGGGTGTGGTTTAAGTGGAACTAATTAAGTGTAGAGAAGGGCAAAGCATGTTTAGAAAAAGAAAAAAGGAAAAGAAGTTTCTTGTTATTATTTTGGCATAAGTAGAGTAATTAGGGATTGATTTCTTATCATGTGGAAAACCATATATTATTGGGGTTATTGAATTGTGTAATTGAGATCTTGGATGTTTTTGGTAGTAGTTGAGAGCTTACCATTACTTTCTCATGGGTTATTTGTCATTGGCAAAAATGCATTGATTGGAAATGCAAACAGGCTTTTAGTCTAAGAAGCATGGAAACAGACATTGGCATGGGGCATGGAAACTTTACGACATGGTGGAGATGCATATAATTTGCTTATAGGGTTATATTTATTTTAGATATGTGTATGTGTGTGTGTGTATTTATATATAATTTGCTTATAGGGTTATATTTATTTTAAGTTTTCAAAATAAATAGCAACTAACATATCTAAAATCAAAGGAATTATTTAAAAAAATATTTTTTTTCCTCTCCTAACAGGCTAACACACTAAGGACACGCATGCAGGGAATGTCATGTCTAGCATGGTTATGTCAGGGATTTTGGAGTGTCCATGCTTCTTAGCCTTTAGTAGATACTTTATTTATCATGAAACACATAAGATGAACCTTGTTAGCTTATAATATAAAAGGGGTGGACCCTTGTGCCTGTGTCTTCTAGGATAACTATTTTGTGGGAATATCGTATTCTAACATGATACAAACTGTTCTTATGATTACAGCGAAAATTTCATACTGAAAGGTAGTAACCTGCTCTTTCAATTTTGTTTTAAACCTTTGTTCTTCAATTTATGATTGTTTCTCGGTTGCTTCTGCCATGATTCTGATTATGTGGCTTCAAGTTGCTTTCTGTTTGGAATTAATGTTCATTGGTGTCTGGATTGAGCTTTGAATTTTTGTTATTCCTAACACTTTAATAGGATCTGCATTTTGCTAAAATAAATAATTTGGTTTGCCAGGCAATGGGAAAGGACTCAAAGGCCAAGGACTCAGGCGCAAAGGGTAAGGGAAAACAGGCAGCAAGTGGGAGTGATGAGAACGCATCAAAGGGTAAAGGGAAAGGTGGAAAGGCAGCAGATGGGCTTGGCACCTGTACATATGTCAAAGGTTTATTTATTAACTTTCACCCCATTGCCCTAGCTTTTTCTAGTTTTGACTTCATTTTGTTGTTTGTCTTCTTTTTTTTTTTTGTTCTTGTTGTCATGCTATTTATTGTGGCCATTTATTTTCTCAGCAAGGCATATCTTATGTGAGAAGCAAGGGAAAATTAATGAAGCATACAAGAAGCTGCAGGATGGCTGGCTTAGCAATGGAGATAAGGTTCCGCCAGCTGAGTTTGCAAAGGTAATCATCAAGGATATTATTATTTCTTGAAGCTTTCTTTGTAATACTTTGTTGCCCTCCTCTATTTGCTGTCTGCCTTTATCCTGAGCTTTTACTACTATCTTATGGAGATACTTTACATGTACTTGGGTTAGAAGCTGCAACTGTTTTTAAAACGTTTTTTTTATTTATCCTTTTGAGCGTAATTTTACATTCCAACACTGATTCTTCTGTCTTGTAATTGAAGCAAAGTTTTGGGTTGGGGGGGGGGGGGGGGGGGTGTGTGGGGGGGGGTTTGATGTGAGTTGGGGTTTTCTTTGGGGACCTCATCTTGAAAACCCTCTTCATTTGTTCTCCTTGACATGAGTTGATTTTGATATGAACTCCCATTATTTTGAAACCATGAATGCCTTAGGAGTTATTAAAAAAAAAAAGAGCCTTTGCAGACATGTTGAATTGTTGATACCACAGGCAAGGACAAGGTGATTGCTAAAAGTTACAAAACTGGTTAAAGTAAAAGAGAACAAAGAGAATCAACATTTTCTTCCTAGAGATATTCTTTGTTGTAGCAGGGTGGAGCTGAGGGGTCACAAACTCACAATATTAATAATTATTCTGGTTGATGTCATGGTATGCTCCAGTTTTGTTGGATAAAACATCAGAAGCTCTTTTGTCTTTTATGAATGGTGTGATTTTAGTGTAAAATGATTGTAAACATTACCAGCTTTGACTTGTGATTTTGTTTTTAATTTATTATGCTTTCTTGATGCAGGTAGCTCAAGAATATTCTGAATGTCCATCAGGGAAGAAGGGTGGAGATCTTGGATGGTTTCCACGAGGTAAGATGGCCGGGCCATTTCAGGAGGTTGCCTTCAATACACCTGTTGGGGTTACAAGTGCACCATTCAAATCAACGTATGGTTTTTATCTCCTTGATTTCCATTATTTACATCAGAGTTCACATATGCAGACTAGCTATGGATAATTTTTATTGTTATTTTTTGTTGTTGCAGACATGGATACCACATAATCTTATCTGAAGGGAGAAAGAACTGATTCTATGCAGTAGAATTAAGCTGAGTGCCTGAGTGTGAGATGAACTTAGTGTGGAAAATAACATATGGGATTCACTTGGCTTAATGCCTGGATGTTGCTTTCCTTTGAAGTAAAATGTTCTTGAAGTCTGTATTTTGGAGTGGTAAGGATTTTCTGGGTGTATATTGATCAGTAATCCTGTTGGATGAACATTCTCTAGTTATCATGGAGTTTTTAAAATACTATTTGTACATTTTGAAGATTGGTATCCTATTGGATTAAGATCCTATTTCTTAAGGTAATTCTATCATGGAATTTCTAAAATCCTGATGATCCATTTTTAAATTAGGAGATTGGATTTTGGTATGTCATCAATGGTTTAAATAAGTATAAAAATGGTGATAGTCAAAGTTGGGTTTAATGTTGATGATGTAACAAAATTCAATTCATTGATCTCAAAATGGATGCATAGGATTTTATGAACTTACTCACGATTGAGTTACTCTTAAGATTTCTAGAGAATCCTAATCCGTTCATACTTATTAGAGGCCCTTGATTAATGATCAAGGGTGTCGATGTAGCATTGATGGAAAGCAATTCATAAATAAGAAAATTAATGAAGAATTATTACTAATTAATAATAGTAAAAGAAAAAAGCCAATAATTTCTAGTTTAAACGCTTTCCCTCTCTCCAATTCAATTTAATCCTTTTTAATGGAATAATTTGGTTCAATATCAAGTAAAATTATTTTATCTCAATTAATGATCTAATTTGGATTTGGTTGCAATTAGGAATATAAACCAAATGTATAGACATAAAATCAAAGTTTCATAATATATCAATTCATTTGGAAAACTATCCATGAACTAACCCAATTGCCTCACACACAAGGGGAGTGTAGCTATGGGGATAAAAGCCCAAATTTATATATTGGGTCTTGGGCCCTATTTGAAGATATAGGTACGTCCGAGAAGGAGCAAATGATTGGGAAAGGCCTCGGACTGGAGAACCATGCAAGGAAATGATAGAGGAATATAGTCTGAGGAGTATGTCCTCCTCGAATATGATAGATATCAGTCAAGCAAATACCTGGATGGTTTAAATGACCTTCCTGGCAGTTCCAACGATAAGGATGAACTTCAGGTATGTAGAAAGATAATAAAAATAGAAAAATATCTAAAGGAAAAGCTGCTACAACTGCATTAAATGCACTGCAGCAACTTTTTTAGCCGCATTTATGTGGAGAAGACCCCTGAACAGTGTAGTCTCAGCTGCCGCCGCTCATGGAGAACCAAAGAAGGTACTTGATGAGACATGTACTCAAGTGAATGTTTAGATGAAAAACAAGTGGACAATCAAGATGGTCTAAAAAGAAAACTATATAGATGTAAGAGACCTCTCATGGGAAGGGAGATCGAAAGAAATTGAAAAGTGAGAAAGAAGAAAAATTTACTGTAGTTCAAAGAATTGTATTAGCTTTTAATCCCCTCGGACATCAATTTATTGAAGTTTGAGGTTTGTTTTTGCACTTATTCATCTTTTAAAGTCTTGATTAACTGTTGTTTAGTTCACAAATAGCCCAATTCTTTCACTCACTCTCTACATATTTATTGTATTGGGCTTATTGGGCTTACATCCCATATCTTCTGGGCTTGAGCTACAAATCTAGACCCTACAATAGCCAATCTACCAACCTGCCAAAACTGATCACCAAATTTTATTTGCTTCAAGTTGGGTTGGATTCTGGTCAATAAATTCACAAATCTATCTATCTCAATCCAATCTACCTATATTTGAATATATATTATATATTTTATTTACTTTTTTGCCCCTCCTTGATTAGTATAAAACAAAAATTCTAATCTATTAAATTATTTTCTCATTTCAAAAGATGGCAAGGGGCAGCAAATAGTTGTAATATTGCTACTATTTTATTTTGTTTCTCAATTGAGTTGGGATGAAATCATTTGATATCTTACCATTTAAATGCCATTTGATTTGATTATTTGTCTTGGTTTGATAAATTGAGCGTAGTGCTATTTTAAATTGGAACCAAATATCAAGGAAAATATTTTAATATTTTATGTTGTTTTCTTTTTCTCAGTGGAATTAGGATTTATTTGTGCTTTTTCAAGTTCAATTAAAATCCTTTTTTCTAGTGGAATTAAGGATTTAATTGTTTTTCTTTTCCCTTAACCAATCTACATCAGTTGGGTTTTATTTCGATCCAATCATTGTGGGAAAAACTCCTCATCTCGACACATGCACACCCAACTACAAAATATCAATCCGTCGGATCTGACACCATTACATTAACAATTGTTTGTTTTGGGCAAGCAATAAGTAATAACCAAAACCTTTTTTTGAAAGAAGGTATAATTAAAAAAATAGTTACTACTTTTGCACACAGAAAAAAAGTGCAAATTCATTATCAAAGTTATAACTTATACAACAGACACAAAACTACAATTTATCGTAATGCTCAACAATCTAAAGGCGAACAGGTTCACCCGTGTCCAATCCCAATCTTTGAAGACATACATGAATGATTACAATTCATCATAACGATCAACAAGCTTAAGGCCCCAGCTCATGTCCTCACAATGCCTCACATGAGGAACAATTTTACCTGTGTCAACTCCGACCTTTGCCTTGCAGTCATAGAAGGGAGGTGCATGGAAGCAAGGTTCCATTGACATGGCTCGACGACAAGGTGGGTCGGGGGCAGTCCCATTCTCAGGCTTGTATAGTATCCATGGCTTTAACCCTCCAAGACCTTGAGCCACATACCCAAAAGTTGACCATGAGCTTGTGACCAACATATCAGTCAGGCTCAGTAAGTACATCTCTGCCCATGCCTTCCGGTTGTGCACTAGCTTCTCTGTTTGTTGATACTCTTCATGACTTGGCTGGAAAATGCCAACCACCTCACCGGTTACAGTTGGATGTTCCCAATAAATATCTCTAATCTTTTCAGAGTACCCAGAGCTTAAAGATGTCATCAAAACAGCTTTAGACTTCTGAGTTCCTCTGGATGGGCTGATAATGTGTTGCTCTCTGTTGATTTCTGGCAACAGATTCTCCTTTATGGTACAAGCTAGGATTTGGTCGAGTACATGCTGAAATGGACCAGTTCCAACATCAAAGACCCTGATCTGAATGCCTATTCTTTCATCTGCACTAGCTAAATAAGCTTCATAGTATCTGGTAATAAGTCCCCAAACCTGATTTGTGGGGTGGAATAGATATCGGCCTAAGAAGTGGAAAACCGTATCCCTATTTGGGAAGAGATTACTCAATTCTTGCTCAAAAGAAGGGATTAAGAAAATAGATGGGATGAAGTAGTTATCTGTTTTCACAATCAACCAAGGTACCTTCTGCAGAAAAGATTGATCCTCATCACAGAAGAAAAGCTTATCATGATCACCATAATCATGGGCTAGATGGAGGTAGACAGAAGATGGTATCAACCCATTCAAATTTGCAATTGTATTATTCTTCACCATTTTCCCGTAACATTGAGGGGATTCCTGATTGAAGCTGTTGAAATGATTTTTAAGGGGAAAATCTGGGGGGAGAAACCAGGAAACCTCTGGAAACGGTTCACAGAAGAGATCGGCCACATCAACTCCAGGGTCAACAAGTAGGACACGGTTTGTGAGGAGGGCATATAGAAATGATGAACCTAGGGTAAGTATCCTATTCCCTAATCCACTATAGGAAATCCATACTACATAATTACATTCTGAGGACCCGGCGGAATGACCAGACTTCAGTTGCTCCAAGGTTTTGTTATACAATTCAGTATAGGGTCCACATTTTTTATGTAGAGCTTCATATCTTCGTAACCTCGAAGTGAGGTAAGAGGAAGGTTTGTGTGATAGCTCCTTGCGATATTCAGCTGACTGATACCTGCTGATACAAGATCGATCATTAAATCGAGCAGAAAGTAACCCTCTAAGCAGTTTATCCTTTGGCACCCCAGTGGACTGAACAGCATCATCTTCTGAACCTATGAATTAGAAGAGTACATCATCATGAACAAATCATGCCTCCCAGAGATACAAGTAAAATACAAACAACCATGATCAATGTGGATACAACACCAATTATTGGGCAGCGAGAGTATTATCTGACAGATCAATTTGCAGTAGAGGGTGAAAAAGTAGGATAAAATACTGTCAGTATTTACACCTCTAAGTTTAAGGTTGCTTCTAAATCAGCCCATTGACTATGAAAACTTGCAGTTTACACCTTCAAGTATTACAACATTGTCAAAATCAACTAATAAAAGGACAAAAATTTCACCAATTACATTATCTCTCAGGTTTTGGAAATAGCAATGAAAAATAGGAACCATGACAAGCTAAAACAGGAAAGAAGTCATGTTTATTAGTATGTACCAACAATAGAAAGTTGGGGCTTCTAGCCCAAAGCAGAAAAAAAGTAGGGGCATATATATTAAACAAAGGTAACTTCACGCGCATTTAATTATCAAAGATCTGAATATCACTTTTTGGTTTCGCACAAGTAATATCCTAGATATTTTAAACTGAATTGAATTTAACAAGTCCATTTTCCCCCCAAAAGATTTCTTCCCAAAATGTCTTTTCCAAATTGCCTAAAATTCTTTCAACATTGTCAATCTTTAGAGTGTGGATTTTTGCCTCCTTTAATCTAATCTCTGACACAAGTAGACAGATTAAGAAAGGTGGAAACTTTAAAACTAAGAGCACACCAAAAAATGATATCAAAAGAAAAACAAGTTTCATAAATGAAACAAATTCAGTAAATATAAATAGCCTCAAACTACTTTATCTGAGGTATTAGGAAAACTTTATAATGGTATGAGATTTAGGTAAAAGTCATGGCTCTTGATTGATTAAACATGAAAGTACTAATATAGCCGGCCCCAAGTAGCTATTAAGACATACATAACTTCTTTCATCTAATGCAGATTAACTTAGTGTTGAACTTGTTCTCAATACCAAAAATGTAAATTAAAGTCAACTTCTTTCCGCACTTTCACCTAAAACAGACATGCTCAATCTTTATTTTTACTATTTATTTTGATAATTCGATAATTGGGCATCTGAAGTGTCATTTGAGCAACATGGCTTTTAATCATAGTAAATTTTAAAAAAAAAAAAAAAACTGAGCAGCATTTTCACATGTAAGCATCAATGACAAAAACCCAACACCAAAAGCACCCAAAAAAAGAAAATCTAAGTACACACAAACTCAAACTTGAGTCCAACACTTGAAACCTTAAAACCCCAGAAAGCAAAAGTACCTTTTTTGGGACCCACATCAACAAACCTTGCCTCTGCAGCAGCTATCCAAACTTTATCTGAAGGTGGGTCTTTGAGAACTACAGAAACTGAGAACAGAACCGAAATAATCATCAGACTAACCACAACGATCCCCATCAGCCTCATCGGGTTGGACCCGGACTTCCTATCTGGATCTCTCACAACAATGTGGGAATCCGAATTCGGTGGCCTGGCTACACCATTACCATTCTCATCATCTTGGTTTTTCTTGAACCTCTTCATATCATATGATATCATATCATATTGGTGGTGGAATTGGGACTCTCATCTGGATCTGGGTCAGGTCCAGTTTGGGGAGAAACGGGTAATCGGATCTGGGTCCAGTTGGATTCAATGTGTGAGCGTGTGTTTGTGTTGCAGAAGAGTTGTTTGGTTTTTGTTATGACTTATGACCATGAAATTGTGTTCTGTCTCAAACGAGGTTCAAAGCTTTGAACGAGGGACAGTGAGTGACGGTGACAAGGCAAGAATTCTGTGTAGTCGGTAGGAACTGGAGTTTTTACAACCGGACACGTCTTCATAGTGATAAGGCACGCATAGTCAGCAATTAAAAAAAGCAGAAGCGTTACGTTTATAATATTTTTATAACAAATTATAAGTAATTAGTTGTTATTTGTTCAAATTTGAACTTAACACAAATATCACTTTTTTACCCCAACAATAACAATTGATTACAAGCTACCACTTATGATTTATTGTAAAAATGTTGTAGATATATCATTTTTCTTTAAAAAAAATGCTAGATACTTAAAGAGGAGTGCAACCTTCACAATATTTTCACAAAAAAATCATAAATGGTAAGTTTTTATTAATTCTAATTTGAATTTACAACTTAAAATTACTTTTTTGTTTACCTATAACAACCAATAACAACCCACAATTTAGGATTTGTTGCAGTGGTTGAATTGGCATGTTTATGGTTTAACTGCCAATTTTCTCGATATTTTTTGGACGAATTTTTTGTTTAATTCTCGGTTCAACCGGTTGGTTTGATCCAATTTTTAAAACAGTGAGTTAAATACAACCACCACCCTAAGATTTGGCTAATAGTACTAATTATCGCTATCAAAACTTTTCAAAAATATCAAATTTTCTTGTTAAGCACAAACTCAGTTAAAACGGTTTGAAAATTTCTCATCTACTTTTGCTCCCTCCTTCTATTCTCCATTTTTTAACTACTCCCTCCATCCCATTTTTTTTGTCCTCTATTCCATTTTGAGATGTCCCAAAATATTGTCCTATTTCTAAAAATAAAAATCATTAATTTACTAATGTTCCTATTATACCCCTATTAATTTATTAATTCAATTTTTTAATAAATTTTTTTAAGGATAATTTTGGAAACTTATACATTTTTAAAAGGTAGACAAGACAATAAATGATGTTCTCTTAAAAAGTTTGACTTTTCAAACAATACAAAAAATTTGGGACGGAGGGAGTATTATTTATCTACTACTTATTAGTTATCAAGTAAGGTTTTTATGCTGCTTAAATTGCATAAAATTTTCCTTCTCAAAAAAATAAATAAAAATTGCATAGATTTTTATGCAACCTACTGTGGTAGTTAATAAACCACCCAACTATATTATTTAAGTCACATGACTCATTAAAAATGTGATGTGACTATAAATATATACAAATAGTTTTTTTTAACCATCACATAGTGGGTTTCATAAAAGATTTTTCTTAGGTTTTTTTTTTTTTTTAAATACTAGATAGAAATTCTACTTTAATTTAATCTAAGTGTATATGTGAGTGAAACTCCCTCCTAAAGACTTAAACCCCAACTCTTACCCTCCACATCCACAACACTTGTACTTGTGAAGTAATCATTGCACCAAGAATGTGTGATAGTACATTTTCCTTCATTATGTAGACACTCATTTGTGCATATAATGGCGCCATAATACAGTTGTTAGGAGACCTATATAGTTAAGACAAGCAATTAATATAGAGCCGATACCACAAAAAAAAAAAAAAAAAAAAAAAAAAAAAAAAAAAAAAAAAAAAAAAAAAAAAAAAATAATTGGGACTCTCATCTGGATCTGGGTCAGGTCCAGTTTGGGGAGAAACGGGTAATCGGATCTGGGTCCAGTTGGATTCAATGTGTGAGCGTGTTTTTGTGTTGCAGAAGAGTTGTTTGGTTTTTGTTATGACTTATGACCATGAAATTGTGTTCTGTCTCAAACGAGGTTCAAAGCTTTGAACGAGGGACAGTGAGTGACGGTGACAAGGCAAGAATTCTGTGTAGTCGGTAGGAACTGGAGTTTTTACAACCGGACACGTCTTCATAGTGATAAGGCACGCATAGTCGGCAATTAAAAAAAGCAGAAGCGTTACGTTTATAATATTTTTATAACAAATTATAAGTAATTAGTTGTTATTTGTTCAAATTTGAACTTAACACAAATATCACTTTTTTACCCCAACAATAACAATTGATTACAAGCTACCACTTATGATTTGTTGTAAAAATGTTGTAGATATATCATTTTTCTTAAAAAAAATGCTAGATACTTAAAGAGGAGTGCAACCTTCACAATATTTTCACAAAAAATCATAAATGGTAAGTTTTTATTAATTCTAATTTGAATTTACAACTTAAAATTACTTTTTTGTTTACCTATAACAACCAATAACAACCCACAATTTAGGATTTGTTGCAGTGGTTGAATTGGCAGGTTTATGGTTTAACTGCCAATTTTCTCGATATTTTTTGGACGAATTTTGTGTTTAATTCTCGGTTCAACCGGTTGGTTTGATCCAATTTTTAAAACAGTGAGTTAAATACAACCACCACCCTAAGATTTGGCTAATAGTACTAATTATCGCTATCAAAACTTTTCAAAAATATCAAATTTTCTTGTTAAGCACAAACTCAGTTAAAACGGTTTGAAAATTTCTCATCTACTTTTGCTCCCTCCTTCTATTCTCCATTTTTAACTACTCCCTCCATCCCATTTTTTTTGTCTTCTATTCCATTTTGAGATATCCCAAAATATTGTCCTATTTCTAAAAATAAAAATCATTAATTTACTAATGTTCCTATTATATCCCTATTAATTTATTAATTCAATTTTTTAATAAATTTTTTTAAGGATAATTTTGGAAACTTATACATTTTTAAAAGGTAGACAAGACAATAAATGATGTTCTCTTAAAAAGTTTGACTTTTCAAACAGGACAAAAAATTTGGGACGGAGGGAGTATTATTTATCTACTACTTATTAATTATCAAGTAAGGTTTTTATGCAGCTTAAATTGCATAAAATTTTCCTTCTCAAAAAAATAAATAAAAATTGCATAGATTTTTATGCAACCTACCGTGGTAGTTAATAAACCACCCAACTATATTATTTAAGTCACATGACTCATTAAAAATGTGATGTGACTATAAATATACACAAATAGTTTTTTTTAACCATCACATAGTGGGTTTCATAAAAGATTTTTCTTAGGTTTTTTTTTTTTTTAAATACTATATAGAAATTCTACTTTAATTTAATCTAAGTGTATATGTGAGTGAAACTCCCTCCTAAAGACTTAAACCCCAACTCTTACCCTCCACATCCACAACACTTGTACTTGTAAAGTAATCATTGCACCAAGAATGTGTGATAGTACATTTTCCTTCATTATGTAGACACTCATTTGTGCATATAATGGTGCCATAATACAGTTGTTAGGAGACCTATATAGTTAAGACAAGCAATTAAGATAGAGCCGATACCCCCAAAAAAAAAAAAAAAAAAAGAACTTTAAAGTCATTTGTGGGTGAAGCGTAAATGGGATATTTTTTTTAAATCTTTGGGTATTAGCCCATATGGTCATTGGATATTATTTTTAACAATCTTTGGAGTCATGATGCTACGAGGGAACTCACATGGTCTGAAAATAGTTTTACTATGATAATCCTTCTTTGATCATGTAATCACAATATTTTATCTATGTTTCTGATTTTGATAAGTGAAAAAGGATTTTTAATATATATGTATATATATATATATATATATATAAAGAGTCCGAATTTGGTGAGGATGGGATGTAAAACATGAATTTTGCATATTCTAATAAGAGAATGTCATATCAGCGTTTTTTACTTAAAATTCAATACATCCTATTATACATAATAACATCTTAGTAAACTCTTAATTTGGTTGGATTTTTACATGGAGGTAATTTGTAGAATAGCAGGAGTTTGCCACACTATATAGTTAGTTAGCAAGAACTGGGAAGAAATAAAGAAAATAACATCTCGAGCCTGTGAGGCTCGAGTTCGATGGAAAAATCGAGCCTCAAAGACTTGAGTTCTGATTGCTGAGATGGACTAGTTTTTGCCACATGGAACTCGAATCTTAAAGACTCGAGTTCCAAAGAAGAAGACGAACGAAGATGACGATGAAGATGAAGAACCAGAAATGGGAAGAAGAAGCAGAACAGGAGAAGAAGAAGTAGAAGTACCAGATTCGAAAACCTCTCTGGAGAACGCAGATCCGACAAAGAAGAATCACGGGCTGGAGAACGCAAATTCGACGAAGAAGAATCATGAGCTGATCCAATGAAGAAGAATCATAGGTTGAAGGAAAGAAGAACAGGGAAGAAGAAGCAGCACAGGTGTTGGGAAAGTAAATGGTGGAACTCGAGTCTTAAAAACTCAAGTTCCACGTGGATTTTTTCCACATCGGCTGCCACCGCTTGCAACTGAGTTTTAAAAACTCGATTTCTTTTATCTTAGAACTTGAGTTTTAGACACTTGAGATGTTAGTTTGCTGAATATTTGCAAACTAGACAACTAACTACTAAAAATATAAAAATAAAGCTAAATGCAAAAAAAAAAAAAAAAAAAAAAAAAAAATTCTTTAAATATGGATATTAGAATTGATTGGATGTGGTTGTATTTATTTTTAATATGTAATAAGGTAATGTGGCATGTTGGGATTTGAAAAGTAAAACATGAGTTTACATCACATCTTTATAAAATTTAATCTCATATATAAAAGCACGCAATTTCACAAATTACTAATTATCTTATTAATAAGGCTATTTTCATCATAACATTATTTTTAGATGAAGTTACATTTAACCTTTAAAGTTGATATTGTTTTTATTTTGGTCCATCAAGTTTAATTATATTTTCAAAATGGTCCTTCTGTTCATCTCCATTACTAATCTAGTTGTTAAGAGAGAGGGGGGAGAAGAAGTAACTGTCGTCATTTTGTGGCATAGAACTATGATAAGTAATGATGCTGAGAAATTTACTAGTGAGCTACACGATACCTACGCGCTCGAACGTGAACCTACACAATACAAATAGGGAAACCTAACAGAGAGCATCGGTGTGCGGTGCCGCCAAATACCCTCCGAAGTTAAGTTAGAAATATTCTCAACAACTCTAGAGTGCTAGAGATGGTAAATTATGCATACCTTAGTCTATGAGGGTATTGGAGCATTTATAGTAGTAGAGGTTGAGCTCTCTTCCTTGGCGAGGAAGTCTTTCCTTATAGGACTCTTCTCGC